>NW_003852556.1:3538145-3550235 GCF_000181295.1 Otolemur garnettii | reverse complement strand
CAGGGAGGTCCAGGGGAGGCAGGGACTCGGGGGCAGGGAGGTCCAGGGAACTGACCTGAACTCTGGGAGCTTCAGGTCTCAGTGAGGGTCAAAGGGAGGGGTCAGGAAGAGGACCTGCCCCCACCCCGGAAGTCTGGCTCCATTCTGCAGCTGGAGCATGTGGCACACTGGGGTCTGCAGCCTAGAACTCTCCCCTAGGAGGGGCTCTGCCTCAGTCCATAGGCATGAACTGGGGCCAAGAGGAGACTCTTCAAGGTCAGAGTGGCTCTACTGGAGGGCAGGGAGGAGGGCAGGGCATGCTTCTCTGCTTCCACCCCTGCCCCTGTCTTTGCTCAGTGCTTCTGAACATGCCCCGGACCTGTGTCCTGGGCAGTTTCCCTCAGTGCCCCTGCGGCAGTGGAGAGGAAGCATTTCTTCATACCTCCCCAAGGAGGACCAGACCCTGAAACGGAGCAGATGGAGGGATGGGGTTGGCTGTGAGCTCTGCACCTGCTGCTCTGGGACCGTGGCAGGCCTCCCTCCTGATATTGCTTCCCCTGCCCTGAGAGGTAGCCCTGTGCTACCGAAGGCAAAAGTGTGCAGAGACTGTCCGTGCATTGGCTGTGCAGTGGGTGTTAAAGGAGACATTTCTTCCACATCTTGCTTTACCAAAGTTCAAGAAAACTAACATGCGTGTAGATAAAGGGCAGCCCCCAGGAGGAGCTGCCCAGCCATGCACCTGCAGGGCACCCAGTGGTGGTGAGGCCTCTCCCATCTCTCCCAGGAGTGCACATAGGCACGAGTCCACACTTGGTGCCTCTGCACACAGCCATAGCCACAGAGGGGCTGTCCGTGCTCTGAGGCCCACACTGTCCAGCCTCATTGTCCTCTTGGATTCGTTTTCCTCTCCCGCCTTCCAGCTGACCTGGCAGTGAACCCAGCGTTGAATCCTCTGGCCACTGTCTTGTTAGTATTCCATCCTGGTCTCTCCTTGGTTACTTCTGCTCCGGGTAAGAAGTGTCCCCTGACAGCAGAGTGGAGGCAGGAGCAGCCTGGGAAAGCACATTGACAAACAGGCACAGAACACGTCACCATGCGGTCTCGCTCAGGACAGGACCGTTCTCTCTCCAATTTGAGCAAACACAGATTGTTTTGTTCATATCAAATATGAAATAACTTTTCAGCCACTGGCCACAAAAATGGTAATCAGTCAGCCACCTCCTCTGCCCTCTAAGTCACAAGTAGGGCTAGGATTTTACTTCTGTGATATTTTTCTTAAAGTAGAATGGTTCATAGAATGACAAGATTAAAGGCTCATTGCCTTTAATGCGACATTCATGGGTAGAGGTTAAACCTGTTTGAACATGCTATTCTTGGTGTGTATAATAAGAAAGGGATTCCTAGAAATAAACCCTTAACACACTATTGCTTTCATATAAACATCTATGTCATAGCAAAATTATGGCGCTAAGTACAGAATTTCCCATGTATGTCACAGTATGAGGTAGATGCTATTAGCTCCACTTTGTAAAGGAAGAAACGTGAGGTTGAAGAGGCTGGGTGACCTGCTCAAAACACAGGTGGCGAGTGGCAGATTCAAGATGGGAGTTCCCCGTGACCGGCCTGCCTTCCAACTTAGCTACGCCAATCGACCCTTTCAGCATCTAACACCCACCCCAGGGAGCCAAGAGCTTCTGTTTATTACCAGCCCTATAGGGCTGTTTTGTAAGTCTAGAAATTAAGTACTGTTACACCAAAACAAACCAGATACTACCCTTCAGGAGCAGAGTATATGAAAATGCAAAAATAATTATCTAAGTTAACATCCCCAAAACTCGCTTCAATGAAAGACTTTTTACAATTGCTTTGTTCGTTAATGAGTATAGAGGAAATTACAGAAATTGGCTGCACTGTCTTGTTTAGAGAAAAACACCTCTCCTGGTGGGACACTGGCTGCACAAGTCTGAACGAGTTATTCCCCCCGGAGGCCGTGAGCCCCCTCAGCCCACAGTCGGATCTATCAGTGAGCTCATCGGGTAGAAGAGGGAACTCGTTTGATCATTCTATTTGTTGGTGGTGTTAAGGATTGAAATGATAATAAATTGGAAGTATTTTACTTGTGGGCAAAGACAAAACAGTATCATCTCTGCCTGGTATCCTTTTGGTTTTATCTTTGTTCTCCCTTGGAAATTTTGATATCAAAAAATATTATCAGTTTCCAAACAGTCCTGGTAACTGTACAATACACTTAAGAGACTCAGATTATAGGAAATAGATACCCAATCTTTTTCTAGGGAGAAAAAATAAGCAGCCCTCTGACTTCACTGAGGTTAGACAGTCAGCACACAGTACGGAGCTTAGAAATTTTCCTTTCCACACAAATGCAGCATAAAACAGCTTCAAACAAAAGGCACAAGGACTGCTACATAGAGACCAAATCCTTTGCCGGCGGTTATGTGGCCGTTAATATCTGCTCTGCAGTAAAATCTTTTGTCTTATGTCACTGATACAAGCCAGAAACACGCAGGGACTTTACTTCTGTTGTTTCTCTTAAAAGCGTTCTAAGCCACTCTGCTTTCTAATTCACAAGTCTAGACACAAGCCGGAAGCGTCTAGACTTGGTTCAAGGCCCTTCTGCGTCATTTTCTTTTCTCTGGTGCTGTGAGGAAACATTCTGGCTGAACCTTTATTTTCTGTTTTCCCTCGCTCAGATTTTGAGTTTTGACCAGTCAAAAACCTATGGGATGTGGGACCGTGAATAGTGCCCCTCCTTCCTTGCAGGGGACGGAGCGTGCTCTGGACAGACTTTGTCCTGCAGACAGCAGCCCTCAGGTTCAGCTGTCTGCTGCGGAGATGAACATCTTTGGGCACGTTACCAAATTGGTTGGAATAGCGAGCAAGGTTCAGGCAATCGTCTATCTGGATGTGCTCCCAGGTTTCTGAAATTCCCTAAATTTGTATCTTCTTCTGTACCCTCTGCCCCCACCTTGGTATCCGGGGGGCGTGATGCTCAGGGCTGAGCAGCACCCCTGCTCCTCGTGTGTTTGCTGAGTGCACCAGGGCGAGTGTGAGTTATTTCTTATCTTTTCATTTGTGTTTTACATTATATATTTTTTATTGTAACATAAAATATACATTCAGAAAGCGCGCAGCGTGAAGGTATAACTCAGTGTGCCGTCTGGAGGGAAATACGCACCTCCTGGGGAAAGAGCTGGAACTGGGCTGGATCCCTCAGCAGCGCCTCACGGGGCGGCCGCTCACAGATCTGTCCTCATCCTGACTTAACTGCCCCCCTGTGTATGCCTAGAAGCTACTGTTTAGGCTTGCCCATTAACAAAGTTGGAAAACAAAGCTAGATGTCTTTTTACATCTCTTTTAAATGAAATTGCTTCCGCATCCTTTCTTTTCCCTTATAATTTATCTGTTGAAAAATTCTGGGATCTAAGTATTTGAGGAGAGTGTCTCCTTCAGCCGGAATGTTGCTGATCCCTGTGGTCTGTGCAATTTATCCCGCTCTGTTTTGGTTTTCTGGGTAGATTGACAGCTGTATTGGGAGCCGTGATCAGATTGGGGCTTGATTTCTTTGACAAGAATGCAGGTGGCTTAATGTTGTTTCATCAGAAAGCACAGAAAATTGAAGTTCTATTTGTTTTGGTGTAGCTATCACTTACCTGGACCCAAAGCCTAGATCCATTCCTTCACTGGGGTTGCAAAACAACGTTATCCTAATTCTATCAAGCATTTTTTAACTAACTGCAATAATTTTAAATGGAAAAATTTTCCATTATCTCCTATTTACTTATCTAATACTACGTGTTTTATTTTAAAACCAGGAGAAGTGCATGATTCTTCCCCTGTATTTACCCAAAATTTCCTTGTTGTTTTCAAAATGCAACCAGTTGTTTTTTTTCAGTGTCATTATGAACTTATGGATTTAAGCCTATTTTTTGAGTTTCAATTTGGTAGAATTTTTAGTCCTTTAAAGCTCAAATTGTCCCATCTTTGGCCACAGGAGCCTTTTAAAATCGACTCCTGAGTCTTTTTTGAAGAATCTACTATTCTTTGATAGCTGTCTGGTATGTCAAAATGTTCTGACTGTTTTCTTTGCAGGAGAAATGGTCACTCAAGGCCACAGCTTTGGCTCTGGGACGTTCACTGCTGCCTGCTAGCTCATCCATTTTAGGCCTTTCCAGTAGAAAGTGCTGGGGGAAATGGACGGATGGATAGATAATTTAGTTTTCTACATAAAGATAAAATATTTCTTGCATACCTACCAAAGTCTTCAATATAAATTCAGGCCTCGGGGGTCTATATTTCACCTCTTTTAGGATAAATCTCTGTCTCCTTTCTTTCACACCAAGAAAGAAACTATTCATCCAATATCCCCAAAGTACTCACTGCTTTTCCAAATTACATAATTAAGTCTCAGAATAACCATACTAAGACACCACCACCAATTCAGATTATTAAAAATAGTTAAGATTCACCTACGTACCCACATTCTCTCTGGACAGGTCATCCAACCTTTTCATTTCCTTCTCTCTCTCATTCACGTAGGCTTAGTTCTACCAGTGATTGTGCACTTTCTTCTCTACTAGGATTATATCAGTGTTTCTGTTTCATTTCAATTGTCTGAAGCTTGCTTTCTAGTAGATTCTACAGAAAGAGCGCAGGGAAGACAATTCCCAAGATTTTTAAATATCGATCACAGTTTACCTGCGCCTTGCATCCTTGAAGGTAAGTTTTGCTAGCTACAAAATCCTCAGCTCACTTTTACCTTGCCTTGAGTATTTTAAATGTTACTCCATTGTCTTGTAACATAAAGTATTGCATGAGTTAGTTTGCTTAGACAGAGAATTTTTTTTTCTGAAAATTTAGTAATTTTACTAGAATATGTTTGATTTCAGAACTCAGAGTTCTGAAAATTCAGTAACTTTACCAGAATATTGTTCCACCTGATATCCTCAGTTAATAATATGTTATTTCAAATTGTAGGTTCAAATCTATTTTTTAATTGAAGGAAAGCTTTCGAGTCTGTCACCATTCTCAGTGTTTGTTATGGCTCGTTTTCATCTCCCATCAGACCCGCCATCAGCCCTCTTCACCTGCCTTCACCGTTAGTCTCTTTCATTATTTTAATTATCTTTGCTTCTTTTGGATTATTTTCCTTTTTCCCCTTCTATTTCTTTGAGGAGTATAAAAGTTGTCTTATACTTGTATAAGTTCATTCAATATCGTGTTTTTTTTTTAAGTTTATTCTGTATTTCTAAAATTTTTATTTCATGTTATCGCAGATTTTTTCATCTCATTTCTGAATGTCTTGTAATTGTGATTTTTGTTCTTTTATGCTTGGTACTATTTTCTTAGAACTTCTGTCTCATTTTGAATTGTGCTTTGTAATTTCGCCGTGGCCTCTCGGAAGGCCTCTCGCATTTGCCCTGTCTGACGGAGGTTCCTCTGTGCTTCATTCTTTTCTTTTTTTTCGGAAGATAACTTTGTATGGAGTTTGACCTCCATACTTTCCTGATGCTTTTATGTAAATTTAGTTTTCCTGAATTTTTAGAAGGAAGCTTGCCCCAGATAACTTTTTTAGCTTGGAAAGAGCTCCCTTTTGTGCTGTTTTGTGCCGTTTTTAAGGACACCGCGGTGAGCTCCTTGGTGCTCCCGGTCTCTGTCCGGTCCTGCGCTTTAATCCTCACCTCTGCTTTCTTAGATCTCAGTTCGAGGCTCTAATCTGGAGGGAGGCCCAGGGCGGTCAGTCCTAAGAGTTAAGAAGGTCTAGAAACAGCATCTTTGTGTCTTACCACAGGCCCCTTATGCTCAAAGTCAGAAATATCCTCCCCGTTTCAGTTGCACCCCCAAACTGGCAAGCCACCCCTCTGTCTGCCAGCTGTCGCAGTGGGGGTCCCTCCTGCGAAGTAGCCGCATGGACACTCGGGACACACAGGCCTGGTGCATGTTGATGGCTTGCTCCAAAAACCTGTCTTTCGGTTTTGTCTAAAATAAAATAATAAGGTATTACTATTGGCTTAATATTAAGCCGTTATAATATTCAGATCTTATTTTATTTTATCATACATGTTGATGGACTTTTTGAGGGGAGAAGGTTGGTGAAGAATCTAATTGCTGTTTTTATAAAGTGATTCAAAAAGGTCTAAACTGAGCTGTCACTGCCAATGCCACCTTCTCCGGGCCCCTGATTGCTGCTCAAGGTCTTCGAATTACCTCTGTGTCTGTCCTGCTGCCTCGACCACATTCCGGATTCTTCTAGGGTGAGCAATTCAACACGAAAATTTCTTTTGTGATGTCCGGTGAGAAGCACATTGCATATGGCTTGTTAAAGGTGAGTTGTATTAAATACCTTGAGTTAGTGAAAATTTAGACCTGGAAGGAATTTTTTTGGTATTGTTTGGGATTCACTGAGGGTGCAAAGAATTAAGTTACACTGATTGCAGTGGAATTATAAAGGTTAACTAGTGTGATGTTTTCAACTGATAGCACTAGAATTTATGTTACAATTTTTTTCTGAATATATTACTTCTCTACATTTTGGTATTTTTATTAATGAAGGGTGTTAAGCACTATACTGTAATAAATTCATCCGTCCTTCTCAGCCTTTGTACTTTTTTTTTTGCATTATCAGAAAAGCTTTTACCTAAGATATAGAGAAAGACATCCTCATCGGCGTTTGTATGACTTGTAGGTTTGTAGTGGTTTATTTTTGTTGTTGTTTTTAATATTTAAGTGTCTCATCCAGCTTAAAGTTATTTTGAGGTTGGCAGTGAGGAAGGGAATCTCACTTCTTTATTCTCCCTGCAGATAATAGGCGTCAGCAGTTGTTCCAACACTATTTAATTAAATAGTCAAACCGTTGTTTGTCAAGTGATTATACATACCATCGTTATAAAGCATAAAATCATGTGTGTACTGAGCCCGTTTCTGAATTGGTTTGTCTTTGCCTTTTGTTTCCTCAACTTACAGCTCTTATTTCTTTATCTCATCTAACAGTGAAACTTGTTTCCCCGAAACAGCATCCCGTGTGGAAGTCACAGTCAACGTCTCTGTCTGCGCTGGTCTTACCGGGCAGGTACCTGTTGTAGACCTTTTAAGGACGAGATGATGTTGAATTTGAGGCTGACATATAAAAACTCTGCATTTAGCTGCTAGCCACATATTTCTATTTTGGTACTTTTTTGTTAAATTGGAAAGAGATGCCAAATTTTAATAAATACATATTCAACTTAAATAGAGATAAGCTCGTGCATTTTTCCTCCTGCTACTTTTATATAAAAGTTATATTGATAGACTGTTCTAACGTAGAGTTATCACTGTATTCTAAAACTAGACTACTATGCTTCTCCATAAGGATGTTTTCTAATATGAATTAGACTTTGTAAGCTAATAATTTATTTAGAATTTTCAAATCATTATTCATAAGTGAAGTTGAACTTATAATTGATACTTTTTTGTATTTTTATTTTCCCCTTTAATCTTTCCAAATTTTATATTTTTAGTACTTTTATTTCCCCAGTTAGGTTAGCAATCAGTGTAGATTCTTGTTTTTAACAATTACTTTTACTGGACTCTGCTTAATATATATTTTCAAGTTACATACTTTTCTTTTAGAAATCTTCTCTTGCATAAGTCTTTTTTGAAAAATTAAAAGAGTGGGTGGTGCCTGTAGCTCAGTTGGCAAGTGTGCCAGCCCCATATACCTAGGGTGACAGGTTCGAACCCAGCCCCAGTCTGCTGAGCAAGAATAAAAACTGCAACCAAAAAATGGCTGGGTGTTGTAGTGGGCACCTGTGGTCCCAGCTACTTGGGAGGCTGAGGCAGGAGACTCACTTGAGCCCAGGAGTTGGAGGTTGCTGTGAGCTGTGATGCCATTGCACTCTACCCAGGGCACAGCTTGAGGCTCTGTCTCAAAAAAAAAAAAAAACAATTAAAAGAGATAGCTTGGGTTAGCAGCAATCTAGTGAGGCAGGAGGTATGGATGATTTGTATGATAGTATTATAGGCTCCATAATCTGTTTTAATTCACTAAAATAGTTTCATCATCGTCTTTTTCACCAATCCTTACTGGGTGTAGTCCTCTTGCCTACATATCTTGCTTAATTGTCATTTTATTATCTTGATTTCACAGATGAAGAAATGACAAGAAGTATTTATTGTACTGAGCATTTCAGAAATATTAACTCATTTAATTCCTATAAAAACCCTGAGAGGTAAGCAATTTTATTTTTCACATTTTACACATAAGGAATCAGAATTTAGAGAGATTGTTACTGGTCCAAATTTATAGCTGGTGAGTC
This sequence comes from Otolemur garnettii, assembly GCF_000181295.1. Classification (NCBI taxonomy): domain Eukaryota; kingdom Metazoa; phylum Chordata; class Mammalia; order Primates; family Galagidae; genus Otolemur; species Otolemur garnettii. Next base: position 3,541,944 of record NW_003852556.1, on the reverse strand, counting down.
ACGGAGCCAGGATTCAGACCCAGTTAGCTCTAAACGCCTCCAGAGAGTGAGCTCATTAGTCTCAAGCCTCTCCGTCTAACTCTGATGCAACCTTCAAAAATCCTTGCACTGGGGATTTTTTCTGTTTGTCAACAGCACAATGTTAAGTGTTGGTTGTGGGGTGTTACGAACCTGTCAGGCTCATTACTAGGCTGTGCTTTTACATCCAGAGAAGTGTCCCCTCCGAGGTGGTAGGTTGGACAGACAGACATTCTTCACCCAATCAGTGTTTAACTGTCAGGGCCCTGCTGTTTTACCACAGAACGTCTTGATTTCAGAGTTACGCTGTGTTCTGAAATGTTTTCTCCCATCAGTGTGGAAATTCCTGATTACCCTTGCGCAGTGTCCTAACCACTGGCCTGGGAACTTCTCACGGCATGAGCATATTCAGCCGCTGCACAGAAGCAGGCATGAGTGGGGACAAAAGGTTAAAATGCAAAAATAGAGGAGCCTGTTGCTCTTGTGGGCGCACCTGTCAGGTTTAAGGGTTGGCAGCATCTGGATGAAGGTGTCAATTCTCAAGTAGAGCAACTGGCCTGGAAACTATGATTTCTTTAGTTAAAGGCCAATCCGCCCAGCCAGGGAGGAGAGGGAGCCAGTGTAAATCACAGCTGGCAATGCTGGGCTCAAACCTTTCACCTGTGTTTCTCTTAAGGGAAAAACTACTTTGGCTGGGATGAAAGAGAGAATACATCGAGGTTCTGTGATTCTTTCTGATCACTGTCTTCATGTTTCCATGTGGTTTGTTCACAGAGACAGCACCACATACCCAAGGAGGTCCTGAAAAGTTTCAAAGGCTGGACTCAGGCCCCAGCAGATCACTGGTCATCTGTGTGAGATCTGAATCCCCCATGACCTCTCTGCACCTGGACTTCCCCATCTGTGAGGTAAAGAGATTGGACCAGTCAGTCTCCCGGCCTGGTCCAGCTCTTTATTGGATGGAAGTCTGCTGGTAAAATCATCAAATCCCTGGCATTGTAACAGGTGTTTCCCTCCAGCGCATGCAGTGGTATCAAGTTCACTCTCCCCCTCTCCTTTGCTCTTTTTTTTTTTTTTTTTTTTTTTTTTGAGACGGAGCCTCAAGCTATCCCCCTGGGTAGAGTGCCATGGCATCACGCTCACAGCAACCTCCAACTCCTGGGCTCAAGCGAGTCTCCTGCCTCCACCTCCCAAGTAGCTGAGACTACAGGGGCCCGCCACAACGCCTGGCCATTTTTTGGTTGCAGCCGTCATTGTTGTTTGGCGGGCCCGGGCTGGGGATTCGAACCTGCCACCTTAGGTGTATGTGGCTGGCGCCTTAGCCGCTTGAGCCACAGGCGCCGAGCCCTCTCCTTTGCTCTTAAGAATCCCTAGAATCGCTGATTACCTGAGCATGCGGCTATTGCTGGATCACCCTTTGGACGCACTGATCAGTGGAAACCGCAGAATCATCACTCTCTCCCTTTCAAAAGTGAGGCAAGACTAGACACAAGCAGAAAGCAATTAGCCTCTAAAAATTAAATCCAGCTTCCCTTTATCTCCCACCTGAGGTGACCACTCACCAAATCAAGCTAAGGCAGCCCCCGCCCTGGGCATCCCTCTGACACAGTGCATCTCCAACAAGTTGGAAGCCTCTCCTCCCCGATGGTGTCACCGAGCGCCATAACGTTCAAGCATCATATTTGGCAGGGATCGCTTAGCAACAGAACCCTATGTTCTGCCAACTTTCTTTTCCTGCTGACAACCTAGATTTCACTAAAGTTGTGTTTTCTAGAAGGCTTTATGGACCGGGAAGAGTGACGAAGGGATGTCTCATCACAGATGCAGACAGAGGCTGGCACTGGCTGTCCCTGTTTATGGGATATTTTAGATGTTATTACAATGCTACAGTATTCAAAAACAATTTATTTTTAATCACTGACTATTAATCACAGGAGATTGACGTCAGTTAGCTCAGAAAGTGGATGACACAAAGTGCTGTATTTGTGAAGAAATATCCACTTGATTTTAGCCACAAACATTAAAAGCCATCGTAAAAACTAATGTATTGCCAGTGGGTTATTAGCAGTGCATTAGCGATGTCTGCTCACCTTGTAAAAAATGCAGCCACATTCTTTTATTGGGAAACATTCATTTTAAGTTTTTTTTTTTTTTGGAGAGACAGAGTCTCACTTTATTGCCCTCCGTAGAGTCGCACAGCTCACAACAACCTCCAGCTCCTGGGCCTAAGTGATTCTCCTGCCTCAGCCTCCCAAGCAGCTGAGAATACAGGCGCCCCCCACAATGCCCAGCTATTTTTTTGTTGCAGTTCTGCCCAGGCTGGGTTTGAACCCCCCACCCTGGGTATATGGAGTCGGCACCCTCCCAGCTGAGCCACAAGCGCTGCCGCGGGAAACATTCATTTTAGAAATTTCGGCCTGTCCTGTGGGGTGAAGGAAGAGGCAGAGGATCTGTGAGGTTACTGTAGCTAGGTTCTCCTGCTGTCTGTGCTCACCTGTGGGGTCAGGAGATAAACATTGTGTCGCAAAGCAGAACGGTGTTACCAATGTTCAGAATGCAGGCCCTTATGAAATGATTCAACACGAATAATTTTTTAAAAAGAGTATCTAATCGTGGCAAATACAAAGTACACAATGGACAGCAGGGTGCTGAGCCCTCTAAGGAAGTCACTGCATCTCATTTGTTAGCCTCTCTCTACAGACACAGATACTACAAGAACCAGTCTAGTTAATGCGTAATAACTAATTCAATTAAGTGATTGATGACCATAGAATCTATTTTCCCTCCTATTTCTTTATGAGATCATTATGTGATGGTAAGAAGGAAGAGGATATTGTTTTTTTATATATAAATCACACCTAAATAAGTGTTTAAATTCATCATAGGTGAATTGGTCTAAAATCATCCCCCGATTTTCCAGAACTGCTTATACCAGCCACTATAGTAAAGGAACTGAAGTCCCCGCGGGTAAGTTTTCGGACCAGTTGCATTTTCCTCATACTTCCCTTTTGGGGCATATGGAATTAAAGCATGAAATGGCTTATTTTGCATTTGGAAGGTGTGTGGCTTAGAGAAATTAATTGGTTGGCGGCCACTGAATAGCAAGCTGATTGGCATGCGGGGCCTCACTGTCCCTTCCCGTGTGTGCTCTGGAGCCGCCCCACACTCTGGTCCTTTCTGATGAGGCTTCCACATCTACTCAGGGAGCATCTGTCCTGTGCAGAACTTGAGACAGAGGCAGAAACAGAGTACAGAGTCCAGCTCCCCGGCAGTGTCCAGTTTTGGCCATGAAAAGAGGGTGTTGCCTCTCCCAGCTGTGAGAGTGAGTATGTAAAATCTCAGGACAGATTCAGAGCACGGCAAGCTCTGGGAAGGAGACAAAACAGTGCAACAAAGGATGCTGGGGTTGTGTACCAGTGTCTGGAATGTGCTCCACACAATGGTTCTTCCTTCCCGACACTGTCCGGCAGGGTTCTGGGCAGCCCTGTCCCCAGGCTGTGCTTTCCCTCTCTGTCCTCTCTCTCCCTCTCTGTCCCACTCTCTCTCCCTCTCTGTCCCACTCTCTCTCCCTCTCTGTCCCACTCTCTCTCCCTCTCTGTCCCACTCTCTCTCCCTCTCTCTTCCCCCCCTCTTTCCCTCTCTCTTTTCCTCTCTCTTCCCCCCTCTCTCTCCTTCTCTCTTTCCCTCCCTCTCTCCCCCTCACTTTTCCCCCCTCTTTCCCTCTCTCTCCCTCTTTCTTCCCCTCTCTCTTTCCTTCTCTCTCCCTCTCTCTTTCCCTCCC
>NW_003852556.1:3518346-3537603 GCF_000181295.1 Otolemur garnettii | reverse complement strand
CCTTCCTTTCTATTCTTCCCTGCCCTTCCTGTCTCTCTCTCCCTCTCTCTCCCTCTCTCTCTCCCTCTCTCTCTCCCCCTCGCTCTTTCCCTCTCTCTCCCTCTTTCTTCCCTTCTCTCTTTCCCCCTCTTTCTTCCCCTCTCTCTTCCCCCCCTTTCCCTCCCTCTCTCTGCCTCTCTTTCCCTCTCTCTCCCTTTTCTCCCCCTCTCTCCCTCTCTCTCTCCCTTTTTCTTCCCCCCTCCCTTTTTCTTCCCCCCTCTCTCTCCCTCTCTCTCTCCCTCTCTCTCTCCCTCTCTCCTTCTCTCTCTCCTTCCCCCTCTCTCTCCCTCTGCACCATCAGAACTCCCCACACGGTCACACTAGATCCAATGGACACCCACAAAGTTGCCCACTTGTGTACGTTGATTTTGTGAGCATGATGTCTTCTCTCTCTCTTTCCTTTAGGAAGATAAAAGACAAAATCTTTCTTTCCACACATCTCATAACGAATGCATTGTGAGAGTTTCCATAAGTCACTTGCACACAGTTGGTTTCGATTATGTCTGCTGCAGGGTTACAGAGAAAGTCTCAGTCGGACTGTTCCTGCTTTAATAATTAAGTCTTTCTGGGTGTTTATATCATGCTATTGCACTGAAGCAAGAGAGCTTGACGGGGAGCAGGAGGCTGTTTGAAATGAAGGAAGCTCCAGAGTGAGCCACGACCAATGCTGATTTATTAAAGAATCACGTGTCGGGGACACCTGGGCATCCATGGCGTGGAGTCTTGTCAAAGTGAGGTTGATGAAGATGGGGTGGTTAGCAACACGTCCTCAGCTCATTCAGTGTCCACAATCTAAGAAAAAGTAATTTGGATAATTTAGATAATTCATATACTTTTTTTAAATAAATGAGAATAAAAATGAAAGAAAATGCAGAGGAAAAGGCAAAAGTACTTCTTGCGCTCTGCCTCTGTGTCTCTGTCTCCGCCTCCATCTCTCTCTCCCAAACACACACACGCTCACACGCATGCATGTGCCTTAACAGACTTCAGGCTGTTAACAAGCTAACAATGGTTCAGATAACAGCTGTGTAGGGGATTTCTAGTGTTTCACTTGGAATTAGTGACATGGTTGTAGTAACCAATGGGAGGGAATATTCCCCATTTTTCTCACTTTTTTTTAGATCATAGAGAGAAACGTGACTGGTTCAGGATGTGGACTCTGAGGTGAGACAGATGAGGGCTTGAAACCCAACTCTGAGATGTCCTCATGTGTCAACCTGGATGATTGACCCAACTCCTCAAAGCTCTGGAGATTTCAGACATCGGTCACGGAGGCCAATTTCTAACGGGAGCCCTAGCAGCAGACTCAGAGATGTCGGGGCGCCGGCCGACAGAGTCCTCTGCTAAAGGGCCATGGGGGAAATGCCCCTCAGACATTGCTGTGTGGGGGAAACACCATCCATCCTTGTTATTACCAGAAATGACCCTCTCTGCTCACAGGGACTGCTGGATCGGTGAGCACTGAGGTGCTGCTCTTGGGGAAGTACAGGGTTAGCGTCCTGCGAGCCTGTGGCCCAGCACTGACCTGTCAGGGGGTCAGTACGTAGTAACCTTGTTTTATGTGTGCTCCTTTCCAAGATGCCTTATTTAATACGCAGTATGTGTTGGGGGTTCATTAGCACTTAATCGCAGCAATGGTGCCTGAAGCCAGTTCACCCGACACACGTCTTCTCCTCAAGGTACATCGTGGCCTCCTTGTAGTTAGGAACATCAGACAGTACTTCAGCCGAATGCACAGTGTCCGTTTAGAATAGCAAAGCCACCACCAAAAAGGAAAAGGTGGCACTAAACAGATCGTGGAAAGGACACGCGTTGCTGGTGTGAGAGCTGAAAGGAGAAGGCTGGACACGCCTGTCCGTCAGCAGCGAGAAGGGGCCCGGGAGCGTCTCAAGCTTTCTGCGGCCTTCTCTGTGTCCATAAGGAAGTGCAGAAGCTTCGGGGGTGTCGATTTGGGGGTTACAAGTAAATTTTAGTGAGTAGGCAAATTCACAAATATGCAGTCCACAAATAAGGAGGCTTGACTTCGGGCGACATTCAACACACTCTGACGGACGGAGGTCGTGACATCCTGCACGGCCACCACATTGCTGAGAGAGCTTCTTTTCACCTAAGAGAAGCCGGGAAGTCTTGTGGGCTGACGGAATCACATTCAGTGTTTCTAGTTGCCAATTATCTCCGTTCATTGGTAAAGTTTTTTAAAAAGTAATGTCAGCGAGAGTTGCCTGATTTCAATAGCCTTTTTCTCACAAACGGCAAAGGCACAGAAGCTCTGGATCACTTAGTCCCTTATTCTTCAAATGTGACTTAAACATCTACAGTGCAGAGTTTATTAATCCACTCATGGGTGGGTGGGAGCTGGTTGTTTCCACATCTTGGCAGTTGTGAATCAAGCTGCTTGTAAGCATTTGAGCTCAAATGTCCTTATGAGAAAATGATTTTTTTTTCTTCTGGATAGATACGTAGTAACGGGATTGTGGGGTCAAATGAAAGGTTTACTTTAAGCTCTTTGAGAATTCTCCATACTTCTTCCCCAAAAGGCTGTACTCGTTTGCGATCCCTCCAGCAGCGTCTAAGTGTTCCTTTCTCTCCTCACCCATGCCAGCATCAGCAGCTTTGGGACTTTGTGATTTGAGCTCCTCTCACTGGGGTCAGCGACTATCTGAAGGTGGTTTTCATTTGCATCTCTGATGACGAAGATGATGAGCATTTTGCCATGTGTTTGTTGGCCATCCCTCTGTCTTCTTGGGAGAAGGTTCTGTTACTTCTTTGGCCCAGCGATTAATTGGGCTGTCCACTCTCTTCTTGTTGATTTCTTGAGTTCTTTGTGGATTCTGGTTCTCAGCCCTTTGTCAGCTTGGTGACAAGTGGCTCTCTTCTTCCATTCTGAAGGTGCCTGTTTGCTTTGTTCTTCTGTCTTTTGCTGTGTTGAAGCTTTTACTCTCGATCGTATCCCATTTATTTATTTTTGTTGTCGCTGCAATTGCCTATGGGGTCTTCTTCATAAAATCTTTCCCCAGGCTGTTATTAAGAGCTTTTCTCACACTTTATTTTTTATAGTTTGGGGCCTTAAACTTAAATCTTTTATCCAACAGAGAGTTGATGTCCCCTCCTTCTGAGGATGCTGCCACCCAGGGAGTGAGCTGGCAAGAGGGAAGCCGAGACTTCTGCAGGACAGGGAGGACTGGTGCTCCCTGGTTGTCTTCAGAAATTGCTTAAAAGACAACATTTGACCTGGACTTGTACTGTGGGCAAATCAAAGCCTTCACTTTTAGAAAAATATCTGTGGGCATGTCAAGGTCAAAGGAAAATGAAAAGCACCTCAGTGGAGTTCACGTGTTGCTACAGAAGCAGACCATGGCCATTGTCATGTACAAAATACACAAACGCTACGGAGGATGTGTGTGTGTGTGCGTAGTGTGTGCAGTAACTATAAAGAACACTCAGCAAGATAAATTCATGCTTTATGTCTCTTTGTCATTTATTTATCTTTTAAATTTGTTGCTTTTTAAAACAAGATTTTAAAAATTGCATCAATTATTCTGTCTGGACATAGAGCACTACGGGAGAACTGTTGTACAAATGGACATATTCTTACAGCTGTGAGGGTGACAAGGCATCTTATGTCATGAGACTGAAATTTCAGTGACTATCAACATCAAATAGGAACTTGTTTTAAGGGTATGCATTCAGTTCTACACTGGTTTCAAAAGACGCCAGATTTGGTGTCCTATGCACTCTCCACTTAAGCATTTGACACAAGCCATAGGAGATACCAATGTGTAGGAATTAGACATCAACATTGATCCATCAAAATGGCAAAATGAACAGGTGTGTGACTGACGGTGGTGAGTTCCAGCTGTTAGTGATGTAGAGACTGGGTGGAAGGGTGGGTTGGCAGTTAGTAGTAAGACTGAAAATTGGCTCATGTCATATCCAGGAACCACATTTCTAGCAAATTTTCCTAATAAAATAAACAATTGTGGGCACAAATATTTATCTACTACGCTCATCAGAGTAGTAACCTTTATAACACTGAACAATTGGAGTTCATATTTAAGAATTACAGTAAATCCATACACTGTCATCATACGTCATGTTGTATTTAATAACATAAAAAATGTAGACAATTTTTAGGGAAAAATTCAAAAATCAAATAATGAGATTCCTGTTACATAAAGAATACATATCCACACACATATATTTATTTATGAAGAGAAAAGGAAAATAAGTATATGTATTATACTAAATTCTAACAAAATTTATCATGGAAAATTTGCAATATATGCCGAGTAGACGTAATTAATAATATAAGGAACTCAGACGTACCCACTCACCCACATTCCTTCTTTTTTTGCCTATTATTGGTGAAAGAATTTTGTTGGATTTTGCTGATTACATTCCTATGGTAACATCACTTAACATGTTTTTCTGCAAATTATATTTCCTAAAAACTGACATTAACTATGATGTCAACCAATCCATTATTTCATCAAGGTTGGTAAAATGGTGATATTCTAATTCTATCATTTTTTTTTCATTCCTAAGCCAGAAAACTTTTATACAATGAAATTTCACCTTACTACCTCCAATTACACTGTGTTCATATAGGAGAGGCAGAATAAATGCTCAGTCTTTCTCTTTTTTAACCACTTTTCCAAATAATTAGTTGTTTATCCAGCACCTTCCAAAGGAACAAGCTGGGAAAGGAGGTTCATCTTTGAATATCATTATAAAGCAGCTATGGTGATGACCTCACGGGCTGCAATGCAGCCATTACTGGTCAGTATTGATCGTATTGTCCACTGGCCAGTGGGGATTTCTTCCAATCCTTGATAGCCCTGGAGCTGTGAGGAAGCCAAAAGCAGCCCATCGGGTGAGACCCCTGGAGAGGCCCAAGACTGCAGTGAGATGCCAGCCTCTCCCCTCCAGCCCCTGCTCCCGGCAGCCCCTGAACGGTCCTCAGAGGGACCTGAGTCCAGAGAACCTCATGGGTTCCTCCCTCAATTTCCAGCCCGCAGAAACTGAGAGAGAGGGGAGTGATTGTTGTTGTTTTTAAGTCTTCATTTCCTGGCAATTTGTTACATGCTAACAACCAATTAAATATGTGTGTGAGGCTGGGCGCGGTGGCTCATGCCTATAATCCTAACACCCTGGGAAGCCAAGGTGGGCGAATTGCTTGAGCTCAAGAGTTTGAGACCAGACTGGGCAAGAGTGAGACCCTGTCTCTAAAAATATCCAGGTATTATGGCAAGTGCCTATAGTCCCAGCTACCTGGGAGGCTGAAGCAAGAGGATCTCTTGAGCCCAAGAGTTTGAGGTTGCTGTGAACTATGACGCCACAGCACTCTACTGAGGGTCACTGAGTGAGACTCTGTCTCTAAATAAATAAATATGTGTGTGAGAGAGAAAGACACACATGTGTGAGTGAGTGGGGGTGTATTTATATACAATGTGTACATATAATACAGAGATTTATATATGAAAATGAACAATTAACCCAGTATCTATTTTTTAAAAGGCTATTTCTAAACAGGGAGGTAAAAACAAGTTAGGGAACTGGAGCCAGACTTCTCTATCTGTACTATATTTTGTAGATTTAATTTTGGAAGTGTAAATGTTTTAAATAATTATATGTAATTCTACAGAGCAGTACATAAAAATGTTAAAAAATGGAATAAGTGAACCTAACTGCGTATGCAGATGGTGGCATAATCCCACAAAGAAGGGTTACTTCAGCGGAGTTTAAGAATAGAGTAATTCCTCTGTGCCTCCTTAGTGCCATAGGGTACAAGGACAGAAATCACTGAAAACAAGAATAAAACAGAAAAGCAAGCTCACCTCAGAATCATTTATTAGTAATAATATTGTTAAAAGAATTACTGAGCAATGGACAGTAAAACAAATAAGTATGTTACTTTCCCCAGAAATTCAAATTTATACCATAAAAGAGGAATAAATTTAAATTCAAGGAGGTTTGTCTGGTTGCCTAAGATCCCAGGATCGAGGCTACTTAATAAAATTAACCAGCCCTCTCTCAGGAGCTGTCGTTTGTAGGTGACGCAGACCCCTCTGTCACAGTCCGAGCATGGGCGGAGGATGCTCTGTCCCCTGCTGGAGCATCTGGACTTGGCTAGTCCTGTCCTGCCTGAGTGACACTTGATATCAAGGACAGCAGGAGCTAATTGGAGTGTGTGTGTGCGTGTGTGTGCCGGGTGTGGCAGTGGGTCACAATCTGGGGACCTAGGGCAAAGCAGAGACAGGAGGTGGGAAAGAGGAGGGAAGGCAGGAGACAAAAAGGAAAGAGTAAAAGTGAGTCAGAAGAAAAAAAATAAACAAATCATATATAGACTACTTTCTGGTTCAACTTCCAGTTAAGCCTTTTTTTTTTTTCTTTTGTTAAATCATAGCTGTGTACATTAATGCAATTATGGGGTACAATGTGCTGGGTTTATATACAATTTGAAATACTTTCATGAAACTGGTTAACATAGCCTTCACTGCATTTTCTTAGTTATTGTGTTAAGACATTTATATTCTACACTTGGTAGATTTAACATGTACCCTCATAAAATGCACCATAGGTGTGGTCCCACCAATTACCCTCCCTCCACCTGTCCTCTCCTCTCCCTCCCCTCCTCTTTCCCCTTCAACTTGGGCTGTAGTTGGGTTATAGCTTTCATATGGAAGTGTGGGTGTTTATAAATTGGTTTCATAGTAGGGTCGAATACACTGGATACTTTTTCTTCCATCTTTGAGGTACTTTGCTAAGAAGAGTATGTTCCAGCTCCATCCATGTAAACATAAAAGAGGTAAAGTCTCCATCTTTTTTAAGGCTGCATAATATTCCATGGTGTACATATGCCATACTTTATTAATCCATTCATGGGTTGATGAGCACATGAGCTTCTTCCAAGACTTAGCAATTATGAATTGGGCTGCAATAAACATTCTGGTGCAACTATCTTTATTATAAAGCAATCAGTTAAATCTCTTTAATGGCGCGAGGAACACACACTCCTCACCAAACTGACAATTCTACCACCACCACCCCTTAGAGTCTCAGACAGTGAGAGAGGCAGGAGCATTCGTATCCTCATCCCTGATATTTAAGAGAAAGCTGAAGATGCCACCCCCAGGAGAACACCTGTGGGCTTGGGAAAGCATCTCAGAACTGATCCCAGAAGTTGGGGATGTTGCCAGAACTTGGAGTCTGCCCGCCCGTCACCCAAGCCAATCCGCAGAGAAGTAGATCGATCAACAGTTCCGCTATTATTTATAGAAAAGCCAGCAGTTCTGCACTTTCTTTTTGTTACTTTTATACTCTCACAGTAAGAATTAGCAATGTTATTAATTCATACACTGTATATTAAACAGATTTTTGTATAGGTTACAAGGTTACACGGTATCTTTATATCTTAAAGGGGTCATATCTTAAAGGTTTTAACTTCCTTAATCTATTAGTGTAAACACTTTCCAGGTAACTTCATGGCCGGTACCACTTTCATATTAATCTGTCTCCTGATGAAAGGGGAGTTCAGGCAATCTGGCTCGAAACCACATCTCTCCATCTCCTATTTTTAATCAGATTTGCATGGACTTATTCCAACTCATTTCCCTAACTTGGACTGTGATGATCTTTGTTGTCTTTCAGTAAAGATGTTTTCCTTTCCGTCACTATACAAATACTCCTTAATGATTACAATATTCTGAAACAGCCTTTCTGAACCACTCACTTTGGTTTTGACAAATCTTCCATTTGTCTCATGAAAGAGATGTTAGAGATTATTTCTAATACCTGTGACATATCTCCCAGCATCTTGTGGGATCTGGAAAGAGAAAGTAGTATAATATTTAGCATTGCAAAAATTTTCGTTCTCATTTCTATTTATTAAGCAAGTGTTCTTGGAAAGGTCCTTAAATTATAATTTATATATTACATATACATACATATTCTTAGAATTCTACTCGGATTTTTCTGCATAATTTTAATGCCTTAAAATGCTTACATTTGCATTTAGCTACTCTGCTGAAAATTGATAGAACTGGCAAAACTAACCCCATTATGAACAATTTAAATATAGAATAAAGTATATGTGCCCACTTTGTTTCTTTCCCTATTTTTCTCAACTATCCTTTGTCCCCAAACCTCAAAGGTTTTAGGAAAGAAAAAAATCTAATATACAAAATAGCTAATATCATAGTATCCTATCTCCTCCTTTGTTCGTTTACGAGTCTAGACTCGGTTTTAGGCTCTTGGTTTACAGATAGTGCATGCAGGCTTACTCTGCAAGGGCGGCCCCTGCGGGGGGTGCCCAGGAGAAAAGAGTGATAGACTTGGGCAGGCCTCCCTTCCAAAAACAGAGCAAGGACACCCTGCTTCCCAGAGGATGTCCCTGACCACCTAGCCCCAGTAAGGCCGAACCCTCCAGCCCAGAGATGAAGGCACAGCTGACTGTGGGTCAGCTGAAACTCACCAAGTTGTAGCTTCTTTTCTTAACCTTTGTTGAAACCTCACTGAAATGTGCTCTATTTTAATAAGCAAAATATGTCATGAATGTCGTTTGTCTCTCTGTTTGATGATAAATAATTGCATAATGACCCTAATTATTCTGACCCTCAGATATGCTAATGTGACATAAGGACAGTGGTTTTCAAAGTGTGAGCCCTGGACCCTGCATTTGGAGAGCCTGGAGTGTGCAGTCACAGTACAGAAACAAGAAATTAGAATCTGGGGGTTAAAGACTGAGATGGTCTTAATTATTTTAACAAATAATTCTGAAGCTCTCTGAACAAGTTGCTGAATTTTAATTATACCATCGAGAAACACAGTATGAAGGGATTACAGAGGGAGGTTAATGGGATGAAATTGAAAGGCGGCGACCCAGTTGGAAGACGAGCCTGGCAGAGCCCAGTCTGTAGTGACGGTGTAAAGCTGCTTTGTTTGGTTTGGTTTTTAAAACCAAAGTGGAAAAAACCCCACCGTGTTGGCTCGTACATCACAGCTTCTCTGTAGCACGGTGGCATCTCCATACACACACTGATGCACTTTCTCTTTGACCTTCAATTTCCTTCTCAACTGGAAACAAAGAAGCTGGGTGCAGAAGATGAAGTAGGAACTGAGTGGTTCTCTCTCTTTGTCCAAGGGATCCATTCTTTTAATTGGAAAGACAAGTGCACCGGGTCATCAAGTGGGAAATGGCATATGGTCTCAACAGCACTAATTTGGCAAGAGGAGTCTCGGATTTCCCTTAATCCTCCTTTTCCTGCTCCTGGCCAGCCTGGCTCAGAGCAGCCCGGTTCACGTCACTGTCTCCCAGGGCACTGGGCACAGCAGGAGCCTCTGGGGTCTCAGTTACTCCCTCCCAAACTAGCTGACCACGGTTTCCTCCCTGGAGCTCTCCCTTCCCTTTGCTCTCCATGATCAACCTTTCGGCTTTTCTTCTATTTCTCTGTTGCTCCTTCTTAATCTTCTGTCCAGATTCTAAATGTTGAAGTTCCCCAAAGCTCACTCCCAAGCCCTGTCCCTGCTCTGCAGTCTCCTCCTGCCTGTCAACTCAGCAATCGAAGTGATTTGAATTTTCACCTACACACAGACAGATGTCAAGTTCATCTCTCTAAGGTGGAGCTGAGCTCCAGGCTGCCTCCTGCTCACCCTCCAGCCCACCGGTCACCTCACAGCAAGTCACACTGAGCAAGTTTGCTGTGCTCGTCATGCCCAACCTGGTCCTTCCCTTCCCTGTCCTCTCTGAGCGTCCTCCCCGCCTATCTGAAGGCACCTTCCTGACTCCTCTGCTCTCCTTATGTCTCCTATTTAGTCGTCTGGTCTGTCCCCTTTTCTCCGGCATCTCACTGACTCTTCTAGCTCAGCTCCAAGTCCATGGTCCTTCTGTGAGCTGCAGTCGCCTTCCACAGGGCACAGGTGGCTGTCTCCCCGCTGTCCCCGCACACCCTTTCTCTGACCCACACCACACACCACATGGGAAAGAGCTTCAGGCAAAGAAAACTGGATTGCGACGTCCCCCTCCAAGGGCATCGTGTGGCCTCTGCGTTCCTTCTGCCCCTGAGGCAGCTCCAGGGCCTTCACCTTGCCCTGCTGTGTGGACGCCCTGTCCCCTCTGCCTATAGCCTTTTTCTCTTCCTTTGACTGGCTGACTCTTCTCAGGTCTTTAAACTCAGATACATGTCATCTCCTCAGAGCAGCTTTTGCTAAACATCAGGCAAATCCAGGTTCCTCCTGCTCGACTCTTTTGGAACCCTGCAGAACTGGACGTCTCTTCGTCTTGTCACAGTTGCACATTTGTACTTCCATATGTGGTTTCTTGATCAATGCTTGTCTTTCTCAGGAGACTGGAAGTTCCTCAAGAAAAGGACCAGGACTCCTCTGCCCTGCTTAGGATCTCAGCAAAGCACCCTGGTCCTGGCTGGTGCTCTCCAAGGACCCAGGGTGGGAAGACAGAGACAGGGCCCACAGCCCTGCGGTGCCAGCTGGACCCCCAAGCTGGCCCTGCCTGCCTTCTCCAGACCCTCCACCTCCCACAGGTGCTCCCATCCCTTTTTTCAAGGCCAGCGGTGAGGACAGAGAGGGCCAGGTGGCCAGAGGCACAAGGCAGTGTGTGGACCAGATCAGCCAGTAGCATTTTATTATCATTATTATTATTATTGCTTTTGCTGTTATTATCATTTGTCTAAGAATCTTACCTCTACCCCTGAAGATCAGCCCATAATTTTCATTGTTCACACTTTTCATGTTTCATATCCTGGTTGTACCAGCCTGGGAGGATGACCTGGGGACTTTTCTCTTTCTTTTTATATTTTTGAGAAGAGTTTATATCAAATTAAAAGTGTGTTTTTCCTAAAATTTTGGAAAAATTTGCTGGTGAAACTGCATGAGGTTGTTGTTTTCTTTGAGGAAACATTTAAAAACATTTATTCAATCTGTTTAATACCGGTAAGATCATTCAGCCTTTCTAAGTTAAGTACAGATAGTCTCGGGCATGTAAAAGCTAATTTTGGTATATCTAAGAACTTGTCCATTTTTGCTTAAGTTTTTATAATTTGTAAAGACCTTTTATCTGCCTATGAATTCCTTTGCAGCTCAGTTATGATTTGTGCCTCTCCCTACTTTTCTTGGTCGGGGACTAGGTTTCATATTTTCAAACTTTTCACAAAACCAGCTTATGACGTTGTTGGCATCTTGGGCCTTCCCTGTGGGTCTCTGTTTACCATTTCATTTAATTCCACTCTTTCCTTTATTAGCTCCTCTATTTTCTCAGCGTCTATTGTTCTGCTTTTTCTAATTTATTAAACAGAAAGCTTAACACATTAATATTTCATTAATTTTATTTTCTAATATAATTCTCTTACTTTCCTTGAAGCCTTGCTTTAACTGCCTCTGTATATTTTGATGTCTGGTATTTTTATTACTGTTTATCACATTCTTTTCATTTGCATTTTGAGTTTTTGCTTCAATTTATGCTTGACATACAAATTAAAAGTTTTGAGAATTTCTGAATACATGCATTTTGTAACAGATTTCTGCTTATTAATTTGCAGCTTGATTGCTTTGTAATCAGAGAACATGGCTCGCTCTAATGTAATTCTTTGAAATTCGTTTAGGCTTCTCTTGTGACACAGTGCATGATATTTATGTAAATGTTCTTTGAAGTAATGAAAATAATGGTTCTCAGATTGTTAAGCCGTTTTCATTACATGTCCATTAAATCCAACTTGTTAATTGTGTGGCTAGAATATTTCTATCTGTACTAAATATTTTCTGCCTGACCTATCACTTTCTAACAGAGTTATATGAATATATCCAAGTATATTAATGAATTGCCTATAACTCCATATAATTCTGTCAATTTTTCTTATATTTCATGAGTATTTTATTACATCCATAAATATTTGGACTTTTTTATAAGCTTCTGGGCAGTTAAAACTTAAATCAAGATATAATGATCCTCATCTATAATCATGGTTTTTGCCTTTTTCCCTGATATTAATATTACTCTTCCAGACTTCTCCGAGTCGTTATTTGGCAGGCATACATTTTTCAGTTAATTACTGAGAGCACCTGAGCATTTCCACACTCGCAGGCTTTGGGTACATCTCTTACAAACAGCCCCTCATCTCACTGCTCAGTTCTCATCTGGAAATCTTTGTCTCCGACCCAGCAAATGTGTTCATTCCTGGTGATTTGGGTTTATTTCTGCCATCTCATTTTGTCCTATTTGTCCTTCTATTTTTCGTGTCATGATTATTTTTCCTTTTTTCTTGCATTTATTTTATATTGGCCTATGTCCAATTCAAAGAATAAATATGAGGTTAATTCAAAGCAGCAATTCTTTTTATGAATGAGGAAAGCCCTTAGGATGTTCTCTTATCCTCTGCAGGTATTGTTGTCTGTATCATCTCATATCATTAATTTTATGCCTATAAATTGGACATTTCAATAAGCCAACGCTGGTTCCCCCAGCCACTCCCACGCCAGGCAACCAGCGCCTCCCCTGGACACTGTGTCCTTCCTGAGGTTGATCCACTGAGTGGCTCTGGGCAGGACTATGGTCATGAGTGCCTTCTACTTTTGATTTTCTGAAAAGTATCATTATTTCACTGTTGATCTTGGGAGATCATTTTATCCTCTGGAGCAGTTTAGATGGGCATGTGTTTGTGTAATTCTTTGAAGGACTTCATTCTACTTTCTTCTGTTGTGTGTCTTGATATGATTTATCATAATCAGTTCTGAGAAGTTCTCTGTTATCATCTCACTTATATCTGTCCGTTCTCTTGACCATTTTTATTCCATATTTAATCCTGGCAGTGTCTGAAGTCTTTGAGAATGCAAAGAATAGACATAAGCCCCTTGTGGACCCCCCCTTATTCTCACTCAGAATGACTCGTTTGCATATCAAATGATACTCTGTGTCTGTGTGTGCGCGCGTGTGCTAATATTGGGCCAGATTTAATACGTGAGAATCCCTAGCAAACGAGATTGAGAATGGTCTTCCCCAGAGGGGATCTGCCTGAAAACACAATGGGCTCATCTGCCAGGAAGGATTTTTGTAGAAAGTCTTTTCCTGGGACTCCTTGAGAATGGAATCTGTGTATTTGGACTCCAGGTGCACATGAGATCACGTTATTATCCTATATTCTCAAGGATACTCTTTTTATTTGGGGGAAGCGTTAGAGACGTCCTTCCCCTGCTCTCCTTGCAGGCAGGCAGGGTTTCTTCTCTGAAGCTGGAGTTCCTGCATTGCCCTTCTCTCTGCAAACTAGTGAGCAGACTCAAAGCTCAACCTCCTCGCCCCCTAAGTAGCCCCACCCGTTCCCAAAACCAGGTGGTCGGTTTGGGCTTTTATCCCAAAACTTTGGCACGTTGGCTCCTTATTATGGCCTTCAGTCTGCTCTGGTTTTATTTTATTCATGTATTTTCTAACTTTCAAATAGTTCTAAGGTAAGTGTTTAGCAACAAGCATTTTTTAAACAACTTATCCAGCATGAAGGCGTTTTAGAAACTCAGTCTGTCTCTCTTCCACCCGCAGGTCTCCTTGCAAAACTCTGCTCTTTGGTAAAAGAGGGTTTTTCTGCTCTTGGATTCCTTAAATCTATAGCTAGTGATCCATAAAATGCCCAAAGCAGGATGGAATAGACCTGACAGCGTGGGCCTGTGTTTTAAGGCAGAGACTGCACTGTGACAATTGCTAAGCCTCTTTTCACTTTAGTCCTCTCTCCCTCCCCAGTGAAGGAAGCTGGTGATTCACCACACACTGCAATTACTGGTCTGTCAAGGACCCTCCGGTTTTATTTCATTTTACCATTCTCCTCATCATTCTCCATCCCTGACCCAATCCTTTCACACCAAGGCACCAACTGAAATGTGTTTATTAACTGTCCTTGGATTCAAATGTATCCTTGAAAGGGAGACAGTGTGAACAGGACTCAAACCACACACACAGTTTTGTGTGACCAACCGTGTTATTCCTCTCAATGCTGTTTCCGTGCTCTTTCTATGTTGCTAAATTCTGCTTCTGCGGTGACCTGGAGCTCAGCCACATGTGTCCTCTGCACTGCCCTCAAATTCTCACCTGGGATGGCACCAGGCTCCTGCCACACCTCCCCTGCCTCAAGCAATGCTGTATGTCTCCCTGAGAGCTCCGGAGTCTCTCTGATTCGTGGAATCACTGCATTCTTGGTTTTAACAAACATCACAAAACACTCTCCAGAGTGGCTGTGCCCGACTAATCCCCCTACAAAGAATCAGGGGCCCATTTTCCATTTGAAGGAAGGAAGATGGTCCAAGGTTGGACCAAGTCACAGCAGTGGGCCTGTTGACAAAGGGACTGTGGACATGTCTTGAAAAGGTCCCAAAGAACTTTCTGATGGAGACAAAGTGGGTGTGAGAGAAAGGGGAGGGGAGGGGACAGCAGACGACTTAAACTGAGGAACTGGGATTGTGATCACTGAGATGAGCAGAGGGCCATGAGGGCCGCTCTGGGGCCTGAGAAGAGAAGATCAGGGGTTGTAAATGTGTTCAGTCTGGGGTCTAACTAGAGTCGTGTGGAATGGGGAACAGGCAGTTGGATATATATCCTGAGTTTTGTGAGAGACACCTGTGCTGCAGAGAGAGACTGGGAATTATCTGCTCACAGATGGGGCTTAAAACCACAATGACAAATGAAATCTCCTCGACAACGCCCAGAGCCAGAGAAGAGGCAAGAGTGAATCCTGAGCCCTTGTGTCCTCCAGACGGATGAGGCTGGAGACAAGGGGAGAGATGATAGGGACTTGAGCAGGAGGAGCTGGTGACACGGGAGGGAAACCAGTGGGTGCCACACTGGAAGGCAGGGGACATGGGCAGTGCAAAGCCATGTGCTTCCTCAAACACATTTGAAAGGTCAAGTAGCGGAATGGTAATAACAACGGGAACTCCAGGGAAAGGCCACCAGGGACGCGGGGCGGGGGGGGCGGGGGGGGCGCATGAGGCAAATAGCTGCATTGGATCAGCTGTGAGGAAGAGAGAGCGGGAGCAGAGACAACATTTCTGAGTACTCCTGCTTGTAAAGGGAAGCAGAGAAGTACAGTCTAGGGGGCAGCAGCAGGGTGCAGAGATGTCACAGTTTGGGACTTTTTTTTAAGATGGGAAAGCCCCTAACATGTTGACGTCATATTGGAAGGGCTCTGCAACTGGATGGAGCTGGAACACAGCCTTCTCAGTAAAGTATCTCAAGAATGGAAGAAAAAGTATCCGATGTGTTTGGTACTGACACCAGTACCTAATCACCCACACTTTTATGTGAAAGCTAAAACACAAATGTAGATGAGAATGAAGGAGAGAGAGGAGGGGAGGGATGGGGAGGGGAGGGGAGGGAGAAGCTGGGGGGAGACACGGTAATGGGTGGGACCTCAGCTATGGTGCATATTGCAAGGGTACATGTCAAATTTATTCAGAGTAGAGTATAAATGTCTTAACACAACAATTAAGTAAGTGAGGTAAAGGCTATGTTAACCAGTTTGGCATAAGAATTCCAAATTGTATATAAAATCAGCACATTGTACCCCATAACTGCAGTAATGTACACAGTTATGAATAAAAAAATTAAAAGAAAAAAAGAGGGACAGGAGGGCACAGGAGGGAGGCAGAATGGTGAGCACAGGAGGCCAGTGTGGAACAGCAGGGTTTGGCCCCAGGCGGGTATCTGAGCAGCCCACCCTTGGCACAGGTGTGAAGGCGGAGGTTGGAATGTGAACAGAGGTGATTAAGGGACTCACATGCAGGTGCTCACTTGATTGTTACAAATCTGTAAGGGGGTGGACACCCTGGAGGCCCAGGAAACAGGGAAAGGTGGGAAATTGACACTAAATAACTGAGGGAGTAAAGGGCCCGGACCGGCCCGGACGCGCTGTGTAAGCTCCAAGGGCACCAAAGCCCGTTTGAGGTTCCTGACCATGAAATCAAGTGAGACCCCTAAGCTTGCTGGTCTTCTCAAAACGTAGGCTGAGCTGATGCAGACAAGGGTTAGGCAGGGCGGTGGAATAAGCCCGTGGTTTAGGCAGACGCATATCACAGAGAAAGAGAGGGGCAAGGGACTCAAATATGTCCGAGGGCATCATGATGATTGGCCATGCGGTGGGAGTGAGAAGAGAGGGCCCAGAGAGCAGAGGGGTGATGCACACACGATGCGATCAATAAGAGATGGCTCGAGATGGGACCAGAGCGTGGCTGGGGCTCAGAGAACCAGGGAACTGGGGAGATGGGGGTCCAGGTGGCTCAAGATGGAACCAGAGTGTGGCTGGGGCTCAGAGAACCGGGGACCTGGGGAGATGGGGGTCCAGGTACAGAATTCATGTGTCTGAGATTAAGATGCAAGGGCGTTGGTGGGCAATGTGGGAGCTGGACTGTGTTCCTGAGGAGAACATCAGCCCCAGGTGAAGGGCAGGACCAGTGCAGAGTGTGAGAGCATCACCAAGGCTCTGCCTCCAGGGCCAGTCTCTGCCCGGGCTCCCGCCAGGTCCTCCTTGGAGAATATAGTTGTTCTTGAGAGTTTGGTAAACTCAGTTGTAAAAAGTCCGGGCCATTTTTGCTTAGCTTTGTCTTTGTCTCCCGTTTTCATTTCCTGAATGGTTATTTGTCTACTCAATTTTTCTATTACTTCTTCAGACCCTTTTTGGGAATTGCATGATTTCCTCCCCCAGAAATTTGTCTTTTCAATTGGTTTTAAAATGCAATTGTTCCCAATATTCTCTTTCTCCTTTTGAAATCAGTTAAATCTGAAGTTACTTCCCCTTTTCATCTTAATATTGTTTTTACATTTTCTTTTGCCAAAGATTGTTTGTCCTACTAATATTTCAGAGAAACAGATTGTGTTATTTATGGTATCACTTTTTTCCTGAATTTTGTTGACCTTTACAATTTTTAAATTTTCTTTCCTCTCATTTATCTGTCCTTCTTATCTTTTCTAGGTTTTGAATTGGATGCCAAGTTCTCTTGCTTTTCTTATCTTCCTTGCTTCTAATAAATACAGTCACAGCTATAAATTTCTTCCTGAAGTACAATTTTGGCAGATTCTCACGAAATTTTTAATGTAATGCTCTCATTGTTCTAGAGTTTGAACTGTTTCCCAAGTTCACATCTGATTTCTTTTTGAATAGAAGTGTTATTTAACATAGTTTTGCTTGTGTCTTCCTCACGAGGATTTTTAAAACAATTCTTTTATTTATGATTTTATTGAATTCGTGGTCAGGGAATTCCGTCCAGAGCTGGTCTGTGATTTAGACTTCACTGGGGCTTCTTTGCCGTCTAACGCATAGCAGAGGCTCGAGATGGCCTGTGTGCCCTTGGCAGAGTTTTTATTGTTGGATAAGTATTGTCAGGATTATCTGTTTGTTCAATGTGTCATGTTATCCGCAGTGTCCCCTTTTCCATTCCTTATGACTATTTTGCCCTAAATGTTGTGTTGCCTAGTAACAGAACCGCAATCTTGACTTTCTTATTGATTTATACTTGGTAGTATATATATCTCTTAAATCCTTCTATTTAAAAACGCATGACATTTTTTTCATTGTGTCTTTTTACGAATTGCTGGATCTATTTGCTTGTTCCTTCATCACCACCTGCGAGGAGGTCTCCCCTTTGGGAGTTTATCTTTGCTCTATGTCCTGACATCACAGATGCCTCATCGTGTTTTATTTCTACCTTTCATTTTTGTTTCTTTTTCTCTCCTTGTTATTCTAACTAGGTAGGGTTTTTTCTTTCCCAGTGGTGTTGAAAGTTATTTACTCTACCTAAGTTTTCTTGGAGTTGGTTTTGTTTTGTTTGTTTTGTTAAACTCTATGAATTTGCTTTTCCGACTAGCTTCTTAAATCAATCGACTTCTGTCTCCCCCAGGCAGAACTTACCTGCTGAGTGCCGCTTCTTTTTTTTATTATTGTTATTTTTTTATATTAAATCATAAAGTGGTAGATCGTGTATACATTAATGCATTTAGGGGGTACGATGTGCTGATTTCATATACAGTTTGGAATGCTTACATCATACTGTTTAATATATCCCTTGCCTCATTTACTTAATTATTGTGTTCAGACATTTATACTTAATAGATCCGACATGTACCCTTGCAATATGCACCATAGGTGTGATCCGACCATTCACCCTCCCTCCAGCTGACCTTCCTCATCCCCTTCCATCCCTCCTCCTCGGTCCTGGGCCATAGTTGTGATCTATTCTTCAAATGAAAGTGTGAGTGATTGTAAATTGGTTTCATAATAGTACTGAGTGCATTGGATACTTTTTCCTCCATTCTTGAGATACTTTACTAAGTAGGATATGTTCCAGCTCCATCCATATAAACATAGAAGAGGTAAAGTCTCCATCTTTTTTAAGGCTGCATAATATTCCACAGTACACATATATCACAATTTATTAATCCATTCATGGGTCATTGGGTACTTGGGCTTCTTCCATGATTTGGCTATTATGAATTGAGCTGCAACAAACAATCTGGTGCAAATATCTTTGTTACAAAGTGATTTTTGGTTTCTTTGGATATACTCCTAATAGAAGAATTACAGGGTCAAACAGCAGGTCTACTTTTAGGTCCCTGAGTAGTCTCCACAGAGACTCAAACTTATTAATAAGAAAAGAACAAGTAATCTCATTTCATTGTGGACAAGGGACCTGAACAGAAGCTTCTCTGTAGAAGACAGGCACATGGCCTATAGACACATGGAAAAAGTTCATCATCTTTAATCATCAGAGAAGGGCAAATCAAAACCACTTGGAGATGCCATCTAACTCCAGTAAGAGTGGCTCACCTAACAAAATTCCAAAACTACAAATGTTGGTGTGGATATGGAGAAAAGGGAACACTTCTGCACTGCTGGTGGGAGTGCAAGCTAATACATCCCTTTTGGAAATAAGTATGGAGAATACTCCGGGATCTAAAAGTCGACCTGAGTGCCACTTCTGGCTCAGCACTCTCAGCTGCTCCTCCAGCCGACTCCACACAGACTGCCCCAGCCCCTCCCAGCTGCATGGTCTCCTGGGGTCTGGGGGCCCCAGCCCCTCCCAGCTGCATGGTCTCCTGGGGTCTGGGGGCCCCAGCCCCTCCCAGCTGCCTGGTCTCCTGGGTTCTGGGGGCCGCAGCCCCTCCCAGCTGCATGGTCTCCTGGGGTCTGTGGGCCGCAGCCCCACCCAGCTGCATGGTCTCCTGGGGTCTGGGGG
>NW_003852556.1:3513139-3518255 GCF_000181295.1 Otolemur garnettii | reverse complement strand
AGCCCCTCCCAGCTGCATGGTCTCCTGGGGTCTGGGGGGCTGCAGCCCCTCCCAGCTGCATGGTCTCCTGGGGTCTGGGGGCCGCAGCCCCTCCCCCCTGCATAGTCTCCTGGGGTCTAGGGGCCACAGCCCCTCCCAGCTGTCTGGGGGCCGCAGCCCCTCCCAGCTGCATGGTCTCCTGGGGTCTGGGGGCTGGATTCCTATAGCTCTGCTTCTCTTTTTCATAGTTGATGTTGGTTTTTGTCACTGCCCACCAAAAACACAATGAAATTCTTTAAGGTTTTTATTGACTTTCTTCCTTATATCACAGGATGCCCCTCAAGCATGGTTTTGAAGAGGAGCTTGTGTGGTGAGCATGCCATGACCCAGTATCCCAGAAAATGCCTGACATCACCCCATGTTATATACGATCGACAGGGACCGACACCACAGATCTCTTCTTCAAGACCCTTTGAAAATAGGACTCCACGCTGCTGTGGGCTGTTTCCGGCCAGCCTGACCCCGGTTACCCTGTGGGAGAACGTGCTGATTCTCACAGATCACCTCACGGTTCTCCTTGTTTCCGACCCTCTGCCGTGTCTAGGGGCGGGTTTCTGACTGTTTGTATGGCACTGTACAACCTTTCATTCTGGGTCTGCCCTGTTTCTTTAATGTTACATAGAAGGTGCTCTATCATTGTTTGATAAAATGTTTATTTTTCTTCTACTTAATTACCCATGTCGTGGCTTTTGACACTTCAACTTTTTTGCCCCATTTCTCTTAATTTTGTTTTTGAATATTCCCGCCTGTTTATCACTGACTGAAGTGTTAGCAGTCTGCGTTTTCCAGCTCACTTCTGTGTACTGTGGCTGTACGGACTCTGCCATCTAATTCCTCTTAGGTCCTTTCTCTAAGCTCTTGTGTTTTCTATGCAAAACGTCCCCATTTGCTTTACACAGCAGCTGCCGCCCCCACCTCACATCCCCCCCATGTCCACTGTCTCTCTGAGTTTAGGTCTCTGGTCTGGGCACCTGGGCTTGGGGTCTGACTGAAGCTCTGCCCCTTATTAGCCACATGACTTTCGGCAAAATCCTCACCTCTTCCCTGCTTTAGTTTATTTTCTCCATCGGCAAAGCAGAAATAATACTGGGTGGCACCTGTGTCTCAAAGGAGTAGGACACCAGCCCCATATGCCAGAGGTGGTGGGTTCAAACCCAACACTGGCCAAAAACTGCAAAAAAACCAGAACTAATACTAAATGAAACAAAGTAGATAAATTGCTTATAACAGACCCATTGACCCATTGTAAGTGCTCAATAAATCTAGCAGTTGTTATTATTCTAGAATAGTCTCTGAATTTTCCATTAATTGTGCTCTCTTTGCTGAAGTTACTCAGTCTTTCTTTCCCTTGATGTTCTGGTCAGATGCCTGGTCTTTTTTTCTGTGAGGACGACCAGCCTCTGTTTCCTAGAACGAGCTCTCAGATCTCCATCAACTTCCTTTTTCTGTGCTGGGTCCAGTGGCAGGTGGCCTGTTCCTGTTGATGACATTGAGTTCCTCTAACCTTGGCCCTCTCATCTCTCCTTGTCACTCAGGGACCCCTGTGATTACCCTGGGTTTATCCATAGCCACCTCCCCATTGTAAGATTCTTAGCTAATCGTATCTGGGAGGTCCCTTTCGTCATGCGAGGTAATGTAGTCACAGGTTCTGGGGAGTAGACTCCGATTCCTTTCTGGAGGGAGCCTTACCTGCCTACTACGTGTGAGTTTCAGCCCAAGGCTGTAACCCCTTAGGTCTGACTGGAGGTGGCAGCTTCCTCTTCCTAGGAGACGAAGTGGGTGACCCTGAAGACCCTGAAGGCTCAGGCCAATGGGAACCTTGGACTAAGTGTGTCCTTTCCAAGTTTTAAAGCAGCATTTTTAACCTTTTTTATCTCATGGCGCACTTGAACCTGTAGTTAAACTTCCGCACACAAATTATGTTGATCCAAAAATATATAAAAAAAACAATATACTTGCTGCACTCTGAACTTCCTCCCAAAATAATTTAATTAATGATCCTTAAAGTCGTCGCGGCACACTTAAGATCCTCTCACGGCATGGGTGGAAGTCACGGTCCTAAAGAAGTAACAGAGCAGCAGGTGCCTGCGCCCCGGGCCTCGCCTGGAGAACCAGTGCGGTAACAAGCACCAACGGCGGAGCAAGCGCGGGGGAGCCGGCAGCACCCACCGCCCGGAGGATGAGTGGGGAGCACAGCACGGGATGGTCACCTGGGAACAAGCAGGGGGTGACCCTCGGAGGGGACCAGCAGGTGCACCTGAGGGTCCGCGCTTCACGCCGGTCACAGGACACTGCTGGGCTTTCTCCTTTTTTGAGGTTCCAGCCTCCACCTCCATCTGCAGGAACGCAGTAGGGACACCCCAGCCCCGTCCTGCAGAGTCCCAGGCAACAGACCCGCGTTCTGGACGACTGCGGGTGTAGATGGGAGGCCGGCTGGACTCCCTGGAGCCCTGCAGCCAAAGAGGACATGAGGAGTGACTGGGACGCTGTCCGGACACAACCTGCTCCCCTGGTAGAGGACCCAGGTCCGCCTTAAAAGGAGGACCCCTCTAGGTGGGAGGGGAGAGTCTCTAAAGTGACCACGGGTCACCTGTGGGTGCTCCCTGGCCTTTTCCTGGAGACTTCACAGATCCCTTCAAGGTTTCATTTCTTTCTTTCTTTTTTTTCTTCTTCCAGAGTCTCACTTTATCGCCCTCGGTAAAGTACTGTGCCGTCACAGCTCACAGCAACCTCCAACTCTTGGGCTCAAGTGATTCTCTTGCCTCAGCCTCCCTAGTAGCTGGGACTACAGGTGCCCGGCATAATACCCGGCTATTGTTTTTTGTTGTTGCAACTTGGCCAGGACCGGGTTTGAACCCACCACCCTCAGTATATGGGGCCAGCGTCCTACCCACTGAGCCAGAGGTGCCGCCCCAAGTTTTCATTTCTTGTCAAAATAGACAGGTTCCTCCTCAGGGAATATGGCAACGTGCCCTGCCACCTCTGTGCCTCCTGGTGTGGAAGAGGCCTTCGTGTGAGTGTGTGTACCGGGTAGCAGGTGCTGCACACACACCCACAGCACCAGGTACAGCCACAAAGCAGCTGCACACTCGTATAAAACTCGCCTGTGGTGGAGGCAGCACTTCACGCAGAAGCGCAGGGGAAGCTGATACAGACAGGGCCAACAGCGCGGCAGAGGCAGGCAACCACGCCGGGTCTGGCTGGAATGTGAGCTTTAAGCAACACGACCAACTTATGGGATAAAAATGCCAAAAAACAAAAAACACCATTTTGAAGGAACTTGAAATACTTGCCCTATTCAGTTCTTGGTGCTCATCACAGGTGAATTTTCTATAACCATCTTCAAACATTGCTGGAAATGAATGATCGAACCGCGGTCTGACCCCAGGCGAGCGTCCAAACCCAGCTGATGAGCGAAGAACGGGCACAAGGAGGAGGATGTGTGTGGAATCCAAATGTGAGACCCTCCTATGTCTTTTTATTTCCTTTGGGCTTCCTCACTGTATTTCATTTTTCTGCTAAATAACTGAATATGTTGAGAAAATATTGACAATTTAAAGTGAGTAAGAAGGAAAAAAAATCACATGTCCAAAGGTGTAAGGCAAAGCCAGACACAGCGTCCAGGACAGCAGGCCCCTAGCATCCCAGCCGACCGCCTGGAACAAACACCAGAAAGTGAGCCTCTGACCATCAGGCCGGGAGCTACTGGAGACCCGCGTGCCAAGTGTGCTGCTTGGGTGCCGAGCCACAGACAGTGCACAGCCCCTGAGTATTTGCCCCAGAATCCCCCGGGAGGGACAACTGCCACAACGTAGTATTTTTAACACACACACACACACATGCACACCCACACAGGCTCAGCCTGGCTTATCAATGATACATTTATTATGTTATATTCATCTACAATTCTAACTATAAACTTATTAAATCTATAATAACAGTAGTTTTAAGTATTTTAGTTAAATATAATACTTGTACATAAACAGAACCACAGGTCAACACAGGAGAGGCCAATAGGAGGAACTAGGCCTCCTATTCCCGCTGCCCGGGGTATGTGTCACCTCAACATTTATCTTTTCTTTGTGTTGGAAACATTAAAATGTTTCTCTTCTAGTTATTTTGAAATACCTGATATGTAACTGTTAACTATTTTCCCTACCATATTACTGAATACTAGAACTAGTGGTTGGTTGCTTTTTTCTGGGTCCATAGACAAATAAAAATAGTACATATTCTGATGCTATAGGTATTACCTTAAAATCTGTAAACTATCTGGCAGGGATTTAATACCTGCAGAACTTGCCCTTTACAGACACTTTATAATGTAACTTCTAGCTCCTTTGCTTTACAGGGAGAATACTGGAACCACATGGGCCCACATTTACACACACACACATTTAAATGAAGTAAGATATTCCAAGAATATTTTTTCTAAATTATTTGAAAAATGTACTTCTGAGAAAATATCTCTAAATTTTCTTTTAAGTATCCAACACATTTTCTTTTTTCTTCCCTACTCCCTCACACAGCTAAACTATTCAGCACACATATCCGTGGCCAATATTCAGGACAAGTGCAGACAGTTAGACACATAGTGTAATTGTCACTCTTGGCAATGGGTATTAATACTTAGTTAATGCTGCAATGAATCACACCACTGCAGGCAATCTTCTATAATTTCTCATGGACACAGCTATATGTAAAATTATACTTTGAAACAGAGAAAGGAAGGGCATGGAGAGAGCCAGTCCACAGTGAAGGAAGGGCAGGGAGGGGTCCGTGCACAGTGAAGGAAGGGCAGGGAGGGGTTCACACAGTGAAGGAAGGGCAGGGAGGGGTCCACACAGTGAAGGAAGGGCAGGGAGGGGTCCACACAGTGAAGGAAGGACAGGGTGGGGTCCGTGCACAGTGAAGGAAGGGCAGGGAGGGATCAGTGCACAGTGAGGGAAGGGCGGGGAGGGGTCCGTGGACAGTGAGGGAAGGGCGGGGAGGGGTCCGTGTACAGTGAGGGAAGGGCGGGGAGGGGTCCGTGGACAGTGAAGGAAGGGCGGGGAGGGGTCCACACAGTGAAGGAAGG
>NW_003852556.1:3499252-3512944 GCF_000181295.1 Otolemur garnettii | reverse complement strand
CGTGCACAGTGAAGCATGAGCTTCCTGAGCTGCTATGACAGATGACCACACTGGGAGCCTTTGCAGTTCTGGGGACAACAGTCCTGAGGGAAGGTGCTGGCAGCACTGTCCTTCCTCCTGGACTGTGGCAGAGTCCTTCCTTCCTTCTTCCTGGCTCCTGGTAGAGCCACCATCTTGGGTGCTCCTTGCATTGCAGCTCACAACCCAGATTTCTGCCCAAATTGTCATCTGGCGTCACCCATTCCTCTCAGGTCTCCTGTCCCAGTGGCCTAGAACTCACCCTAACCACCTCATCTTAGCTTGAGTGTATCTGAAAGACCCCATCTCCCAGTAAGGTCACACAAACAGGCACTGGACGGGAGGATTTCAGCCTATCTTTGTTGGGGGGAGGGCACAATTCAACACAAATCAGAGGCTACAAAGTCCTCAACATGCTGTGACTCAGCCTTGTTTATTTTCCTGGCAAATGTTGCTGACCTCTGAACGTAGGCCTGTGCTAGGCACTGGGAATTGAGTGAGAATAAAATCAGCACCTGCTGTTGGTGCTTCCAGTGTAGCAAGAGAAGGAACACACCACTTGTCATGCTCTGCAAGGACGTCGTGCAACTGAACACTCACTTAGAAAGCAGAATGCCAAGCAGGGTGGTGTCAGGAAGGCCCCCAGGTTAGCAGGTGTCCACACCCACTGGGGGCTGCAGGAGATGGAATGAGCATCTCAGACCAAAGGGAGCAGGGTTTCCCACGTCCCTGAGATAGGAGAGACCAGCAGTAGCCAGATGCTCCCTGTGCAGGACCAGAGGGACAGTGAATGGCATGGCATTGTGGGTTCCTGAGAGATTGAGGAGGGGAAGGGACCCAAACCTGTCACCGTCCCATAGACCAGTGGTGCTCAGACTTGGGGCTCACCCATCAGTCAAGCTGGCTGTCTTTGTTGACTCTGCAGTTCACCACATTAATGTTAAAGAAACGTGGAAGTTGCCTGAGAGAGGTAGGTAGTGTCAGGAAAAGAGAAAGCTTTCTTGGTCCCTTTGGAGCAGCGTCTCTTGGTGAGGAGACACAATCCACATGGCAGGGCAGCTCCACCAGTCCCCTGTCCCCTCTGGGAGGCACAGCAATGCACTCCAGGCTAGAAATTCTTTTTTTTTTTTATTAATTTTTCTTACATATACATGTGTATATTAGGTTTCCACTTCTGCCTTCACAGAATTAAAAAGGCTAAATTTAATGACAATAACAATATTTAACATAAGGACTGAGAACAAAAACCTCATAAGGAATGAATGAAGATAAATACATTCAGAAAAGAAATCAGACGATTGCTGCAACAAAATATTAAGCAATAATAACAGCAATAATGCAAAGAAAGTAAGGCTAGAAATTCTTAAAAGGTGTCTAACTAACATTTGATAGTGCCAGCATCACTCCCTGCCTCCCTCACAAAAGGACTGGTGTGGACACCTTGCCCCATGTTCACAGCTACCGAGCGGCAGGAGGTTTTAGCTGGACCCTAGGGCCATCCCTTACACCCATGCAGACATGTCCAGGAGTGAGGCCAGGGCCACACAGCCACACAGTGCTGGATTCCAGGTACCGAACCGGTGCCTGCACCCCTTGCCCAATTTCTCTCCTGACCGTCACAGTGCATTCCAGGTTTATGACTCAGCAGAATGAAATTGATCCACTTTAATTTAATTGCCTGGCTTAGGGATCGCTCTGTCTCACAAGGCAGCCTCTTCACCCAGGGAAAACCAATGCAACGCCTTGGCCGTGCTGAGCCCTGCTCCAAACATCCCATGTCACGCTGGGAGCTATGTGCACAAACGTGTCCAGCTAGAGCACCTCAGCTGGAAGGCAGGTGACAACAGATCTCACCCACACCATGCCTTCTTTGGCCTTTGCTACTGCAGTCACTGACACAGGGGAATCTCTGCTCTTCTGGCATGAATCATCTCAATTTGATTCAAGCATCCATCTTTCTGCTGGAAACCTTCCATCCTGCGTCCACAGGATTTCAAGGTTATTGCAGTCGGTGAGTTGATTAAGTCTGCAGTGATCAGAGCATCCCCAAGGAGGCCTCTTAGGGAAGGAGAGGGTGCCTGTCAGATGGGATCACATGTCCCATGTCCTACCATTCAGTTCTGCAAGCATTTCAAAGTCCTGATGCTGGAGAGACCTTGGAGAGGCCCTTTGACTCCATGAGGGTCTTCAGAAGAGTCCTCACTCACTTTACCTTGTCTGAGTGGGAATCTGTGGGCCTTGTACAGAAATGTGCCTGGTCACAATTACGGCAGTGAGAGCAGCAGTGGCCACCGAGAGCTTCACACACCGTGTGAGACATGCTGGAGGCCAGGGCCGCCCCCTGCACTCTGCTGTGCTTGGAGGCAGACGCTCCTCAGATTGGGGACGCGATGACATTTTATGTCTAGGTTACATTTGAGTTGTTCAGATCCAGTTCTTCCTTGTCATGAATTATACTTGGACCGAGACTATTCACACCCACTCATTGTCCCTTTTTCCACCTTCCTCCCATGACCTCCCTTCCTGTTTACATTTGCCCAGGTCACGTGTTTTCCATTCATCTCTTTTTAAATTTAGTGACAGTCTCCACGCAGTAAGATATATACCCACTGGATATGCTCCCCTGACTTCTCACCCCCAGATGTCTGGCTTCCTTGAGATGCTGGGAGCTCCACAGCCGGAATTGTCTACTAGACTCATGGACCACGTTGCTTTGAATTTTCATAGAATGACACCGAAGGACCTTTTATGAACCAGCCTCCTGCAGCTTATTCGGGTTGTTTAAAGTGGCAGTCCCCACAATTTCACACATTCCGTTTTTCAGGGCCCACGGGAAAAATTCCTCTTGCAGTTAAGTATTAGAAGAAGCTGTGCGCCTCCTGCCCCACTGTTTGCTGCTGTCCATTTGACCTCCTTGTGCAGGAATCATGTTTTCATCTTTGACGTGGCTGCTGGAGAGGCTGGGAGCAAAACGCGTCCGCCTCTGGGACCACAGACGTCTTGGGAGCTGCCTCTCTGCCCTCTTCTCTTCCCCTTGCTGGGTGCCTTATCTATTAATTTTATCATTTTTTGTGTTATAGGTATTTTATAGACGTTTTAAAAATAGAAGAATATCTGAAGCCCAGATTCTTCACTGCTGCTCTTCACCACTAAAATCAGTAAGAAATTGATGAAAAAATCTTCCTCCAAGTCTTGAAACGTCATCTGTTACCATAGTGATTATAATCTGTCCCTGAGTGGAATCAAGGACTCTTTATTTTCTTTTGTTCTTTTTTTGTTCATTTTCGCTTTCTTTCTCTCGCGCCCATGCATTTGTAGGTGACATAAATGTCTCCGTTATGGTATCGATTTCACGTATTGTAAAGCTGGTGCTGCTGCTGCACCTGTGCGGGGTGTGGGGCTGCTCTGAGGACAGACACAGCAGGCTCCCTGCTTGCTTGGGTCCCGCCAGCTCCCCACTTCCAGGCTTCCCTTCCTCCTTCACTTCTTACCGACCAGCAATCCTCATAAACTTCCACATCTCTTTTGACAAACACCTCAGTGCCCTGAGGGAGTTATTTTCACACTTAAGTTTTTACAAGAGAAAACTGGGAGTTAGAGGGGAAGCTGGGGAGCCAGCTGTTTATAATTTGCCCGGAGTCACGCAGTTGGTGGAGAGCGGTGTCCGGTCTTAACTGACAGCGTCATCTCCAGGGCCAGCCAGAACCAGGTTCAAATCACTGCCTCTCCATCACCTGTGTCTCAGCATCTCTCTGCCTCAATTCCCACAACAGCAAGCATGGCTGGTAAGTGGTGCTTCAGCACTGTTGTGAAGGTCAGTGGGGCAATGGCCACAAAGGCACCTGGAACGCAGGGGGCTCTTAACAGAACTCCACTGGGGTTGAGTCCAGGCCTTCGGGCTCCGGGTTGGTCTCTGTTCTCAGTCTGGCAGGGGTCAAGCACAATAAGATGTGCGAGCTGCAGGAAGGAGAGTCGAACATGTGAAACCAGAGGCCAGTTCACGGGACCTCAGGACAATCCATCCATGGCCCGCCCTCAGTCCGTGCGAGCCTTCCTCCTCACGCTCTGCCTCCCTGAGTGGTAGCGTTGGAGAAGCACCTTCCTGCAGAGACAGCTCCTTCCCTCCTGACAGGCACCACCTTAACCTGGTGCCATGGAGGTGGGCAGTGACTACACTGGACAAGTGACCACAGAGTGACAGGGGAGTGTGGAACCCAGAGCCTTGTCATCTCCACACCACTCGCTTGCCACAAGGGAAGGCTTGAGTTTTCAAAACATTTTGAACCTTCAGGGCAGAATAAGATGGCATGGATTAGAGTTGAATAGACTAGCTCAGTAGGCTAGATGACCCATTCCAGTCCACAGAACCAAAAGAAAGACTCACCAATTTTGATAAGTGGCTGCTGAGACCCCCGATAAGCCCATCAGTTGTTTGTGTCTCGTGGGACTACAATATCTTCACAAATCCTTACATTGCTTTTGGCCTCAGTGGAAAAGCATTCACACCCTGGGGATGTTTGCCCAGAGCCCAGGATGGGGATGAGTGTCAGGAAGGGAGCAGGCCTTGAACTGCGGGGGAAGCCCCTCACCAGCTACCTGGTGAATTATCTTCAGGAACCCAGGAGAGCACTGTGCTTCCCACCTGCCCTCCTTCCCACCAAATGCAGAGCCCTTCAGTAGAGTCCGGCATCAATAAGGCAGCATTATACTTGCGGACATTACGATGTTACTGCAGCTTGTCTGATGATTCAAGAACCTGAGCTGCGCAAAATGATTCTCACTGGGAGTAAAACCTTTGCTTCGGGAGCATCTGAAGGTGAGGGCAAAAGGATCTGCGTTTGTTTAGAACACAATGTCATCCATAATTAACGGGATAACTCGGGCTCAGTGGAGCTGAAACTACTGTGTGCATGTGCAGCTGAAGTTCTAGTTCCCGAGATGAGGAATAAATTCACCCTTAAGCTCTTATTTTATGTTTTATGATAAAAGTTATTTCCAGTGACTGAACATTTGGTTTCTTCCGTTGTGTTTTCTGGTGCTTTTACCATCAAGTGACAAGAACACGGCGAGCCCTGAGATCTGCTTCTCAGCACTGGCCTCGAGAATGGGGGTGTTACCTTGAGTTACCCCGAGTTCTTTTAACACCTTTTCTCCTTGCCAGAATTTGAATTCTTGATACACGCTTTAGAAAAAGAGGTTTAAAAACCATTTAAAAGGTGAGTGGCTCCTGTGGCTCAAAGGAGCAGGGCGCTGGCCCCATATACCAGAGGTGGTGAGTTCAAACCAGGGCAAAAACTGCAAAAAAAAAAAAAAAAAAAAATCATTTAAAGACTTCTTTTATCCTACTATAATATTCATTCAAAAAATTGAAACTTCCATCCTATAAGCTAGTGGGCAGAAAAGAATTATGATCTTTTATAATATTATTGAATCTACTGCTCAGTAATTATACATCTCAATGAGAGAACTACAGCAATATGCTTTATATCACCCTCCAGGATCACGCCCCACTGAAAGTTTCATTTAACACACAGGATGGGGAACATAGAGTGGCAGTTTTTTTTTTTTTATTCATTTAATCACTTTTTAAAAGAAGTTTATTTATTTATTTATTTGACTATGCCGTGTATGTAAGTTTCCTGCATAGACCTGATTCACAGTTAGGAGCTTCTCTGCTCAGGTTCCTGAGAAATTCCAGTGCCCGGAGACTGTGGGAGAGCTGTGTAGTCTCCAGCATCACATGCAATGGCTCAGGAGGGCAGGGACTCAGGGACGTTCCGCTCAGAAGGCTTGTGCCCACACTGTGGTTGAAAGACTGGTGGGACGTTGACAGGAATCAACAAGAAGAGAAAAAGTAACCCAGGGAGGCACAATGCCTGGAGCAAACGTCCAACAGAAGGCAGCCGGATGGGACCAGCCAACATCATTTTTTCACCCTGAACAGAGTAAAGTCCCATAGATAATTTTCACTAGTAAGGCAGAGATGGGATTTGAGACTGAATTAAACAGCTTTTGAGTGGCTAGCAAAGAAATTTGCAATTTATTGTTGACATAATCAAACCTTAGAGGTATGAGCGTAGTGGGGTGGAGGGCATGCATTTGTTGAACTGGAGAATGTCCTGATTAAAATTGTGCTTGGTAATTTTAATTTGGTGAGAGTGTTAAGACATAAACAGGGAGGAATTATGAGAAAATTTCAAGTCAGTTAGAGAAAGAGTATCCAAGGTGAGCAAGAGATACAACAAACTGTCTCAGATCAACACTTGCCAACGCTTGCAGAAGTGCCAAGGGATCCAAGAGGGCCAATTCAGGGGACAAGGGATGATGAAACGAACAGGGACAGGATGGAAGTGCCGGTGTGAAGGAAGCACAGAGAACGCAGATGGGGATGAAGATGGCAGGAACCGCAGGCTGGGTGCATGGGGCCCCACTCTGTCTTTGCTGCAGGAAGGGGTGGTGCCATCACATTGTGGTGACATCCACTCAGCTCCTCTGCCCTCGTCCTGACTCCCCAGACCCTGCTGCACCCCTATAGACCAGGCTCTTCCTTGACCTCACTGAGGCCGTTTGCTGAAGAGTCTGTCTCCAATCCTTTTTTGCACATCTCAATGTTCCTTTCCATCTATAATTTCCAGTGTCATTTTAAAAAGCACCAAAGCTCCTGCCACTGGTGCACACACCTGCACTGTGTTTTAGGTGAATCCTTTATCGTCTCTCCACTTCCATTTCTTCATCCCTAGAGTGGTGGTTTGGGCCGATGCCCTTCAGATCAGTGTCTCTCTCTTATCCTGCGGCCTCTGTCCACCTGTCTAGTGGCCTCTGCCTTCTCCCTCATTTTACTTACTGCCATTTTCAGGAATTGCATTAAAGTTCTTCAAGTCTAGAGACAAAGACTTGAATTTCTTTAAGTGACTGAGAAATTAAGAATATACCTTGTACTTAGTAGACTTTTAGCAATAACAATTTGTTGACTTAATGCAGGAGGCAAATATTGAGAAAGACTTCCTATACACACTAGCTCTTGTCCAGAGGAGAATAGCCCACTGGCATTTTCACCCCCAACTGTAGGATAAAAGTAGAACTTTAGCAGATGGTGGCTGACAATCAGGAGGTTCAAAACTCTTTTTCAAATAAAAAAACAAAATGGGAGTGGAGAAAGATGTCGTACTAGAGATAGCTTCTTTGCAGCTGTGCATGGTGAGATTGGGGATAAAAGATTCCAGGAACCTCTGGATTGGGGGCTTTGCCCAGAAACATCCCTTTGGGGGCACAAGGAGGCAGCAGAGATTGGCAGAGGCAATGGCTGTGCAACAGTTTGCAGACACAGAAGACCTGCCTTGTGGAGAGTTTTCTGGACCTGGGCACTTGGTTGAGTTACATTGAGAGAGCTTGGGCCAGTGAGTGAGTGACTTTGAACAACACCCAGGGGCTGGGACTGAGCCAACACGGGGAGTGGATCTCTCACTGGTTGGCCTACAGTGTGTAGCCATTGTGGGAAAGTTGCCTTTCAGCCTCAGCCCTCAGGGTCCTAGAGCAGGGACCTTATCCTCCAGGTTCTGGAACACCTGATAAGCAGGACAGCCTCTTCTGGGGAGATTCCAGCAATACACCTGGAAAGGCACTGCATAGACAAGGGACACAGTTTGGAAAAGTTGAGGCATGTCTACCAATTGGGCTAAGGAGAGATTTAGGCTCCCAACCCTGTGGGGTTTGAGGGCAAAGAAGTCAGGAAGACATAGCCAGGCGTCCTTGGCAAGACAGAGGCGTCCAGTCTCCATCTTATACAGCAGTATCAGTATTGTGATTAGCATCTCATACCCCAGAAGAGCATCTGTTGCCCAGGCAATATACAGCAAGATATATATATATATATGTTTGTTTGTTTGTTTGTTTGTTTGTTTCAACTTTTCCCCCTAGATTTTTCTTTTTCTTTTTTCTTCTTTTCACTTGTGTAAATATAATTTTTGATTATTTCCTTCTTTAATAATAAGGGCTTCATTTTGCTCATTTTTATGCCCCTATAATCCTTTTTTTCCTCTCAATTTTATCCCTTATGATTTTTTGTTTGTTTGTTTTGCTTTGACTTATAGCATTTTTGTTTTTCTTCTCTATATGATTAAGGTGGGGTCTTCTGCCTGCTCATGCTGGCAAAGAGCTCCAAACTTTGAGGGACCAACCCAAACCAGCTCCCCCCAGAGGTTGGGATATGTGAGTGTGGGTCAAAGTTTCCTACGGTTCACCACTATTACTCCTGTATCTCTCTTTCTGTTCCTCTCTTCTTTTTATAAAATTTTCCTTTTACTGACCTTTTTCCTTTCTCTTGTCTTCTTTTTTAATTTTTTATCTCTTCTTGATCTTCACTCTTCTCTTCCTTTTCATCCTTTACCAAAAGGGCACTTGAACATCTTAGGTCAGAGACATGGTAACTTTAAGAGCAGGATGAAATGAAAGGAAAAAGTAGAGCAAGGAAACTGAAAACAAGAAAATACTCACTAGAAAGAAATAGCAGAAAAATTCTGGCAACATGAAAAAACAGAACAGAACAACCCTCCCCCAATGAATCATGAAGTAGCTACTGCAAGGATTCCACTTATAAAAAAAAAAAATTAGAAATGACAGAAAGGGAATTTAAAATATGGATGGAAAAACAATGAAGGAAATTGCTGAGAAAATGGAAAATAACCAAAAGGAAATCCAAAACATAATCAAATAAGAGATAAGTGATATGAAGAATATAGAAAGCATATAGTGGAGTTGAAGGAATTGAATCAATCAGGGAACTTAAAGATGCAGTAGAACTTAACAGATTAGACCATGCAGAAGAAAAAAATCCCAGAAGTAGAGAATAAAGCTCTTGAGCTAACATGGGCAGTTAAAGAGACAGAAAAAAAGAGAAAGAAAGCAGAATGTTCACTGAAATAATTGTGGGACTTCATGAAGTGTTCAAAGATAACAATTATATATATCCCAAAAGAGGAAGAAGAGAGAAGAGTGCCCCAGAGAAATGGAAGCCATACTAGAGGATATCATAAATGAAAATTTCCCAAATATCACCAAAGATTTTGACATACTCCTTTCAGAGGGATTTAGACCCCAGATCTTCTCTACTCAAACAGCATCTCCAAGACACATTGTAATGAACCTATCCAAAGTAAAGATGAAAGAGAAGATTCTGAAAGCAGCTAGGAGTAAGTACCAATTGATCTATAGGAAAGAATCCATCAGAATGACCTTGAAATTCTCAAATGAAACTTTTCTAACAAGAAGACAAGATCATCTACATATAACCTACTTAAACATAACAATTTTCAGTTCAGAATTAAATATCCTGATAAACCAAGCTTTAAAATCAAATCATTACTGATAGGAAACATTGAGGAAGTTTGTCATAACAAGACCAGCTCTACAGGAAATACTTAGACCTATTCTACACTGACCATCACTACAGACCACCAGCAAACTAAACACACAGAAACTAAAGGACAAAGCCTAGCTTCCACAATGATGTAAAAGATAAAACTGAGCAATGGATTTCACAAAATAAGATGAATAGAACTCCACCACACTTATCGATTCTCTCAATAAATGTTAATGGCTTGAATTCTGCACTGAAGAGACAAAGGCTGTCTGATTGGATAAAAAAGCACAAACCATCTATTAGATGCCCACAAGAAACACACCTAACCTGAAAGGACAAAGTAAAACTCAGGGTTAAAGGACAGAAAACTATTTTTCAGGCATATGAAAATCAGAAGAAGGGAGGAGTTGCTATCTTATTTTCAGACACAAGTGAATTTAAAGCAATTAAAGTAAAAAAGACAAAGATGGACACTTAATATTGATCAAGGGAATAATACAACAAGAAGACATCTCAATTCTAAATATTTATGCACCTAAATTAAATGCTCCCAGATTTTTAAACATACCTTAATAAGCAATATTATATCCTATAACACTGTAATAGTAGGGGACTTTAACACTCTTCTTACAGAGGTGGACAGATCCTCTAAACAGAAACTAAACAAAGATACAAGGGACTAAATGTGACCCTAGTACAATTGTGCTTCATAGACATATACAGAACACTCCATCCCAAAGCTAAAGAATATATGTTTTTCTTGTCGGTCCATGGAACATTCTCCAAAATAGAGCATATCCTAGGACACAAACCAAACCTCAACAAAATTAAAAGAATTGAAATTTGGGCAGTTCCTGTGGCTCGAGGAGTAGGGCACCAGCCCCATATACCAGAGGTGGTGGGTTCAAACTTGGCCCTGGTCAAAAACTGCAAAAAAAGAATTGAAATTTTTACCTTGTATTTTCTCAGACCACAAGGCAACAAAGATGGAACTCAACTCCAACAAAAAATTGTCATCCTCACACAAAGGCATGGAAATTTAACAACCTTATATTTAATGACAGTTGGGTCAAGGAAGAGATAAAAATGGAAATCATTAACTTCCTTGAACATGACATCAATGAAGACACAAGCTACCAAAACCTGTGGAACATTGCAAAAGCAATCATGAGAGAGAAATTCATTGCTTTAGATGCCTATAACTAAAAGAGAGCACATCAACAACCTAACAAATCATCTTTAAAAAAATGGAAAAGGAAGAACAATCCAATCACAAAACTAGCACAAGAAAATAAATAACCAAAATAAAATGAGAAATAAATGAAATTGAAAATAAAGGAATCATAAAAAAAATTAATTAAACAGAAAATTGGTTCTTCAAAAAGATACATAAAATCAATAAACCTTTGGCCAGATTAACCAGAAATAGAAAAGTAAAATCTTAATAACCTCAATCAGAGACAAAAAGGGGAAAACAACAACTGATACCACAGAGATGCAAGAGATTGTTTCTGACTACTACCAAAAACTCTATGCCCAGAAATTTGTCAATGTGGAGGAAATGGACCAATACCTGGAACACGCTGTCTTCCTAGACTTAACCAGGAAGAAATAAATCTCTTGAGTAGACCAATATCAAGCACTGAGATTGCAGGAACAATAAAAAATCTTCCAACAAAAAATAGCCCAGGACCAGATGGCTTCACATCAGAATTCCATCATACCTTCAAAGATATGTACCTGTACTGCAGAACCTATTCCAAAACATTGAGAAGGAAGGAACCTTCTTCCACAACACATTCTATGAAGCAAGCATCACCTTGATTCCAAAACCAGGAAAGGACCCAACTAAAAAGGAAGGTTACAGATCAATTTCATTAATGAATATTGATGCAAAAATACTCAACGAAATCTTAGCTAATAGGTTGCAGCTACACATTAAAAAAAACTATACATCACTATCAAGTAAGGCTTCATCCAAGAGATGAAAGGCTGGTTTAAAATAAGCAACTCCATAAATGAAATATATCATATCAATAGAAGCAAAAACAAAGACCATACAATCCTCTCAATAGATGCAGAAAAAGCATTTGACAAAATTCAGCATCATTTTCTAATGAGAACACTTAAGAAAATAGGCATAAGGGCACATTTCTTAAACTGAAATATGACAACCCAACAGCTAACATCATACTGAATGGACTAAAACTGAAAACGTTTCTGCTTAGAACTGGAACCAGACAAGGATGTCCACTATCACCACTATTATTCAACATTGTGCTGAAAGTTCTAGCCAATGCAGTCGGGCAAGAGAAAGATATAAAGAACATCCAAA
Organism: Otolemur garnettii; assembly: GCF_000181295.1. Lineage (NCBI taxonomy): Eukaryota > Metazoa > Chordata > Mammalia > Primates > Galagidae > Otolemur > Otolemur garnettii. The sequence goes on along the minus strand of NW_003852556.1, from coordinate 3,501,233 downwards.
TGAGGGCAGAGGAGGACAAACTCTTGGTCTTTGCTGATGATATGATCTTATACTTAGAAAACCCCAGAGACTCAACACAAAACTCCTGGAAGTCATCAGGAAATACTGTAATGTCTCAGGATATAAAATCAATGTCCACAAACATTGTTATATGCCAATAATAGCCAAGTTGAGAAGCAAATCAAGAACACAATTCCCTTCACAGAAGCTTCAAAGAAAATGAAATACTTAGGAATATACCTAACTAAAGAAGTGAAAGTTCTTTTCAAAGAGATTTATGAAACCCTAAGAAAAGAAATTGCAAAAGACACTAACAAATGGAAGAACATACCATGCTCTTGGCTGGAAAAATCAACATTGTCAAAATGTCTATTCTACCCAAAGCAACCTATGGATTCAATGCAATCCCCATTAAAATACCATCATTGTATTTTGAAGAACTAGAAAAAAATAGTACTTCATTTTTCAAGGAACTAGAAAAAAAAAAGTGTATAGCTAAGGCTATTCTTAGTAATAAAAACAAAGTTGGAGGCATCACCCTATCAGACTTCAGGCTATATTACAAGTCCATGGTAACCAAAACAGCATGGTATTGAAACAAAAATAGAAACACAGACATATGGAACAGAATTGAAAACCAAGAAATGAAACTAGTTTGCCATCTGATCTTTAATAAACTAAACAAAAGCATACAGTCTGGAAAAAATACCTATTCAACAAATGGTACTGGGATAACTAGATAACCAAGTGTAAAAGACTGAAACTCAACCCACACCCTTCATCCCTTACAAAAATTGACTCAAGATGGATAAAAAACTTAAATCTAAGCCATGAAATGACAAAAATCTTAGAAGAAAGTGCGGGGAAAAGTCTTGATGATGTTGGACTAGGGGAAAATTTTATGGTAAAGTCTTCAGCAGCCACTGCAACAACAACAAAATTAACAAATGGGACTTAATTAAGCTGAAAAGCTTCTGAACAGCTAAGGACACAACAAGTACAGCAATGAGAAAAGATATTTGCATATTATGAATCAGACAAAGTTTTAATAATTAGAATCTACAGAGAACTCAAATTAATCAACAAAACGAGTAAATAGTCCAATCTGCCAATGGGCAAGAGATATGAGCAGAACCTTCTCTGATGAAGACAGATGAATGGCTAACAAACATTTGAAAAAATACTCACCATCCCTGATCATCAGAGAGATGTAAATAAAACTCACCTTGAAGTATCACCTAACCCCAGTGAGAATGGCCCACATCACAAAGTCTCAAAGCTGCAGGTGCTGTCATAGATGTGGAGAGAAGGAATCACTTCTACGCTGCCAGTGGGACTGCAAACTAATACAACCTTTTTGGAAGGAAGCATGGAGAATTCTCAAAAAACTCAAATTAGACAACCCATATGATCTTGTAATGCCATTACTAGACATCATCTCCCCAGAAGAAAAAAAATCCTTTTATCATAAGGACATTTGCACTAGACCATTTATTGCAGCTCAGTTTACAATTGCCGAAATGTGGAAACCAACCCAGGAATGGATTAACAAGCCATATGTACACTGTGGAATTCTATTCAGCCATTTAAAAAGATGGACTCGATTTCTGACATCCTAACCATTTGCTTGTGGATGGGGTCTTCAATTGCATCTGCCCCATTTTCCCTTGGAGGAGTTGATCTACTCTGGTTATTCGAGTTGCCAGAGTTTTTCCGCTGATTCCGCCCCATGCTGAGTTTACCTTGTTTGGAGGCCTTATCTGAGCCGTTCAGTTGGTGGCTTCTTCTGGTTGCCAAGAGAGATGGAAGAAAAAGTATCCAATGTACACAACCCTATTATGAAATTAATTTATACCTTTTATATGAAAGCTATAACCTAATAACAGCCTAAGAATATGGGGAGGGGGGACGGAGAGAGGAGGGGGGAATGAATGGAGGGAGGGAGATTGGAGGGATCACTTCTGAGGTTTATCTTACAAGG
>NW_003852556.1:3482386-3499232 GCF_000181295.1 Otolemur garnettii | reverse complement strand
GGAGTTGGAGGTTGCTGTGAGCTGTGATGCCACAGCACTCTACCCAGGGTGACAGCTTGAGGCTCTGTCTCAAAAAAAGAATGAATGAAGATAAATACATTAATGACATTCAGAAAAGAAATCACCTGATTGTTGCAATGAAATATTGAGCAATAATAATAATAATGCAAAAAAAAGTTACATTCACATTGTCAGGTAAGAGTATGTCTATCATAGAATGCTTTGACTCTGAGGTTCAGTATGGAGTCATCAGTTAACTTCTTAGTATCAATTTTTTCCCAAAGTCTCAAAAAAATAGACAATATTTATAATAAAAATAAAAGATAATTTAAAAAAACAGATCATGCCAAATCTTATAGACAACAGAAAAAGAAGAAATAACTTCAAAAGCATTCTACTTTGTCTGGATACACCTGATATCAAAATTGGAAAAAATATATTATAAAAAGAAATTATAAACATATTTCACTTATAAATGAGGGTGCAATATCCTAAACAACATGTTAACAAGTTGAATTAAAAATTAATGTTCATTCTAAGAGTAGAATGTGAACATTTTAAAACAATAACTAAGAAAATGACATGAACGCTATGTTAACCAGTTTGATGGAAGTGTTTCGGATTGTGTGTGAAAACCCCACACTGTACCCCAGAAGTGCATTAATGTACATAGTTACCATTCAATAAAAAAAATAAAAAATAAAAATAAATAAAAAGATGGAGACTTTACATCTCTTTTTCATTAACCTAGATGCTCACCAACCCAGGAATGGATTAACAAGCTGTGGTGTATGTAACCATGGAATACTATTCAGCCATTAAAAAAAGATGGAGACTTTACATCTCTTTTGCATTAACCTAGATGGAATGCATTCTTCTTAGTAAATCTTTACAAGAATGGAGAAGCAAGAATCCAATGTACTCAATTCTAATATGAAGGCAGTAATGAGCTAATGCATGGTGGGGTGGTAGGGGAATGAAGGAGCAGGGAATGAAGGAGATGGGGCTCAGGTATATGGCACACCTCTTGGAGGCAGGACACAATTATAAGAGGGACTTTACCTAATAAATGGAATCAGTGTAATCTAATTCTTTGTACCCTCAATGAATCCCAAACAAAAAAAAAATTAAAAAGACACAGTATTTAGATATTTGTAAATATGCAATTATTTTTAAATCAGGTAGCATTTTTTTTTCTAACATGAATTAGTTTCTAAGGCATCAATACTAAAAAATCTTTTGAAAGAACTGCTCTCTCTTTCCTGATAGAAAGAAAAACTTTTTCTTGGGTTTTATTCTCAAGATTCATCCAAATATAAAATTTTCAGGAGACTTCAGAACTAGAGCCTGGCTGGCCTAGGTCAGTCATTTTTCCATGTTAGCCTTTCTAAACTCCGCAAAAGGACGGTAAATATTATAAGATGCAAATCAGCACAACCAGGGCAATAGGAAACGCTGACAGTCACAGTGTCCGGTAGGTCACAATGGAACCCAGCCTGCAAGGTAGGTAGGACCAGCTGTGTCTGCTGCAGACTTGCTGAAGCATTTGAACACAGCCTGTATTTATAGAGCTCCATGCCCTGGGGCACTCTGAGCTGTTCTGGAAGCCTTCTATTATACTTGTTATCACTGGGAAGCTGGGATCATTCCCATTGAAATATGGGGACAATGAGGTAGAAAAGGACAGAGTTGCTTGTTCTAGAAACTGATGACCGAGTGGTACCTACCCTCCACCCTTTCATTTCCAGAATGTGCCCTGTCATTTCCAGAGCCCTCCTTCACCTCAGCTTCAGTTTCCCCAACTAGCAGTGTCTTCCTCCCACTCCAAACTAACTTACCCCTCCTCTGCACTGTCTCACGCTCAGAATTGCTGCACCCCCCAAACTCCCTCCATCACTTTTCTGCTCCACCATCATCAGAGAATAGCGTTTCTTGATTCTTTATCACTGTTACTTTCTTGACCATCTAATACTGATGCAAGTAAGAAATCCATCCTTTCAGTATCTTGGCAGACCTCTTCCTCTGTGGTCATTCTGATGCTAAAGACTAGCTTATTTTATCTTCTATGTGCCAGACACCGCCCTAGGCTGAACAAAATAGACCAGACTCCCTGCCTTCATGGGGTTTTCATTCTTTCAGAAAGAAGGCAGATAGGAAACAGTGAGCATAATAGATAACAAAAATATAGAACACTTTGGAAATGTTAAGTGGTGCAGAAATATAAAAGCCATCACAGACAGGGGACCAGGAGTAATTTTGGCAGGTCAGGACTTTAAATTAAACGCCATCTGGACAAATTGAGAAGGTGAGACTCAGGCAAAGCCCTGAAGGATATTTGGGGTTAGAGTACTCTGGGTGCAGAGGTCAGGCAATGCACAGGCCTGAAGCAGGTGCATTCCTGGCTTGCCTCAAGAGGAAGCCGGGGTGAGTTGGAACTGAGGGAGTAGTAGAGAGTGTTGTTGGCAATGAGGACAGACTAGGTAGATCTTATGACCTTTCTACAAACTCTGGCTTTTATCCTGACTGAGATGGGGAGATTTCTGCAGGGCTTCCAGCAATCAAAGAGCTCATTCTGCCTCATGTTTTAAAGGTGTCCCAGGAAGATATGTGATCAAGAGTAAAAGAAGGCAGGGTGGGGGGCTGTCACAGCAGGAGCCAGTCACAATCCTGAATGTTGAAATCCCCAAAGATGAAAATCCTGAAAGTGCACATTCTTAAAATCTAAAATTCCTAATATCTAAAATCCTGAAATCATAGTCCCCTGAGATTTAAATCCCAAAGGCTGATTTTCTGAGAGCTGACTCCTATACCCAGGACAACCACATCACATCAGGTGAAACTCAACACAGTTGAAGGAGGTGAGCAGAAAGCCTCATTGACAAGCAGTGGATTCATGAACTTGATGTGAGTGTCACTTGACTGGATTACAGAGCACTTAGAGACCTGGAGACCCCTTGTTTGGAATGTGTCTACCCGGATATTTCCAAAGGAGGGCAGCACGTGAATCTAGGGGTACCAAGTGGGCACGCCTTGCCCTCCAGGTTGCACACATCAACCAGGGCCCCAGAGAGGATGAACACAGAAGGTGAGTTGGCCTCTCTGGGGTGCGGCAGACGGTTCTCCCGCTGCCTTGGACATCAAAAATTTGACTCCATGAAAGTGGATTATCATACCACTGATTTTGTGTGTGAGCACTGTGTGAGCTTAAAGACATTGACACTGAGCAGTAAATGGACAGGGATCCTTTCTGTTCCGCATTTGTGCAGGAAAATGTTTTGAGAGTTCAGGTCCTTGGGCAACCACATATGCAGTGGTGTCTCCTCATGACCTTCCTTTTTTTACATTTCAGATTTATATGAGGGTACCAATGATTAGGTTATGTTGTTCACATTTGTTAGGTGAGGTTCGAATAGTAGTTGAGCCTTTGCCCAGGGAGGTGTGCTGTGTACCCTTACACTGTGCCCCTTAGGTGGAATTAACCCAAGTACCCATCAACTCATGAATGGATTAATAAACTGTGGTATCTGCATATCATGGAATATGATGGAGACTTTACTTTTATTTTTTTGAGAGAGTCTCACTATGTCACCCTCAGTAGAGCACTGGGGCATCACAGCTCACAGCAACCTCAAACTCTTGGGCTTAACTGATTCTCTTGCCTCAGCCACCCAAGTAGCTGGAACTACAGGCACCCACCACAACACCCGGCTACTTTTTTGTTGCAGTTGTCATTGTTGTTTAGCAGGCCCAGGCCGGGTTCAAACCCACGAGCCTCAGTGTATACGGCCTGTGCCCTAACCACTTAGCTACAGGTGCAGAGCCAGACTTTACATTTTTTTGTATTAACCTGGAGGGAGCTGAAGAACATTCTTAGTAAAGTATCACAAGAATGGGAAAGCAAGTATACAATAGTAATATGAAACAACCATGCACCACACTCAAGAAAACACACTTAAATCCAAGGGGGAGGTGGTGGAGGGAGGGCAGTGGGGGGATTGGTAAGAGTGCAAGAATCAACGCTGTTAAATGTCCATACTACCCAAAGCAATCAGCATGACTTTCCATGGATCTCATCAAATGACTTAGGCTGTGTGTCACGGTAGTTCAGATGATGACAATGTAAGTTGGGAGCACACAATTCCCACCCACAGTGATGACAGTCACACGTTTCATTTCCGACCTTTTTCATGAATATGGTTCACCTGCTCATAAGGGTTACACTGCTGTGTTGTCAGCAGACCTGAGTGTTTATCCTGCAAAAATGTTTCTTATCATCTCCTACTTTACTGTATAAAATGACTTATGAAATCCCTATCTTGTTTTTCTATGTTTTTTGAATAACTCTTTTTAAAACTGTAAATGAACAGCTTCTTTTAAAGAATATTTTAACTTATTTTTTCTAGAATTAGGTTTTTGGCATTTCGATGTTTCAGAATTTCAACCTTCAGGATCATGGCATCTGGGATTATGTCTTTTCAGGCTTCGGATCCACACCTTTATTACAGTAATCCCAGCAGCAGTGTTTGAGGGCTTGGAGCAGGTCTTCCAGTGGAGACTGAGAAGTGTTAGACTTGGTATATAAAGTATTTTGAGGACCAAATCAAAAGGGTTTTCTAGCAGATCATTTGGTGGCCTACTCAATAGGAAAATCATTGTTGCCATCACTTTGGGAGGGGAGGGCTGCAGATGGAGCAGCTTCCTGGGGACAGAGCAGACGGCTCTCTTGGACGTGTTCAGCTTGCAGCTGGTGTCTGCCAGAAGGAAAGGCCAAGAAGGAAGCTGGTTCAATGAGGCTCGGGCGAGGGAGAGAGGTCTGGGCCAGGCAGGCTGTGCCCACGGGCTAGAGCAGGGTAATGCAGTTTAATGCCTTGAGACTGGACAGAAACCACACAGAGAATGAGGCTCGCTCTCAAAGAGAAGAGGGCCAAGACCTCTGTCTTTCAACAGGTGAAAGGTACCAAATTTACCTTTTAGGAAAAGGGAAGGGGCCTCCAAGGGAGACTGAACAGGGATAACCATTGCTAAAGGAAGGGCGGGTGCTGGAGTCCAGGAGAAGAAAGTTGGTCAGGAAGAGGGGAGGACACACGTGCTCACACGGTTGATGGGCAGCTGTCGGGAGGCCGGGGATCTGCCATTGGACTGGGTGGCAGGGAGGGCGTGGGGACCTCCACGACAGCTGTGTCCTGTGGAAGTGAACAGAAGAGTGTGATTCTGCGTGCTGACAGAGTGCGGGGGAGAACCTAGGCACGGAGTGCTCCTCTGAAGAGTTTGCTACAAAGAAAAGCAAATAAACCGGGCAGTCGCAGGAGGGGAGAACGGTCAAGGGCTTGCTGGTTTAGGCATTTGCTTGGAGATGAAAGAAATGGAGCGTTTGGACACAGTGATGATCGGGGGGCATTGATGGGGGGAGATGTGGGAGAAGAGAGTGAATAGGGCCAGAGACACGGAGAACACCCTGGAGAGGAGCAAGTGGCTCATCAAGGGAGGCGAGAGGGAGGCTGCGAGGGGTCCGATGCTGCTCCAGCATCCCAGCATTGGAGAGCACCTTCTCTATATCCAAAGTCTTGTATCCAAATAATGGAACCCATCCTCCGTTACTGCCTGGGTCTGCCTGTCCCTCCCTGCATCTGCCTCATCATGTCTTCCATGGTGGTGGCAGACCATCAATGACAACAGAGACCTCCCTGGGAGCCATCTTCATCCCCGGAAGGCATAGACCCCAAGTTGTAGGCCTGTCTCTGTGTCTACTTGAAAACAAGAGTTTGGAAACCTGGTGCTGTGTTCAGGATGCCTTTGCCTTCTACTGGTGAGAGAATCCCTAGCTCGTCCCGCTTCCAGACACACAGGCTGCAGAAGCTGACTGCTGGGTACAGCCAAGGTGGCTTAAATCAGGCCCGTGCCCAAGCTTCAGTGCTCGTGCCCGAGGAGGACATGGCCTTGCTTTGCTCACTGCTCTGGTCTCCTTGCCTCCATCCGTGTTTATCAACTAGAAAACCCTCCCCACTAGGGTCTCCCTAACACAGAAGGCTCCAGGTATGGGCTGAATTCCTAGCACATAAAAAGATCCCTGCTTTTTATCTCCCCCACCCCCTCAAAAAAAATAAATAAAGCCCTTTCCTTCCCCGAATGATAGCACTAAAAATTATTCTCGTCATAAGGTATTTCTCACATGGCAACGAAGGCTTAAATGAAAGGAAAACCCCTGAGCACTTTTGACTCAAGACAGGAGAAGAGACTCGTGAGTGATCAAACACTTAGAGAATTTTGCATCAAAACCATGTTTATACCTAATTACTTCAATGATTAATGCACAAAAGGATGTATTCATCAAGAAATACCTTGAGAAAAATAATGGTGAAAGTTATTACGAGCATTTGAGCTTTTCCATTTTCAGCACCTTTTGTGGGAGCAGCTATCAAGTTACCGTTCCCCAGTGTGAAAAGCAATAAATAAGGGTAGCAGCAGGAATGATAATCGGGCCATTATGAGGTCCACAGAGAGGACGCCCGCTCACTCACGTTTTAAGCCATGAAATAAAACACTCCCCGCTGTGTTTGATGTCTGCTAGGCTAGGAATGCAGGTTCACAGAACAGCGGCAGACCCTGCACGGGGCGTGCAGACAACCACCCGAGTCTCTCTGTTTATTTTTCTTTCTGTAAAATGACAGCCAAGAGTTATGTGGAACATTCACCAGCATCACCGTAACATCCTGAGAAACCTGAAGGGGGCTAGGAACAACAAACCCGAAACACTTCACAGGGGAGGAAATGCAACGCGTCCGGCTGGCCCAAACACGCACTGGGCCGCACACAGCAACCCCCGGGGAGCGCCTGCCTCTAATTTTGGAACATACCTAGTGAGTTGGGACAAAATTAATATTCGACTCTTTGTGTGGTTCAAGGGCCTTTCAGGTTGCACTGAAGCCTGAGAAAAATACTTTTTCTGTCCAGGAAACTGAGGACGGTGTGAGTAGCAAATACTTAGTGAACGAATCCCCCACCTGCTGCTATAGGAAAGGCAGGTTTGGTTTCCAGCTTCAGGGAGGTCCCAGGTGAGTGGGAGACCAGGTCTGTGATGGCAGTGTCATTGATCGGCCTCCTTCCCAGTCTTCAGCGCACCCATTCAATGCTGCCCCCTCGGGGCATGTGTGCACCTCACTTCCCTGCCTGCACCAGCCCATGTCTTCACTCTCTTGAACTTGGCTGACATTACTGAGTAAACAGCTAATTTGCATTAATTATCAGTTTTGCTGAATGAGGCTACTCCTGTCTGGGGAGTATAAGCTCCCTGAGGGCAGTATAATGTGTTTGGAGAAATCGGGATCTTATCTTTTACCTTCATCATTTTTTCATCCTTATCTAAAGACATTTGTTCCCAGAGGAGGAGGGAACACTGGCTCTGAGACCTCTCTCTGTCCACCCCAGTGGTGTAGGTGCACATGGGCACTCCTGGGCCCGACTCCCCCCTCCACATTCACACCACTTTGGATGCAGCGGGTTCCACTCTTGGGCCAGGCCCCAGTAGTGAGCAGGATTCCTGCCACTCCTCCAAGTCCTCTCTTCCACAAATTGTTTTGGTGGGTGGCCTGACCACGTGGCATTTTATGGACAAGGAGGTGTGGTCTGGCCTCTTATCACCAGCCTCCCCCGTAACCTCTGCAGCTGGAAGGCTGCAGGGAGTCTAGTGTCAGAAAAAATAGGGAGCACAAAGCCAAGCTCAAATCTTTTAACTTTGCTTAATTATTAAACCAAATTGTTGAGTTCAACATTTACCAGGTATCAGGGAGAATCACTGGATTGATCAGCTCTTTATAAAATACTATATGTCTCACTTTCAGTCAAACATGTGTGTGTGGGCGGGGAGCTCAGCCGGGATCCCCGGAGGGAAGAGAGGCAGGGAAGGACTCTGACACCCACACCCACCCCGAATCGTTGGAACCCTATAATTTCAGATATAGTTAATATGAAGATCTTTCCTTAAGCTATGACTATCAGAAAATAGCATATTCCCAAAGTAGAATGGCAGCTGCCAGGCCTGGGGCCGTGGAAATGTTCTGTGGGTACAGAGGCTCAGGCCTGCAAGGAGGAAAGCTCTAGAGCCCAGTGGTACAGCAGCGTGCATGTAGGTCATGATGCCGAGCTGTACATTCAGAAGTTTGCTGGCGGGATGGAGCTCATATGATGTGCTTTTTGCCACAAAAATAGTTTAAAAATATAAAAGAAGGGCAGCACCTATGACTCAAAGGAGTAGGGCACCGGCCCCACATACTGGAGGTGGCAGGTTCAAACTTGGCTCCGGCCAAAAACTGAAAAAAAAAATAATAATATATATATATGTATATAAAATCACACATTCCAATGAGCTCAGGGTGTCCCTTTCTGCAGACTCCTCCCCACTGAACTCCTCCGGAGGGAGGCCCTGACTTGCTTCCTGGTTTTGCTCTGTAAGTCCCTGGTCGGGGGTGAGGGGCTACATGTTTGACTGACAAATGCATGCTCATTCTTCAAGGTCAATTCCACCAACGTGACCTTCTCCTTGCATGTGAGTAAAGACAGGTGCCATCCCCATTACAGCCCATGACATTTCTGCATTTTTCCGTTATCACACGGGTCACATAATGTTCAGACTTCTGTAACATTGAGTTTTAGTGGCGCTCTCTCTCCTACTCTCTTATGAATTCCTTGACAGCAGGAGTCCCCGAGACTGGTGCGTTTCTGCAATCCCAGCATCTGTCTCAACGTCAGCACCACGGGGAGCAGGTGGACGAGCCAGCGCTGACCACCAGCTCACATGCTCACCAACCCAATGAGACATTTCTACTGTTTTTCTCCCACAATACCAATGAGGTTCACAACACAGTGGCCTGAATTGGGATTTCAAACACTTCTCACAGACTTTTCCTTTTGATCCCCTTTTGAAGCACTCTCTATATTATCCCACAATCACAGTGCACAGATTCCTCTCCTTGGAAGTGAATTTCGTGACAGCAAGTAAGTTTGCCTCATTTCTGTATCTGTAGCCTTGGGGCAGACAAGGGGCTCAAATATCACTGGTGGCTGAAGGTTCATCTCAACCTCCCCGCTCTGGCCACCCTGTTATGTAAAGGTGCACATGCGCAGAGAACTTTCACTGCTGTAATCCCTGCTCCCCACTCCGCTGTCTGCTGCTACTCCATGTGCAACTTTGGAAATTTACAGAGAGAAGCACAAAACATAAAAATATGGGTGAGCACCAAGGCACCTATGTCTGGAGATGGAGGTGCTGAGGGTGAGGGAACCTTCACTTCTAGAAAGCACCCGTGAGTTACCGAAGTTCTGCTCTGAACAATAAAGGTGTCTGATCATGGAACTGTGTGGTGAGATGTGATGTCTCAGTCTGGCTGTGCCGCTGTAACAAAACAACAAAATGCACCAGACCAGGTAATTCACAAAGAACAAAGGTTTCCTCTCTGGCGGCTGTGCAGGCTGGGAAGACTGAGACCGTGGCACCAGCAGGCAGAGTCAAGTCATCTGAGAGGGCTTCCCCTGCTTCCGACTCGGACCCTAAACGCTGCATCACACATGGCAGAAGCAGAAAGGGCTGAAAGGGACTCGCCCCCTCCCCGACCCACTAACAAGGGGGCCTAATCCGGGGCCTGAGGCAGGACCCTCCTGACCTCATCACCTCTCAGTGCTACAGCATTAGCGACACCTGGGTTTCAGAGGGGACGCATTCAAACCATGACATGTGGCCACACTGTACATGTCAAACAGTTTGTGGGGGGGGGGAGAGCCCTGTCCTCACAGTTTCTCACTGAGCAGGTTGTAATTCACTTTTTCTTTTTTTTCCAGAAATTTCTTCATTTACATTTATCTTCCTCATATGCCCAGAAAGCCAAGAGAAGCCCTTTTAATTGAAAAAAGGTTTGGTATGTGTCACAGATACATCTTCTTTAGATTTCTAACCTTTTTTCTCCTTTCATGGGACAGCTGATTTTGGCCCCCAGACGACCCTCATCCCACCCCTCAGTTAGCAGTGCCCAGCTCCTCACCACAGGATGGACGTGGGCAAACCCTGGACCAGGGACTCTCCTCTGCCCCTATCAGGCCAGGCATCACTGAGCCAGCAGAGAGCTAAGCTGTCCTGTGGGCCTCTGGCCTGTCCACTCAGCTGCTGTGGCACTAATTCGGACCGACCACCATCACCTCCTGCCCACTGTGGCTCTCAAACCATCTCTTAGATCCTGCCTGGGTCTGATGATTTCTCCCATGGACCTGCGCAGGTGTGGTTCTTGGTACAGCTGTCACACTGCAACTTCTAACATGTGGTCATCGCTGTCCCTCAGTGTTGTGAAGGCCTGACCCAGAGGTCTCCCTCAGATACCAAAACTCAAGGATGCTCAAGTTCCGAATATAACACAGTGCACTATTTCCATGTAACCAGTGTACATCCTCCCTTTACTTTAAATCATCTCTAGCTCACTTATGATATCTAATAAAACGTAAATGCTATGTAAATAGCTATTACATTGTATTGTTTAGGGAATAATAACAAGGAAAAAAGTCTGTATATGCTTAGCACAGATGCACTTGCTTTTCTAATATTTTCAATCCGGCTGGTTAAATCCATACTGCGGACCCAGGGTCGTAGGAGGCTGACTGTATTTTGCTGTATTTTATGCTTTGGCTGAATATGCATAAGTGACTGAAGCAGAAGCCATCAGTTCTCTGAGCCGATGTACATGTGTCACAATCCTGTTCACACCCATCTCCCGCCTCCTCCTCACTCTTCCTCTGCTGCTCTCCAGCCACCCAGCCACCTGCAGGATCTGAAAGGCAGTGGGGGGGTTGGTCTTTTGGTGAGAGAGGGGAAAGTTCCTCTCCCTTCCCCTTTCTGTCCACATTTTTTCTGTCTAGCTTCCCCTTTTGTGTTCCTGTGATGTTCCCTGTGTCCCTTACCCTCACGCTCTTATCTCACGGCAGCGTAAGTGGCCAGCTTCTTCTCTGTCTGTCCCACCGAGGGAGGGCCACACAGCTGGACAGCAACAGCTGGAAGGCCAAGCACAGGCTCCTGTCCATGCTCCTGAGTCCTTCTTCCTGGAAGGGCCGGATGAGACCAGCCACTGGGAGTGGGAATATGCATTGTTCAGGGACAAAAAGAAAATAAAATGGGAAGACTGTCTAAGAGGCAGATGGGAAAAAGAGCATGAGAGGTCCTGGAGGCAGAGAGGGCCACTGGTCACTCGTGGAGGACGGGCTCACCTGCACATGGTTAGGACACTGTGGGCTGGGAAGCCATGTTGCCTCTGCACCTGTGGAGTGGGGAGCTGGGGTGGGGCAACAGACAGCAGGGAGCTGTGGACAGTTGACAGAGGAAAGATTGAACGTGTCCTGGAGGGTTTTGAGTGTGTCAGTGACTTCCAGGGGTAGCTCTGATCCAGAGGCAGAGATGGAGGGCAGCTACACATGGTCAAGGATCCAGGGTGGTGATGGGGAGAGACGTGCTTTTATGCTCACAAGGCCTGGAAGGGGAGGTTCGGGAGGACGTGGACACAGCTCAGAAAGCAGTGTGACTGCAGAGAGGCACATTCAGAGCTGGAAAGGAAGCAGGCAAGGAAGAGGCAGGATTTGGAGATGCGGGTAGGAAAGGCTACGATCTATGGACGGAAAAGAAGACTGTCCGAGAACCTGACGTCCTTGTCTGTCTAGGAGGTTCACAGCCAGGCCATCTGCTGAGAGCTCTGGGGGCGTAGCTGGAGAGGCTGAGGCTGGGGAAACACTTGGTGAGCCTTCCGTGAGGACACTGTGTGGACCCTACAATCTGATCAGAATCTGGCTATTACTGCATTCATATTGCTTTATCTGTGCAGGATCAGGGTCTGCACAGACCCTGTGGATCAGGACTCCATCTGATCAAAATCAGACCCTGATCTGCACAGATAAAGCAAATATGAACAACCCAATGAGACAACTCCATCGGGCACCTTAAGCCTTCCCCCAAATTTTTAAAGTAAACTGTCTTAGACGAAAAAGTTTGCGTGGATGTGAATTGTAACAAGGGTTTTGTGAGATAAACCTCCCCAACCTTCCCACTCACCATTTTGAAAAATCATACACACACAAAGCCAAACGAAAAGCTTTTATAGAATTGATAATCTTTAAATGAAAGGGTGCCAGTTGGAAACATTTATGCGGCACAGACACGTGCAGTGAGAGACTTCTCACGGCAGGAACGGCCATGCGCGGAGACGTGTCTTCCTTTACAATACATGAGCTCTGCCTCAGGAAAATAAAATATACGACCTGCCCAAAAATCATCAGGGAATTCTCTAGAAACCTGTCTCAAGCAAACATGTAGATTAGTTCAGACCTGATCATCGGAGTTTGCCGTAAAAACCGCTTCCCAGGGTCATGTTAGACACCTGTGTCCATGAATACAGAACAGAACAGAGGTGGGGCACCTGCGGGATAGTCCCGGGCCTTTGACCTGATGTTTTAAAGATTTCTGTGAGTTTATCTTTCACGTGTAGAGTTTTACAGCACCATTATTCTTTTTGACTTCAAACCATTTTTACAAGCTCTATAAATAGAATGTATTGATGTTTTTTAAAAGGTGTTTTCATTCTCTGCATTTATTGTCTCCAATGAAAAGCTAAGCACAGGAGTGTACATTCCTGTGTCCCAGCACGATGACCTTCACCATGGGACCTCATTTCCATTCACTCAGAAAACACACACAGAAGGAACATACCTGCTTGCTGAGGTGAGCTCCCTTGAAGGCATTTCCCATTTACTTTAGAGCTGTCTTTCTCTTCAAACCCAGCTGGTCCTCCCCACCCACCCCCTGCTGTCTTCTGGGACAGTGGCACAGGGCTCCTGGATCACCTAGAACAGTGATTGTCAGCACTGGTGATCCGTGAGAGGATCTCAGGTGTGCCTGGAATTTTAAGATCATTAATTTAATTATTTTCAAAATAAGTTCAAAGCACAGTAAGTGTATTCTTTTATTTTTTTTCTTTTTCTTTTTTTTTTTTTTTTTTTTTTACTTTTTAAAAAACAACACAATTTAAGTATGCCCTGAGATTAAAAAGTTGGAAGGCCCTGCAGAGTGAGGCAGGCTGGATCTCTCCCAGGAGAGGGGAGGGTCCCCGGTTGGTGACAACTGGAGCCTCTCTGCACAGGGGCAGGAACTGCTCTGGGCAGGGTCCTCTGTGTGTCGCGCTGCCCTGTGGCCCAGGCTTCAGGGACTTATAAATATGCATTTACAGATGCATATCTGCATAAACTGTGGCTGTGAAAAGTGGATCTCACAGCGCCTGCATGGAGGACTAACGCTTCTGTCTTTTCCCACTTAACCTTTTTAGCGATTCAGTATCCACACTCCCTCTTTCCCAATTTGAGTTTATAACCTTGAGAACGTCTCCCAGGGACCACATCTCTTCTCCATCCTGTCAGTGTCGCCCTGTTGGCTCTCCGGTGCTGCTTTGGGTTCTATCTACAATGTCTATTTCAAAACAGCACAGAAGGACAGAGGGCCCCCTACTCCCTGGGAAGCATCGCTGAGGAGTTTCCATGAGTTCTGATGATAGAAGTAAAGGTCCTGCCTTTCCTCAAATGCAGACATAAAAGAGAAATACAAGACGATATTGCAAATTACATCTGTGACAAAAAGGGCGGATTAGCCACTGTCCCTTCTCCTCCCTCTCCCAGATGCCAGCCCCTCCCCCGCCCACCATCTGCGGCTCCTGCACTGGGTCTGATTCACAAAGTCCCATCGCTTCTGCTTTAATTCACCCACCCCTCTCTTTCCACCCCCCCATCCTTTTGTCTGCCCTGCATGTCCCTTCTTCCTGGGAAAGGGTTCCAATGGCACAGGTTTTGAATGCTCACTCAGGTTACAAATTAGGAAAAAAATTAGGGGTTTAATCCCTTCATTTTTTTTCACCCATGTATGAAAGAATTCAACTAATATTATATTTAGATCCTCCCCTCAAATAATAAAGCCTTCCCACTGAATGCTGGCGCTTATTAGCAAACATGGTACTCCACCATACAATCAGGGTGTTATTAAAAAATTAATGCCTGTGAAATGAGTTTTTGCTACAAAGCTGCATGACTGTGACTTATTTTTTCCCCCTTTGGTTTTTAAAAACATTAGTCTCTTCAATAATTCATCTTTTATTCCTTCAGCCTTACTAAATATTAAACAGGTTAAAGTTAAATGTTTGAAAAGTAAATGTGACTGGAGTCTCCCAGGGAGGGTGTGCCCACGGACAGCTCTGGGGTGGACCCCTGATCCCAGTGTTTTGTCTGGTGTGGGGACTGACATGTTTGCCAGCTGTGCACTGGGCATTTTCTTCCCTGTTGGACAACTGAAGTTCTAGAGTGTCCGTCCTCTCCTGTGAGTTGCTGGTGGTGTTGCAAAGGGTTACAAAAAATGGACATTCCAAAACAAAAAAGAAGATGTGCATTTGTGGGTCTCCTAGGTCCACTTGGCTCAGAGAGAGGGAGAGTCATTGCCCATGGTCACCAGGGCAGCCTGTCTGGGTCATAGGCCATCCCCTGGCCTTCACCCTCACCAGCACCTGGGCCCTCAGTAATCTAGTTAAGTGGGACAACAGCAGGGCCCCTTCCCAGCTGATTCATCTACATAATCTCCTCTGAGTTGCTCTGAACCAAGAGACTTAAATTCCTCTCTCTTTTGGCCCCTTGATAATACACATCTTTTAATTATTAGCAATATTGTTTCTACTAGACTGAGAAATTACTTTTGTAGTGCACGCTTGGGGTGTGTCTTTTAGGATAATTTTCATCCAGTGGATCTGCAGTCCTCATCTACCTGAGTGAAGATTTTGTTAAGGTTGGAGACAATTACTACACTATCGATGATAAAAGACAAAATCTTTTTCTTCGAAACAGTGTGTTCAGACTCACTGAGAGATAGGTTGCTTTGAAGTAAACATCTTACTTCGATTTTTAAGTGTCCACAATCGGAGAAAGAATGGCGCATTCCAAATGTCCTACCAGAAAGCTCCCCACTAGAACTGAGAAAGTTCAGCATCTCCTCCTCAAGGAGAAATACCAAAGAATGACTTGCTCAAGGTCAAACTCCGTGTTACTGACAAGTCTGGGTCCGACAACCGAATGCATTTCACCGTATTCTAAAATAGGTGCGTAGGGCTCTATCGAAACTCACCCTGGTGCTTCCCACAGTCACTCAGGAAGCAAGTGGCTGGCTGTGGAGCTGGGCACAGAGACCCTCTGAGCTCCCCTCCAGCTCTGCACAGGCACTTCTCATGCCCTAAGGAGTAAGTAGAGGTTTCTGGTGACACTGGCACCATTTTCATTCTCGAAGGGTAAACTGTAAGCTGAGACTGGACGGGGAATACAATGGAAATGCTAATTAGCTTCACAGACCCCACTTTCATGTTTTATTAATGATGTCTGCACCATATTTGTAAAATAATTTACATAATATGTTAATTCTCCAAAGAGGAGGGAAGGGGAGCTCATAATTGCATATGAAACCAGCGTTTTCTCTGCCTCTCCCCAGGCTGCATAAAGCCTCAGCTTGTTGTTTTAATAGCAGCTCTCATTAGGCGTGCATTACATTGAGAAGTCAGTCAAGATTAAATTTTTAA
Organism: Otolemur garnettii; assembly: GCF_000181295.1. Classification (NCBI taxonomy): domain Eukaryota; kingdom Metazoa; phylum Chordata; class Mammalia; order Primates; family Galagidae; genus Otolemur; species Otolemur garnettii. The sequence goes on along the minus strand of NW_003852556.1, from coordinate 3,483,612 downwards.
ATCTACTTTTTGGGATAGACACTCATTAGTCAATGTTCATGGTGGCTTTAGACCTGCCTGGTGGTATAATAGTTTGGCTTGAAGAACCAGGAAAGATTCACCAGCAAATGATGTGCACCCAAAATGGAAGGTGAGGCGATCCAGAACTTGTACAGGAAACTGGGACCCCTGGACGCTGACATTTCATAAGACTGGCTGGATTTCCAGGAGTTTGGTTCATTTATTTCTTACTCTGGCACTTTTTTTATATAATGTGAAAATGCCATGCTATGATTTCTTTCTTAAACAGAGGGACTTGCCAAATTTGTCTAGAACATTCAAGGAGTCAGAGACAGGGGTGGGCAAAGGAGCCCCCAGCTTAAGGAAACCAGAATCAGGGCAGTGAACTGCGCCCTGTGCCCTGAGCAGGCCAGAGAGGATTTTCTTCTGCTGCACATGGGAAGAATAAGCGTTGTCTTGGGGAAATGCATCAAATACACAGACACTAACACAAGCTGATTAGGAAAAAAAGAAAAACAGTCCCTGCATACTTTCCCTGATATCCATCACCACAGATATCAAAAAACGTCCCCGTAAAATCATCACGTGGACTACAGGCTGAAGAACTGAGTTCACCTCCTTCAGGTTTAACCAGTGACCCTTTATTTAACTTTAGAGGTACTAGTCACATAAACATTCCTGTTTCCCTGTTTTTCCAAAATAAAACTAGAATTCTCCTTATTCCCAGGCCACTGGTGGTTCTCGAGTTGTGTGTGTTTGTGATTTACTATGTTACTTCTAAGCTGGCTGCTAAGTGAAATTGCCATGGTAGAGGCTTTCTGGAAAGCGTGCTCATTCCCACAAACGTCTTAGTAGTTGGAAAATGCGGGCTCCATCTTCTCTGTATTCACTGCTTTAAAATGAAGATGGGAAAACAGGGCTCCCTCTAGTTTTCCCTCTGAATTTCGAGAGGTGCTACTTAGGGAGCATTTAAAAGTGGACAGATATGTCATGATTACAACTAAATATTGTAAGAAGATGTAGAAAAAAGGAAAACTTGATTCTCCACTATTTTTGGAGATCGTTGGCCTCCTGGGAGCAGTAACAACTGGGAATAAAAGTTTGGATTCTTCAACCCTGGTCCTAATACATGTGTGGCCCAGCACTGCTTACTCAGAGAGGCCAGATCCCCCGGCCCAGCACTGCTTACTCAGAGAGGCCAGATCCCCCGGCCCAGCACTGCTAAC
>NW_003852556.1:3474379-3481785 GCF_000181295.1 Otolemur garnettii | reverse complement strand
GTCAGTCACTGTCCTCTATGATACTCCTGATGGCCCCAGGGAGCTACTCCCCCCGCGGTTAGAGACTGATTTCTCCTTACTCCTTATTTCCCAGTCCCAAATTTCCAAAGCCTAATTAGTGAGCATCTTTGCCTTTGACAATGGCATTTCTTACTATGAAAATGGAAAATAAAATGGGATGCTCAGAATTTTGGCCCCATTTCTGTGTGAACTGTAATATCTTCAGATTAACTCTATTCTGGTTTCCTTATCTACCCAAACACCCGCACCTTCACTTGATAATGGAGGCAGTAAGCTACAGTAAAAATTGTAGGAGGCCTGATAGTTCTTTCAACAGCAGAATTAAATCTTACATTGAAAAGTTCAACAGACAATTGATTCTTCAAATACCCTCCCCAACAATTCACTGAAAACAAGCCAAAGACTCTGACACGAACGTCAGCCCTGGGGAAGGCTGTGTGTTCATTTGTCCAGCGTTAAGACATAACATCAGAGAGAAGAGCCCAAGAGTCAAAATCGAGACTGGCATTTCAGTATTTAAAAGGTACAAACCAAACTAACAAACGACCAAATAAAATGTCATCCATCTTCCCACTGCAAAAATACATCTTATAATTGCAAAGTAAATTGAATGTGCATAGACCTAGATGTTTTATTGATAGTCTGGAGATATTTAGATGAGTAATAAAGTAGTGGCATACAAAATTTATAAATTATTATGTATCTTAGGCAATTTTTTTTCTTGACTGCATTTCAGAAAAATTTACTAATCACGATGCTATAATGAAGATTTTTTCACATAACTTTATGTTCTGCTGATACAAAATGTGCAATTATTTTTTGGATAATTGTAGTATTTACATTTTTGCAGGAAGTATTTTTATTTAGTTTGGAAAAACATCACACAGGTGAAGTAATACTGGAATTATTAGTGAAATTCTTTTTTTTTCCTTTTTTTTTTTTAAATTTCAGACTCCTTTATTCCATGAATATTTACAGAACATCAAGTATAGGCAAAACATTGACATAATCATTGAAAACAACATTGGGACAAATATATCAGTTTTATGAGGAAACAAAAGCGTTATCTACAAATCAATTATGAGGTAAGTGTACTCATTACCACCACTCCTAGTAAAGTTGAAGATCCTAGCTAGTACAATTATGGTAACTTAAAAATCCCAATAGTTTATTTAAAAAATACAAATTTCATTACTTCCAGGTTACCAAGTTACTTGCAAGTTACCAAAAACAATAGAAAAATACAGCAATATAGCTAACTTTAAAATAACTATACAAAATCAATTATATTCCTATGTAAAAAAGAATTACAAAATAATATTTAAAAAAGAAAGATAGCATTGTATCAGCATTAATGAAATTCTTAATTTGTAGAGTTGAAAATAAAGCATGAGCGCTACATGTAACATTCCAACATTGTAATATAAGATGAGTCATTACTATTTCGGAAAACATGAAAACATTTTAATTTCATCATATAAATAACTGTAACGTACGAGGAATTTTCAGTTAAGTTGGAAGCTAGATTCACAAAGTAGTTTTTTTTGTTCTACTTCTTTCAAATTCTTTCTCTCCAGGGAAATTTTAAAATAAATCAAAAAAATAGAAGTATGTTGCTCATGGTCAGAATGGTTTCTACAGAAATCCCTCCAAGGATTTTTTGCAGATGAATCTTCTTCGTGATAGGCATACAAAATTTAGATCATAATTAATCAACAACATTTTACATTGAAATATGCAGACAAGTCAAAATATGCTTTTGAAAATGTAATAAAACTCTTAGGAAGCATTTTTATTTAAAACTTTGTGGTGTTGTGTTCCACATGCATGAAGTTCCCATATTAAATAATGCGTGTTACGTTTCATGATTGTAACAGCTGGACCTCACTCACACCAACAGAAGAGTGGGTTGGCTTATTTCATACTGCAGAATGTTCCTCTATCCATCTCACACCACTGTTGTGAAATCTGTGCTAATTCACAAATGCTTTCGGAACAAAAACTGGTGCAGGAAGAGAAGGAAGAGCTTGGGTGCTCAGGTCTCCTGAGAGGTGAGACTTCATGATACAAAGTCTGCTGCTTTGTGCTCTCTAAGAAGAGAGGTTTGACAAGCTCATTAACTTTATCTTCCCTCTTATCTGAGTGTTTCTGCCTGATCCCCTCACTCTGAGAAGCAGCATCTTCCTTGGGTATTGGCAGCAGCATGGCCACGACCCTCCCTGTACTGTGCTACCTTTATGTCAAGGACACAGCAGTAGATGGAACGAGGCCCCCAGGACCTGTGGGGTGTTACTGGGATGAGATAGTGATTCTATGGGACCATGTTCAACCTCCACCAGGGCAGTGGGTACCTGGACATCTCCATGCAGGGGCTATTTCACAACTAGTGTGACAACTGTCTTGTGCCAAAGGAATAGCAGGGCTACCTGTCACCCAGGGCCACCACAATACTTATTAAATGGACAAAGGAAAAGGCAAATCAAGACAGAAGAAAGGACGCTGTCCATTGGGAAGCTGTCAAATCCAGACAGAGGAGAGCTTTCCTCTCCAGACCTGATCTCTGGGCATTTTTTATATGGAGATATACAGCCTTGAGCAGTCCCAAGCTCATCCCTGACCTCCTATTACAATATTTATTTATATATAGTAAAAATCCCATAAGGTAGCCCCCCAAGGGACTGTCACAAGCTGTCAGTACCCAGAGGTGGTCGACATAAAGCACTCGGCTTACTGTGCTGATACTACATGTGCTGCACATCTGGGCCATGAAAATTAGGTCAACATGGGGAGGTGGTCAGTGTAGGGAGGGGGTCAGCTATGGAGGTTCTACTGTATACTGTATGATTGTGACAGTTCCAATGAAATGTTTAACTGTTTAAAGTTTTACATCTGAAACCTCAGAGCTTCCTTTGCAATTCTAAATAGAAATACTAAGGTACAACCAGAAAGGGAGGCTGTCCTTTCGGTATTTACAAGCCCAGCTGAAGACAGGAAGCCAGCACTCTAATCATAATGCTGGAACAAGCCAATTGCCTTAAGCCAGAGGCTCAAACTAGGCTCCCAAGCAACTGGGGCCTCTGCACTTACACACCACCTTCAAAGGGGTGGCACATGGGGACAGAGAAGAGAGGGAAAATTAAGTTTAAGAAGCTAAACCGAGAGTAAGAAAGTCTGAGATGGTGGAGATGAGATGCCAGCCTTCAGCCTTCATCCCCCACAAATAAACAAAGGAGATGGCAACTCGCAGTCCAGTTAGCCCAGAGAGGGCTCCGGGGACCGTCAAGAAATCTTCAGTCACACAGTGGAGCACAAAAACAGAGAATGTTAAAATCAGAGGGATCTGTGGAGAGACCAGCACGTCTGTGATGCCAGGAGACCAGAGGAAGCTGGGGGAGGGTGGAGACTGGCGGCACCAGGCACGGCAGGTGCCACCATGGTCCCAGCACCCTGCTGTGCAGAGGAGACGCCAACATCTGCTACTGAGATAACCAACATCTATTCCCCTTGGGAAGCCCAGAGAGGGAGACAGGGCTGCACCTCCCTCCGTCTCCAAGAAGTAACTGCTATTGAGCTGCTTTCAGAATGGAGCTGCCATGTGGAATCAGCAAAAATGTCCACCATTTAACAAACAGATAAAAGAAATATATATGTATGTGTGTGTATCTAATACAGCATATTATATATATAATGTAATACTTGTTAGCCTTTGGAAATCCTGTAATTTGCAACAACATGGATGAACTCAGAGGATTTTATGTTATAGGAAATAAACCAGGAACAGAAACACAAATACCTTATGATCTCGTGTATCTGTAAGTGAGTAAAAAAGTTGAACTCATAGAAACACAAGGGAAAGTGGTGGTTCCCAGAGGCTGAGGGGGACTAAGGAGACATTGGTGGTTCCCAGAGGCTGAGGGGGACTAAGGAGACATTGGTGGTTCCCAGAGGCTGAGGGGGACTAAGGAGACATTGGTAAATTGATACAGAATTTCAGTTATTCAGGCAGAAGTTCCAGGGAGCTGTTGTACAACACGGTGACTACAGTTAAGAACTTGAGGACTGCTCAGAGAGTAGATTTTTAAAGTGTTCTTATTATTTAAAAAAAGCTAAGTAAAAACGGACTGTGCACAATGCAAGGGTACAGGTCAAAGCTATTAAGAGCAGAGTCTAAATGTCTCAACACAACAAATAAGTGAGGTTATGTTAACCAGTGGATGTGAGCATTCCAAATTGTACATAAAATCAGCACATTGTTCCCCATAAATGCATTAATGTACACCGTTATGATTTAATAAGAAAAGAAAAAGAAAAGACAACAGGTAAGTAGGTGCGGTAATGCGTAAGTCAAATGGCTTGATGGGGCCATTCCACAATGTGTCAAATCAACTTCCCGTACACTAGAGATGTACACAATTTTTACATAACAAAAAAATCAAGAAAAAGAAAAGAGTAAAACTAGAAAAAGGCTAAATTCCTTCCACTTGTCTCTTTCCAATAAAAAAGTATGAAAGAAAGGAAAAGAAATTGATAGATAAAAATAGAAAATAAGCCCAGAATTGTGACATAGCCCCTGGAGAACTTCAGCAGGGGCAGTGGACACTTCTGCCCAGGGAGATCTGGTTTCCGTTGCTGGGTTCTAAACCACTTGAGAAAAAGACTTTGTATCATTCATCTCTGAATTCCTGGGGTTCATATTGTGTCTGGGAAATAATGAGTGTGCATCATCTATCTGCTGTTGGTTGAATCTCTGTAGTCTATGAACATGTATTACAAGAATTTGGAGTCAAAGTGAATACCAGCCCCATGTTGGTATTAAGTTATGGAGCCACCTCCTGTTCTTGTGCCAAATGGGTGGCTTCAGAGAGACTCACTTAGGGGTGAATCTCTCAAGGGCACTGGTTCTGTACTGTATATAGCTTAGGTACAAAATACCTGGATTTTGAAATTTTTGATGCAGCTTTTATCAGGTGAGAGTCTTTAAACCGCAACTTGAAGCAGAAACAGTTGAGAGGATGTTTTAACATGGCCCAGGAGTGGTTATAAGAGACCAGCAGCCCTCCTTTCTGCCTAGGACCAGAAAGACGGGCTGAACATTTATCCTTCAAAGCAGTAGACTGTCTCCAACACCTCCCTGATAAACATCAAATGATCCACAGACCAGGCTGCCTCTGTTCGTTTTATAACATCTCTTGCACAGTTAATTCTTCCCATCAGTCACACTGCAAGTCCTGTGGCTTGGGAAAGCAGACAGCGTCTTACATTTCTGTGGCCTTGGCCCCTCAGTAATGCATGGGGAAGGAAAGGAGAAAGGGAAAAAGAACGAAGGGTGGAAAGAAAAGAAGAAGAATGGAAATAGGGGATGGAAGGAGGGAATGACCCCTGCCCCTTTAACCAGCAATGCCAGCTCTGAGATGTCTTTCAAGCTAAAGCCTTGCCAGGAACGAGCTGTCAAATTTCAGAGTGGGACCATGTTAAAATATAGAGGCCTCCAGCCTTTTCAAGCATCTCCCTGACAATCTTCCTATTCCCTGGGGTTGGGGAAGGGCCCAGGAGACAGGGTAGAGATGGGCGGCAGCAAACACAGACAGAAACGGTACTCTGTGGTCGAGAACGTGCAGAGCAGACCGCAGACCACTTTCTAAGAACACGGATGGCCTTGTATTTAGCTCCCCTGCAGCCCACCTCTGGTCACATAGCAGTCCCCCTGTCGGGTCCCTAACTTTTTAAGAAAAGAAATATCTCTAACCTCGCTTTCTGGCTGCCAAGGTCTGTGTCTTTGTCACTACTCCACAATGAAAACAATCAGTGTTCCAGCTAATGAATATGACTCTTATCTCCTGCCATCCAGCTGCTACCCAGAGCCTGATTTCAATAAAATACATACTACTCAAGGCATGCTCCAATCTAGATATTTTAAATTCCACCTTTGTGCCAAATCAATGCCTAGATAAAATTAACATTTTAACGAAATTATTCTTCAATATGATGTCTGATTTTATTTTATTTTTTGAGACGGACTCTTACTTTGTTGCCCTCAGTAAAGTGCTGTGGCTCACAACACTAAGGTGTCATAGCTCACAACAACCTCAGACTCTTGGGGTCAAGCGATTCTCTTGCTTCAACCTTCCAAGTAGCTGAGACTTCAGGCACCCACTACAACACCCGGCTATTATTGGGGATGAGGTCTTGCTCTAGCTCAGGCTGGTCTCAAACCTGTGAGCTCAGGCAATCCACCCCGCTTGGCTTCCCAGAGTGTGAGGATTACCGGCGGGAGCCCCTGTGCCTGGCAATGTCTGATTTTATTAAAGCATGCTGCAACCTACACACAGATGAATATTATTTATGTGTTTGCTGTGGAATGTTGTGATATAGTGTTGCGTGGACCTTAGCGATCTGAACCTTCTGTGGGAGTCAGGAGCATGACATGAGGAAAGTCTTCTCCGAGGTTACGCACTGTGGGCCCCCGTCACGGGATGGAGCGTGTGTGGAGTTGCGTCTCCTGCTTTCTCCCACCTGCCAGGACGCTGAAAGTTTGGTGTCTAACTTTCGCACTTAGCTGCTGCACCCTGCTTTGTTTCCATTTCACTGAAAACTTCATTTGGTGAGAGGACTTAGTTTTCTCTTGCCCTGTTTATATGATACTCTTAACTCCGCACTTTTGGAGAGAAGAAAGATACACATTTTTAGAAGTTTGAAGTGTTGCAATAGACAGCTAAACTATCAGGACTACATCATTGTATATTATTAATATGATCAGTTAAATCATCATTGCTACTCTTTACCAAAAAATTCCATGTTCACACAGAGCAGTTGTGACCACCCATCTCTCATCATACGGGAGGCCCACCCCCCAGGACAAGGCCAGTGTCCTGTCTCTCATCATCTGGCAGGCCCATCCATCAGGACAAGGTCAGTGTCCAGTCTCTCATCATATGGGAGGCCCATCCCCCAGGACAAGGCCAGTGTCATGTCTCTCATCATATGGGAGGCCCACCCATCAGGACAAGGTCAGTGTCCCATCTCTCATCATATGGGAGGCCCATCCCCCAGGACAAGGTCAGTGTCCAGTCTCTCATCATATGGGAGGCCCATCCCCCAGGACAAGGCCAGTGTCCTGTCTCTCATCATCTGGCAGGCCCATCCATCAGGACAAGGCCAGTGTTCCATCTCTCATCATCTGGGAGACCCATCCCCCAGGACAAGGCCAGTGTCCCATCTCTCATCATCTGGCAGGCCCACCCCCCAGGACAAGGCCAGTGTCCAGTCTCTCATCATATGGGAGGCCCACCCCCCAGGACAAGGCCAGTGTCCTGTCTCTCATCATATGGGAGGCCCACCCATCAGGACAAGGTCAGTGTCCTGTCTCTCATCATATGGGAGGCCCA
>NW_003852556.1:3456046-3473535 GCF_000181295.1 Otolemur garnettii | reverse complement strand
TCTCTCATCATATGGGAGGCCCATCCACCAGGACAAGGCCATGGTCCTTCTCTGTCTACTTCTGTCATTTTCTTGCAGCTAAAGAAGGAGCCCACTCAAGGCTGCTTTTGCAGAGTGGAATGTCAGTCCATCTTAGAGTTCTGACCTTGTCTCTCTTCTAAGTTCTGTCTTCCTGAGCTGGATTTATTTCCTGCTATGGTTTTTACTGCCTCTCTGCACTAATGGATCTCAATCCAAACTTCCTGCTGCAGAATCTCTTCAAGTTCCAGAACCTATTTGAATCAAGTAACCTCTCTGCTACTATAGCAAAACTCCTGGATAAAGTGGACAAGTCAAGGCCATGATATTCCATTTGGAGAGTCGTTGTCCTTAAGAAAGATGAGCAAACAGAAGTCAGGGTGAGATAATACTTGTGTGCCTTGAAAAGAAAGTTCTACTTTGTAATCCAGACGGCCTAGAGATCCTCTGGTTATTCCTTTAGTCTCGACAGTTCCTGCCAATAACTTGAAAAATGAGTTCTGAGATCAAGTGAGTGTGCAGTCCGTGGCTTCGTTAGACCCTGGTTACTGAGGGTCTTTACAAGGAGCAGAGCACACCTGTGTACTCAGTCTCGGATGCTATTTCTCATGAGATGAACTATTATTTCATGTGGCCCTAAGAAGGCAACAAATCACTGCCAAATAAACAATATGTAAAACTTTCTTCTCATTTCAAATTTCTAAAATGTGCTTATTGAGATGTTTAATATATTTGAGGCTTGCTGAGCACCTGATAAACTGCATGTCTTAAGGTATAATATGGTAAGTGTTACCCATGCGCATGCCCGTGAAGCCATCACTGCAATCGAGGAAGTGAACCTATGAAGCCATCGCTGCAATCGAGGAAGTGACCCTGTCCACACTCCCCACGTCTCCAGGGCCCCTCTGTGCAGCCTCCCCACAGCCTTCCTTTCAACCCCCACCTGACCCCCAGGAAAATGCTAATTGATTTGTCACATACATGAGTTTTCATTGGCCAGAATTTTATATAATTGTATACAACCCTATACGACTGAGTTTAATTTCTTTCCCAATGCCCGGTTACCTGGGACCCATTCGTGTTGTCGTGTATGACAGTGGTTTGTTTATTTCTGCCCCTGCTGAATAGTCTCCCATGGATGTATCCAGCGTGTCTCTCCAGCCACCTCTGATGAAATTGGGGGTGTTCCCAGGTTTAGAGTACTGCAAATTAACCTGTAGTGAACACGCTCATGCATGTCCTTGTGCATGCTTATGTTTTCGTGGTTTTTATTTTATGGCTGAGTATACAGTTACACAGTTTCTCTTGGGAGCATTCTGTGTGCATGTGGAACCCTGTGTTTCCTTTGGTCTATAAATGTCAATTAGGTCACACTGGTTGGCAATGCAGTTCAAATCGTCCGCATCCTTACCGATTTTCTGTTCTATTTTCTATCAATTATAGAGAGACAGGGATTGAAACACCCAAATCTAGCTGTGGCTTCTGCTGTCTCTCCTTGTATCTGAGCTCTCGCTTTGTGCGTCTGTAAGCTCTGTTAGGGGCACAAACCGTTAAGGTTATTATTCGTTGAGACGATGGATCAATCCACTTATCACGATTGTCCTCTTCAGTCCCCTCACTGTTCTGTTGACTGAAAGGCTGAGGGGTTCCCATTGCCCCAACATGCCTGGGAATCACAGTTAAGTCACACCCGGTAAGAGGACAGGCAGCTGTGTCACCACACCGCCTGGCCGCTGATGTCTGGAAGGGGCACCCTTTCACAGACGTTAAAATGTAAAATGCTGATGTGTGTCTTGGAGCTCACAACACACGGTATCATGCAGTGCCGAGGAAGCCGGCTGACCACACAGAATACTTTTCTTTTTCCTTTCAGAAGTTTTATTTTATTTTATTTATTTTAATTTTTATCTCAGGTTAATTTGAGGGTACAAAGAACTAGGTTACAATGTTTGCACCTGTTAGGTGGAGTTATGTCCCACCACCAGGAGGTGCGTGTACCCCCCACCATGGTGCCATCAGTGGGCGCACCAACCTCCTCCCTCCTCTCTCCTCCTTCCCCTCTCCTTGAATTAAGTTTTTCTTTCACATGGGTGTGTACTAGATCGTCTACCGGCTTCCTATTAGTACTGAGTCCACTGGATACTTGCTTCTCCATTCTTGTGATACTTTACTAAAAAGAATGTGCTTCAGTTCCATCCAGGCTAGTACAAAGCCATAACGTCTCCACCTTTGTTAGCGGCTGGACGGGGTATTCCACGGTGTACATCCACACAGCTGGTTACTCCATTCCTGGGTTGGGTTGGTGGGCACTTAGGTTGTTTCCACATCGCGGTGAGGATGACTTGAGCCGTGATAATGTGTGGGTTACATTTAATGGAAAGCTCCCAGGAATATTCTCCGCCAGTCCTTTCTTTCCTCAGCTCGGGCGGTGCCTGCGTAGACAGTCCAGACTCCAGCTGGATTAGAGGGCAGCCTCTCTGCGGGGAGGGGGCGGTCCTGGCTCCTCGGCCTCCCCACACGGTGTGGGTCTGACTGCCCTGTGGGCCTCCCAGGCTCTGGGTCCGGTTTCTCAGAGGTTTCCTCACCCCGGTGACTCCTGCAGTCTGGACACCTCCGCACGGAGGCTGCGCAGCATTTCACACGCAGATGTGCAAGAACAGGCTGGTCTCAGTGGCTACCCCACCGCGCCTCCTCCCAGTCACTGAGCAAGGCTGGGTCCCCTCGGATGAGCCACACCAGCTGCCCTCACTCCGTGTTCCACAGAGCTCCCCACTCCTCTGTCCCACGCCATCCCCGTGACACCTTTGCTCCTGCCCCCTACACACCCTCACTCTGCCTCCCACGTTCCTCTTCCTTTCATTGATTCATGCCGAGAATATGCTTAACTTTAAAAACTGGAAACTTCTCATGCCAGGCAGCAGAACTCACAGTGCGCCCCCTGCCAAGCTTCCTTGGGGCCTAGGCAGACTGAGCTGCCTGTGTGCTGCCGGGTTCTCGGCTCAGACCTGTGTCAGGGGTGGCCTGTGCGCACCGGGGGTCTTTCCACCTGCTCCTTCCCGCCCAGCGCTAACAGACCTTCTCCATCAGCTGCTCACACCCCCATCGTAACCTCAGCGCGTCCACACAGTTCCTTCCTTCTGCCCTACCTGCCTCTCCTCCAGACCCTTTCCCCGTGGCCTCGCACGCTCGCCCAGGGGTCGCTGCCTGTCTGGGAGGGGTCCCTCCTCATACTTGCTGCTCCCTGCTCTGAGGACCCCTCCTGCCGACCCGGGCCTGGGGCTGCTCTGCCCGCACCTGTCGGGTCCTTCCTGCCCTCACCCTCCCTGGAGAGAGGTCCCTGCTTGGGGCACGCAGCTTGTACTCGGGGTTATATTGGTAACTCTCCATATGTCAGGAGGGGAGATTTACCTTCCCCCTTTGGGGAAGCATTATTTCTGGGAAACCAGCACGAATTCTCCGCAAAGAGTAACCGGAAGAACCGTTGCCCTGTAAACAAAGTCTCATCCTTGCCGCGCCCAAACAGCACCGTGGAAGAGCCCACGTGGCCGGGGGACAGGCCTCCAGAGGAAGCTGCCAGAACCCAGGCTCCATCACCTGCTCTCTGGAACGCGGTCGTGCAGCAGCGGGAAGCAAAGCAGTGGTGGCCTGCGCTCACACTGGGGAATCACAGCAGAATTCGAAGCCGCGAAAGTAACTCGGACACGCAGAGGGCGAAGACTGTAGTCCGATACCCTGTATCTTTAATTATGGCCGGGCCTACGAACGGGAGACAAAAGGAGCAATCATTCTGTAAATCAGAAAACTGTATCAAAGAACATAATTTATTCTTTTATATATCTCTGTCGTGAGTCTAGCCAAATATTGGTCTGTCTGTCTTTTGGAAGTAAATGGGAATTAACATGGAGCCTCATTTAGGGGCTTCTAAAACAAAGTCACCATTACTGTTTATGTGTTGTCCAAAACCAGGGAATGTTTGTTTGTTTATGTTTGAGAAAGAGTCTCCCTCTGTCACCCTGGATAGATGCCCTGGCATCATAGCTCACAGCAATGTCAAACTCCTGGGCTCAAGCAGTCCTCTTGCCTGAGACTCCCAAGATGGACTCCAGGTGTCCAGCACAATGCCCGGCTAATTTTTCTATTTCTTTTTTAAAAATAGACATGGGGTCTCATTCTCATTCAGGCCAGTCTCAAACTCCTGAGCGCAAGCAATTCTTGGCCCCCCAGGGTGCTAGCATTACAGGCGTGGGTCACTGCAACTGGTCCAGGCAACTGTTATTAATCTACTTATTTTAAAACTCAGGAAATAATTTGCCTAAAGCTTATGTTGATATTTTTATTTTGCTTGAGCAAGTCCTTTTAAACATTTAAAAAGTCAGCCTGTTTCTTACAAAACGGACAAATACTTTCAGGTATTGTGTAGATAAAAATAGAAACCTCCACTCTATGGGCTAAATTCATTCCCAGGTCATATTGTTAAGCATAAATTTTATACTGTTTTAACGTAGTCTAAAAAAGTATATCTACATCCTAAATTGTTGTATAAATTTCAGATGTCTATATTTTTTTCAAATAGATACATTAATGTTCTGAGGAAACAACGTATTACTTCAAATAAGGTATTTGGATTTTTAAAATTTAATACAGCTTGCATGCCCATTCAAAAGAGTAATACCATCTTTCAGTAAAGGAAGTAATATAATTCAGAGGATTTCTTTCACCTACATGATTTTTATTAGTAATTCATAATGCCTTAAGAATTACAAAAAAAGTCACTACACCAGATTGTTTACATTAATTCTTGCTTAGCCAAATTCAAAAATCATTTTGAGCCTCTCTTATACATTAAGAATTATGTTCCATTTACTAAATTTATTTATGCCGGAATTAACAAAAGCTGTTTACTTGGAGTCTTAGGCAGTGCATAACGTCTTTGGCGTGTTGAGTAAGTTTTGTTATCTTTGTCCTTGAGTTGTTGAGCAGGAGAACCCCCTGGTCGTGTGGTCTGACTCCTTCCTGGGAACGGAGAGTTAATTTCTACTTCTCCTCTGGCCATCTGTGCCCCAGTCTCCAACATAGATGTTTTCAAAAACAGTTTCTGCTCCGACAAAACAAGGGTTTATGATTCACTTTCAGAGTTTGTTCTTTCCACTAACTTGTTTGTTCAGGAAGACAGATTTCGGAGACTCACACACACAGCAGGCTCTTGGTGCCCCCGTTTTTACAGATGACACATCCTTTGGCTCATAAAACATGCATTAGAGATAAGTGAAGAAAACATGATGATCTCGTGATTATTTTTTCCCAAAGATGCCCCATCCTCTGCCCAGGACAAGCACAGGCATATAAATGATCCATGACAGGAGCGGAAGCTTTCAACGTCACCCTGCCTGTGGGAGGCCGGGGTGCCTCTCTCTCTGGGTTTCTTTTGCTGGGATTGAGAACGTGTCAACATTTCCATATGTTTATCCAGAATGTGTTCGCTTGTGACCTGTTTTCCCCTAACCTGCCGTGAGCCTGGACTCTTCCAGATTGCTCCACCCCTGCTCTGAATCTGGGCCTGGAACCAGGACTATGAAGTCTTCATTTTGCTTTTTTTTTTTTTTTGAGACAGAATCTGAAGCTGTCACTCTGGGTAGAGTGCTGTGGCATCATAGCTCACAGCAGCTCCAAACTCTTAGGCTAAAGTGATCCTCTTGCCTCAGTTTTTCTATTATTAATAGAGATGGGGTGTTGCTCTTGCTCGAACTCATGAGCTCAAACAATCCACCCAGCCCGCCTCCCAGAGTGCCAGGATCATGGGTCTGAGCCACAGTGCCCAGCCTCACTCTGCTGTTTTTAATGGTAAATTAAATCTAACTACAAGAAAACTTCCTCCTACATTTCCAAATGTGGGAGAAAAGGAAATCATAACTGCAGACCCCGGGAGCAAGGCAGGGAGGACCCTGCATTCTAAGCAGTGGGGAGAGAAAAGGGACAGGGAATGGAGACCACCCCTTCACTCCAGCATGAAGGGGAAGAACAGACCTTTCCGGGGCTTCTAGTGTGCAGCTCTACCCCCGCTGGGCTCGGGCCGCAGTGGCTGAGACAGAACACTGCCCAGCCACGCTGCAAGTCCAGCCACTCGCGTCACTGCTGAGTGGAGCTTGAGCTTTGTCCCCAATTGGGCAAGAGGAGGAAATGTAAAAAACAGAAAATGTGCTGCACTCGCTCTGACTTAGGGTCTCCCGGTGACAGTTCAGGTGGAGATGACAAAGCGGCCACTCCATGTGACCCTGCCCCGTCCTGTTCCACCCTCCCTCGTGCCCACCTCGGTTTCCCTCAGTTTCCCACTGTCTCTGGGGAAGAAATGATAGTCACCACCGCTTTTACTAAATTTGAGTGAATAGAAAACAAAACAGAAAGAACAATGAGAAACCAGATCTCGGGATTCTTGCCTCTTCGTCCTGGCAAGATAATGAGACGTGGGTCACCTTTAAACTCTCCCCCTCTCACATCTGCTGACCTGTACGTGCTCCCCACAGGGCTGTGTGACGATCAGGTGAGGAAGGACACAGCAAGATGATGGACACTCCCACGTGTTCCCTCCCCCTGCCTACCCTATGTCTTCCAGATCTTCCCGGCGCCTCCCCGTTCTTCTCTGTCCCTCCTTTTTTGGAGACAGAGACTTACTATGGCACCCTCGGTAGAGTGCTGTGGTGTCACAGCTCACAGCAACCTCACACTCTTGGGCTCAAGCGATTCTCTTGCCTCAGCCTCCCAAGTAGCTGGGAGGACAGCTGTCTGCCACAACGCCAGCTATTTTTTTGTTGCAGTTGTCATTGTTGTTTTTTAGCTGGCCCAGGCTGGGTTCCAACCTGCCAACTTGGGTGTACGTGGCTGGCGCTGTAACCGTTGTGCTCCGGGCCGGGCCTGTACCTCCTTTTTAGACTCACTCCATCCCATCTTCCAGCAATCGTTTTATTACCCTCACTTTACGTTTTATCTTCCTCAGTTTCACCTTCTTTTCTTCCCCTTCAATCATGTCAGTCCTTCTCTGTTCTCTGTGTAGGTGAATTGAGGAAAGAGAAATAACAGGACACCTTACATTTTATCCTCAGTACCAAGGAAAGGAGGAATAACCCAGATTAACCTACACTAGAAACTAGCGTCTAGGAGGCTGAAGCAGGGAGTGGCCTGAGCTGAGGGAGGCCAGCCAGAGCAGGAGCGGGACCCCATCTCTACCCAAAATAGAAAACCTAGCCAGGCACTGTGGTGGGTGCCTGTAGTCCCAGCTACTCGGGAGGCTGAGGCAGGAGGATCACTTGAGCCTAGGAGTTTGAGGTTGCCATGACCTGTGACAATGCCACAGCACTTTACCCAAGGTGACAGAGACTCCATCTCAATAAACAAACAAACATAAATAAATAAATAAACAAAAAACAACTAGAAAATAAAACAAAGTTCACACACACACATAGATCCACTTGCTAAGGAGTAAAGGACCAGACTGAATCTCTCCGAGAACTTGGCAAGGTGAGACCTATGTATAATTTTCCCCTGAAGCTGTCTACAGATAAGTTTATTCTAAGGAGATATTTTGTTTTAATGCACAGACACACATACAGAGATAGGAGGACCAGAGAAGTGACAGGGAGAAAGAAGAGAGAGAGGAGAAAGGGAGAGAGGAATCTACTAAAATGTAAATACTGGGTGGTAAATGGAGGACACTAGTTCTAAAAATTCAGTGTGTAAAGTGCCAGGAAAGCTTCATCTAGATTTTAAACCAAGCTCCTTGGCCCCCACCTCACACATGGTGACTTGGCGGAGCTGGGTGGTATCCTGGAACTGATACACTCCAGGAAATTTTAATGCGTTAGTTAATTTTCAGGTCAGTGAAACTGATTTGAAATCCGGTTTTTACATAAAATCCATATGGGAAACTTTAAAAAATAAGGATGCACAAAGTTTAATGAAGTCCAGGCCTCAGTCCTCATAAAATCTTCCTGAGTGACTTTATACCTACCTGGGGTTGGGAACTGTTATCTGAAGGAGATCAACTTTGGGTTCAAAAAAGTCAGGGTGGCAATAGGTTTCACCTATTGTAATTATAGCTCCAGCACCCAGCTGTACGACGCTGAGCAAATGTAAACCTCTCTGGGCTTCTGCAGCCTCCTCTGTAAATTATGGGCTGGAACAGTGGGTTCTCAGACTTGGCTGCATGCCACGATCATCTGGGGAGGTTTTAAAGCACATCAAACCCCATTGTATTTGAACCGAAATCTTTGGCAATGGAATAAGGCGTCAGTGTTTTTGCAAAGCTTCCCAGGTGATTTAAATGTATGATCACACTTAGGGACCTACGGACTAGAGGATTAAGTGAGATGATATCATTATGAGCATTCTACAGCCAAGAATGGAAACAGTCCCTGCTGGGTGGGAAGGACGATTCCAGCATTTCACAGGCAGTGGCTTTTGTATCCTCGACACCCCCATGAGGAAGAGTATCTGCCTTTGTGGAGCTTCTCCCTCAGTTACCAGTTGCTAGGTGAGCTTTCTCTTCCCCAGTGTAGACAGAAAAAGAGACAATGTGTGTCACAGGAAGGTGTGTGCTCTGGTCCTGGGGCTGCAGAGCACAGTGGCTGCTGCAGTGAGCTGTGGGCACCCAGCACACCTGGCAGGTTCAGAGACCCGTCCAACCGGAACAGAACGCCCAGGAGGGAAACACACAAGAGGCTTCCTGGGTCTGTGATAAAAGAAGAGAAAGTAAAAGGATCCTATTTGATATCAATTAGCAAAACTTCGGGTGAGACCTATTGCCATTCTCAAAGGTTTTGGGTTAAGGGGGTAATGAGAAGTTAGGAGCTTCTTAAATTCTCCTCTTGTCCTTTCTGTTTGCACATTATTTTCTCTTCCTGGTAGGAAACTGGTGCTCATGGTCTCAGTTTTCCCATCTAGGAACTGGGCATCCTCTGGCTTCCATCTGTATTCCATGAGTCAGTGTACATCAGATACACACAATCTCATAGCACCCAATTTTTGGAAAGCCTCTAACTGTCCATATGAGCTGTAAGAATTCCTCCCACCATAGTGACCTACTAAAATAAGGACTGGTGAGCTCTTACAGAACATGCCCCATGTAGGGGGTGCACAGCACGCCCCTCGGTGGAGGGGTCAACTACAGCTGGAACTTTACCTTAGAAATGCAAACAATGGAATCTAATCATTTCTACCTCAACTCATATCAATTTGAAATTTTTAAAGAACAAGTAATGGGATTAAAAACAGGTAAATAAGATGAATAGCCATCTCTCAAAGGAAGGCATACAAATGCCCAACAAATAGCAGAATAGTGTTGAACATCACTAGTCACCAGGGAAATGCAAATTAACCCCCCAGTTACAATGACTATTATCAAAAACACACACAAAAAGAAAATAACAAAGGAATCCAAAAAAAGAGGGGGGTTTCCTTATGGTAGGAATGTACAGCCGCTGTGGAAAACAGCAAGGGAGTTCTCAGAAAGCACTGAAAGGGGCCTGCCGTGGGGCCAGCAGCAGCCTCGGGCTCTAGTCTGTGGAAGAGACATCTGCACCCCGTGTTTACGGAAGCACCGTCACAGCAACCACATGGGAGCAGGTGCAACGAGGTGCAGATAAATGGTGAGGCAGTGGGATGCTGTTCCACGGTACAAGGATGGAAGCCAGTCAGGGGCATGACGTGGCCGAGCCTGGAAGGCGTTATGTTAAGTGAACTACACCACCAGGGAAAGAGAAACCCCGAGTATTCTCACTCACAGCAGAAGCTAAGAATTTGGTCTCCTGAAGTAGCGAGTGGTGACTAGAGGCCAGGAACGGGAGGCCTGGAGTGTAGAGAGAGGCCGGCTGAAGGACACACAATGTGACTGAACAGGGGATCCCTCCATAGAGGTCCACAAACAGCACTACCGTGTGACTGTAGATAACAAAAGCTTCTGTATTATAGATATTTTTAAGTAGCTAGAAGACTGAACTACGAATGTTCTTAACACAAAGAGTGCTTGAAGTGATTGATGGATTTGCTAATTCCCCTGATTTGCTCGTTACACATCGTGCATGGATCCAAATACTGCATATTTTGTAAATATGTATGATGGGATGTCAATTAAAAATAATTTTAAAATTAAAAAAAATTAAAAGGCATCCTCTCTATGTTTTTCTACAAAAAGCAAGCAGTTTTATGATTGCTCCTTATGGTGATAATTGAATAACAAAAAGCTCTGTGGAAGATTATTCTTTTCCTGAAGAATCAGAACAGTGATAATGGAACCAGGACAGTCATCTTACTTTAATGAAATGGGGAGTCTAACTCGCTAGATTTGTAAAGATGCTAAACTAGGGAAAGTAATAAAACGTGCCCCCCTACCAATAAAATGCATCTCTTCACATTCTTATTACGGAACCATAAGCCAGGCCCCCCGAAGAAAACAAACACCTTACAATCTCCTTCCCGTGCGATTGGTGAGTAAACAGGTCTGTTCATTATACCATCAGATTGTGTTTATGGGATTGTCAGTGGTTAAAAAGACAATTTGCACTGCAGATATATGTGTGTGGGAAATCAGAGGAATGGATCAAAGTGGGGAACTAATGCAAAGTAAATGGGGTGCTCAAGCCCCACTTTCTAATAATCCTTTCAAATCTGTATTTCATCCAGAAAGCTTTTTATTTTAAAACCAATTTAAAAAGTCAATAATCATTAAATATGCAGAGACATTTGTGTGCTTCCTGCTCCGTCGTATTTTATTTGACAGGCTTCCAAATTAGGCTTTTAGTGTTTTTGTTGTGTGTTTGTTGCGTCCAGAGGGAACCGGTGATGTTGAAATCTATCACGCTGGCTTCCTGAAGACCAGCGCTTTCCTGCCTTCCGTGGAGAGCCTCTGTGACACCACAATCAAATCCAGTCCCATTTCTTCTTTGGCCCCTCAGGAACTGAAAGTAAACAAGCTCCTGGCAGCTGGTGTTTTCAGATTGCAGAATCCTACCCTTGCTGCCCGGGGCCTTCCAACCATTTGGCCCTTCCCTCCAGCCCCTGTCTTCTGCCCTTCCCAGGACCACCCTTTTCTGTTCCTGGAGCCCGGTGCCTGGCCACAGTCTTCCTTGCCGCTTTCTCTGAACAGATTCTACTTTTTCCACCTGCCACCTTGATGCTTTGACAACTTGACAATGGCCCAAATTTCCTTGTGCTCCTTCCTCAAGGTCCTGCCTACTCCTGTGCTTGAGAAGACAGGCTTTCCGCTTGGCAAGGTGACCCCATTTTAAGGGCACGGCCTGAGGAAGCTCGGTGTGACCTGGCTCTGGCCAGCACATTACTGGGTACAGAATATGACTTCTTGGTATTTGGCCTCCGGAGTCACTCATTCATTACACAAAGTCTTTATCTTTGTGCATATCCTGGAACAATACTCTTACATAAATACTCTTGGAGGCATTTCACTCCACAGTTATTTACTTAGCATTTCCATGATCTCAGTGGAACACAGAAAGGGAGGAGGTAGAAGGCTTAGCAAACAATGGTTTGCCACCATCTACGCACAAGGGGAAAACTGTGCGGGACATTACTTTGTTTTATGAGGGAGACACGTCATAGCCTTGACATAGTCCATCTGTGCACAGACGGGAGTCGTTTAGAAAATTCCATTTGGCAAAGCAACTAGATAACCCCTATCTCCAAAGAACAGAGGCAGTGTGGGTTCAGAGTCAGACCTGCTTTCATTTCCCCATCTTGTCCCCTTGGCCTTGAGGTCTTTGTGGATCTCAGAGATATGAGCGAGCCTCCCACCTGCTCCTTTGTGTGACTTGGTATTCAGAAAGATGCTGCAACCTGAGCACTACGTTCTGGAAACCCAGGGAAAGAAATATAGACCCATACGTTAAATAACGACTCTAACACTGCTGGTCGGTGTTATCAGCATCATTATCGTCACATATGATTGTTAGATTAAAAAAAAAAAAAAACTGATAGAGTAAAAGTTTCTGAGAGGTTAAGTCCAGGAATAAAAAATGCATTGAGTTGTTAGAGTTTGTTGCGGCCCCGCCCCTTTGTGGTGACTCTGCCTGCCCATCTGAGTGCGTACGTCTCCCTCCCACCCGCCCTTTTCTATTAGTGACGACCACAAAGGTCTGCGCTCTACAAATAAACTCCGATTCCCATGAACACCTGCCAAAAGGAAAAATAAAAGAGGAAGAGGATATAAGATTTCTCAAGGTTCACTGTGTTTATTCCTACTTAACGCCAAACTGACTCCATTCAGGTCCAAAGACAGTGTGTGTTTATGTTTATGACGATAGCCAGAGGCAGGCTAACCCCAAGGGCTGCTGGCTGCCTGCCCGGGGGCCTGGGCAGGGGAATCTATCTCCTATTTCATTTACAAAAAGTGGGGAGGATCCAGGCACTGGCTGCCTCCTGCATGTTTCTGGACTGGCCCATGCCTGCCACAGGTAGGAGAAAGTCAGCGGAGTCAGCAGGGACTGGGCTTCTCCAAATCTGACAGAGAAGGGGGCAGGGACACAGGCCCCCCCCCTGAGGTGCTGCCACCTTCCCCTTTCTCCTCACGCACCTGGACACCTGCACGGAGTGGGGTTGTCTTTTAAAAATGCAAACACAAGAGCTCGCCTGCTTTCGACCTAATTCATGATGAAGTATGATCACCCAGCAGACGAGACTTTTACTCCAATTGCCCTTCCTGTGTTCAAAACATGCTTGGAACTCATCCTTCACAATTTTCCTTTGGAGAGTGTAGTGCTCTTTTAGATCTTGAATGAATGAAATCATCAAACCTTTAGTATGGGTATGGATTTTGAAAGCAGTTAAATATCTTGATGCCACTTAGGAAAGTGGTCAGTTCTGAAGCTAAACACTATTTCTCTGTACTACTAAAGAAAGTGTAATTATAAAATAATGAGATTTTCTAGGACATGGCTGTGAAAATGACTCTGAACAGAGGTAGGTTTTAGTGATAGCAGTATTCTCAGGGTACAAACCAGCACCATTCGTCCATGGTTTTACATTTTACGTAATGATAAAGCTGATTCTTTCCACAATAGATAGCAATGAAAAGGGCATACTCCTGTGTACTGTGAACTTGGTCACCCCCAAGTTCACAGTACACAGAGAGACAGTAGGAGGCTGCAAAGGAAAGAAAGGGAACAAGTTCATGCCCAGGGAGAACAGTGTCCCACGAGGACCTCATGGAGAAAGCCCAAGGCTCTGAGACCTCAACAAGGAAAGGGTGGCACCCAGAAGCGTCTCTCCACAGAGCACCATGGTCCCACATACTCGGAATGCCCAGGATTCTTGCACCGCTGGGGCTACTGCTGGTGCACATCTGGGGTGGGACTGCAAAGCAACATGTACGCCAGGATGTCCTTGGGTCCACTGCCTGAAGCAGAGGGGAATTGTGTTAACAGATCATGATAACAATTAATTCAAGTAATAAATGACTTTATGCCTGAGTATCATATTATTTGTATTTAAGTCTCTTGATGTCTGCTACATTGACATTTTTCTTTACAATCCTGTAGTGATATGATTGTCAAGCTTTGTTTGAAATATTGAAGGGGGTCTGATAGACGTTATTCAAACATGCAGTGAAGATTTGCCAGGGAGCTTCCCGTGGAAGACAGATGCCTCGGGGATGGGCAAGCAAGATCCATACAGAAACAGTCCCACAGAAATCCTGCTCTTTTGTAATCGTAAGACGAGAAACAAACTTACGTTGTGTGAAATTTGATGGAGGCATCAAGTGAGACCATGGTGAGATCTCTGAGCTTGCTGTTTAAACAGCATGGAAATGGGTGAGAAGTCATTGCCTCGAATTTGGCTGGTAGCCAGTAAAGGTATAGGGAGAGATAAAAATTTAGAAACCACTGAAGTGATGGAAAGATAGGATCTAGCCGATTTCGTCACTAGATAAAAGAATCAATTTAAATTAGCACAATGCCATGAAGTACTTTCTATCAACCACAAAGGTGAGTGAGAAAATTGTCAAAATGGGGCTGAAGTTTTTTCTCACCTAAGGGAAAGCTCTGAGCTCTGGCAACGGCTCTACTGTAATGTATAATACAGCAAAGCTGTGCGTCCAGCTGCGGGTGCACGGGGCCTGTGCTCTGTGGGTGTCAGGAGGCCAACACCTACCTAAAAGAAAGATGAGCTGGCAGTCTCACTGTAAAAGCCTGATTGACAGCTCTCACAGAATACACTGGAATTGGTAGAGAAGGACTCTTCCCTCAGGTTTGAAAACAAGCTTTTCACTCACATTTTCTATTTTCCCATTGACATGAAAATTACCTAAGAAAATCAGAAAAGACCCCAGGGCCATGTTGCTCCTCCACTGGAAGCCTTGCTTCCCGTCCCCTTTTGTGTGTCTGTGCACGTGTGTGTGCCCGTGGGTGGGGGTGGCACTTGCCCGTGAGAACTCTCTCCTACGAAGACCTTCTGCAGTAGGAGAACTGAGAACCCACCTCACAAAGACCCAGCTCTCATTTGGAGCGTGAAGGGCTCTTGTGGGGGCCGGGGGGCGGCCTCTTCAGCAGCAGGTAGGCTGTGTTCCATGTGGTCTTTACTCCCAGGAAGAAAAGAGTAATTGGAAGGACGATTTCCACACTTGGCTCGTTGAGATTTAAGAATCTGCCTAAGGCGGTTGCAGACTCCGCACAGTCAGGTTGCACAAAGCTCTGTGTGCCAGACAAACTTATGTGGAAAGGCAAATTATACCTGATATATGTGAGTTATTTAGTGAGCAAAGTGCTGTAAAAGCTTGTACACTTG
The DNA here is from genome assembly GCF_000181295.1 of Otolemur garnettii. Taxonomy (NCBI): domain Eukaryota; kingdom Metazoa; phylum Chordata; class Mammalia; order Primates; family Galagidae; genus Otolemur; species Otolemur garnettii. The sequence continues at coordinate 3,458,733 of NW_003852556.1, read as the reverse complement.
CCTGTATGTCACACTGTTCCTGAAACCCCACACGCACTTTCCACCTCCAGTTCACCTCTGCATTGCCAGGGGCCGTCACGCATTTCCTAATATACTTTGGACACCCCAAGAAAGTCATGCAGGGAGGATGTCATCCTCTTTCCAGCTATTGAAATACCTTTGAGGTAGCTAGGAATGTGATTAGGAGATGTGATGGTTAATTTTACGCCTCAACTTGACTGGGTCATGGGGTGCCCAGACAGTTGGCCAAACGTCACTCTGGGCGTATCTGAGGGTGTTTCACATCTGGGGAGAAGACTGAGTAAAGCAGATGGCCCCCCAATGTGGGCAGGCCTCGTCCAACCCACTGAGGGCCTGGATAGAACAAAAGGCTGAGTGAGAGGGGGCTTCTCCTCCCTGGACTCAGAGCTGGGACATCAGCCGTCAGCCGTTTCTAGACCAAGACTAAAGTGCCGTCTCCTCCTGAGTTTGTAGCCTGCCAGCTGCCACACTGGACCGTACCCCACTGGCTTCCCCGGCTCTCAGGCCTTCAGATGTTGGCAGGAGCTACACATCAGCCTCCTGGGTCTCCAGCTGCTCCACTGCAGAACTTGGGGCTTCCTGGCACTCGTCTTGCATGAGCTGATTCCTTATGGTAAATATCAAGTGACTGAGTGTGTGTGTGTGCATGGGCGTGCGTGTGTGTGCACGGGTGTGCATCTGCACCTCCTGTCGGTTCTGTTTCCATGAAGAAGCCTGACTAATGCAGCGGGGGAGAGCCAGTAGGGGGATACACCTTGCCTGATTATTTAGCATTGCCATGTCTCTGTTGCCTTACCTAGAAGATGAGAAAAATAAGCTAAACCGTCAAATTATTTTGATGCTGTCAGGAGATAATACTTTCCTTGTTAGGAACTCTGCACAGTCTTAGGTATTGGGAGAACCAGACCAGTGGTCTCCCTCCACCTTTCCACAGCACAGAGCATTCATCAGCACACAGTGTCCATCTCTCTGTTCCCAGAACGGACTCGACACTGGCCGTGGGACAGCTCTCAGTTCACGTTGAGGTGGGTTGGCTCTGGGACTTCAAGTCTCCTACATAAAATGCTAAGGTGTTTGCATACAACATACGCACGTTCTCCTGAATACTTTAAAATACCTATAGATTGCTTATAATACCTAATGAATATAAAAATAAGTTGTTGTTACAGTGTATGTTTATCTGCATTATTTTTATTATTATTTTGTTTTTAAATTTTGTAATCTCTGGTTGCTGAATCCAGGGATGTGGAACAGCAGATACAGAAGGTAGACTTATATTAAGATATGAGAAACAGGACCCCATAATTAGAAGAGGGGGTTTCTTACAGAACGTTAGAGAGATGCCAAAGAAAGGTTCTCTTTCCTGGTTCTTACCATTTCCATTCTCGGTTACCACATATGCTGGGCCATTCACACACACAGACCCCTACTGTATCAGTTTAATGGATCATCATTTTTCTTTAGCTGTTTTGAAACAGGTTGTTCCCAGTTCAGACTGTCACAGCCTACGTGTAGGGTCACTATCAGTGCCCCCCGCCCCCGGGTTGGGGGGTGCCACTCCGTTGTGCAGACTCCTCACTCTTAGTCTGAAGATCCCTGCCCATAGTCCCAGCCTGGGACCCCGACAAGGGTCCTAATGAACACCAAAGGCATTTCAAGGTCTTAATAGATCAAGGTTATGTTTGATATGAACCAGCTACCTCTTATTTATAAGAGTGTGTTCTTATTTAAGGAGGAAGTGGAGCATCTGCCAGGAAAGCACACAGCGGGGGGGAAAGGAAAAACAGAACAACTGGACAGCCAGCAAAGCCGGAGATGGAGGAGACGCGTGGGGTGGGTGGTCGTCAACTGGAGGATCCCAAACCCAGCATTCTGCCTCTGTAGGAAAAGCATGGGGCGGGGTGAGTCCCCGGTGTTCACCCTGTGCCTTTTGTCCTCTTTTAGGCATTCCTATGCCCGCACCTTAATAGCCAGCCTACATCTCAGTCATTCAATTTAATCTCCCAACGTGAATATCACTCATTAATAAGCTGCCCCTCACTCTATACCCGAATCTACTGGGGGAAAGTCAATTTGTTGCCAATAATATGACGGTGGGGTCATGGCAAATCCAGGACACACCCACTGTCCAAAGGACACTCAGCACGCACTTGCCCTACATTAGGGCTGCCAGGTGCCTCCCCTGACAGGCTCAGCTGTGTCTGTACCTAGGAATTAATCTATGTACAAGATACCATTTTCCCGTGCCAGAATTTGTGGGTATATAAGCTTGAATGGACGACACACGTCACTGATATGTGAAGCATGAATCAGAATGTGTGGTGTCTCTGGCTTTGGTTTATTGATTTTGGATGGGTCCAGTGTCTTCGAAGGTCATTTCCTGGGTAATCACGTTTGGAAACAGCAATTGTCACTCACTAGTCACCACAGTTTGGATCACTGGAATGACCTACTTGGGATCAAAGAAAAGGCCTTTCTGCTTCTATTCAGTGCCTGGCTCCCCTTCAATGACAACAGATGCACATCCTCCATGCTCTGTCCCACTGGCCAGCACTGAAGGTGGCAACAGTCCCCAAGGCCAGCAGCACAGACAAGACTTTCTGTCTGCAGAGAAGCCAGCCCTAGGAGTCTGAGGTCATTTCCAGCCTTTTCCAAGGTCTGTCTTA
>NW_003852556.1:3448407-3455645 GCF_000181295.1 Otolemur garnettii | reverse complement strand
CAAACTGAGCTCACGCAGTTTGAGGTTTATTTGTTCATGTTATTTTTATTATATTTAATTTGAGTGTTTGGATTTTCCTCTAAGCTAAACCAGCATCCCCTTTGTATGCAGGCCAACTTTTCACCTGCTTTGCCACCGGCTCACACAAATTCAGGCCCACACGATTCTGAAAAGATCTGGGAAATTTTACAATGTTTCAAAAGAGAAAAGTTTTCTTGCTTTCTCTGCACAGAAAGATTTAAAAATATTTGCCAGCCACCCACTTTCAGCAGTTGTATTGAAAACTGATCTATAAATTAGAGTCCATTAAACTGGGTCCATAGCTACACACAGATAAAGCACCTCAACTCAAGGCTGGAGAAATACCCACATCACAAGGAGAGAAATAAAAACTGTGAACACATAGGGGTCTTTGAGTTAAGAAATGCAGACATGAACGTTCAGAATTAAATGGGATTTCTATCCCTTTGTCCTTTCTGAAACCACTTTACCACCCAAAGTTCTTGTCAGACGTCCCCGTCCCCACCAAGGTGCCCACTCCGAGACATAATAAAGCACTTGCAGAATTTCAGTCATCCCTAACAGTCAGTGATGGAATCCTGCCGCTGCCTCCACACCAGTTCTTGTCTTCTCTTTCAGAAGAATGATGAATAAACCATGGTTTCCTCCTGAATTAAAATACATCCGCTATGCACAAGTTGTGAGTCCTCGGATGGTAGGATGTGTCTCTCTCTGCCTCAGTTTCCTTTTTCATAAAAGAAACATAATATTATCTGCCCAATCGGGAGACGGGACTAAACTGGTTATTATCTGCACAGGGCCTACCCGTCCAGGAAGCACTCTCTCAAAACCATCTCCAGGCTGATGCCCTCTGACCAGCCTCACAGGGCTCCAGGCACTTCCAGCCACCTCTGCTATGTTCCAGCTCTTAACTGTTCCTCAGCACACATTTCCTTCCCTCTATTTTTACTTCTCTTTTTCATTCTTCCTAGCTTGCTTTTTTTTTAAGACAGGGTCTTACTCTTTTGCCTGGGTAGAGTACCCTGGCATCATCATATCTCAGAGCAACCTCAGCCTCCTATACCCAAATGATCCTCCTGCTTCAGCCTCCCAAGTAGCTGAAACTACAGGTGCCCCCCACCACCATGCCTGGATAATTTTTCTGGTTTTTGGAGAGATGGTAGGGGAGGTCTCACTTTGTTTCTCGGGCTGGTTTTTAACTCCTAGCCTCAAACAATCCTCCCACCTCAGCCTGCCGGAGTGTTGAGATTACAAGTGTGAGCCACTGTCCTCAACCACTAACTTTTAACTTAAGTAAACATTTAAGATTGAAATAATATGTAGATGCCGAAAGCACCTAGTGAGTTTGGGGAACACGTCTGTACAACCAGAACCCTGATCAAAATGTAAGTCTGATCAAGATGTAAGTCATTTAGAACCTTCCTTGCACACAAAGCCCCGACCCAGAGCAAACCTCCCTCTGACTGGCCTCACTACGACACTGATGGTGCCTGGATTATATGCCATGTTCTCTTTAGAGGCTTTGTTCATTCAACACTGTACTTGTGAAAGTCTCCACTGTTGCTCGAGAACTTTTTGCTGTAGAGCAGGGTCAGAAAGAGCTTTCTCAACGAGCCGGCAGCATTTCCACAGCCAGAGCTGTATGAGATTCTGACTGCTCCGCTCTGCTGCGTAGCAGAGAGCAGCCACAGAGGACACGCAGTAAGTGAATATTGCTGTGTTCTGATAAAAACGTAGTGATGGACACCAAAAGAGTTTCACATGAAAAAAAATTCTTTCTTTCCCTAAAATAACATTAAAAATCTAAAAACATTCTTTAATTTGCAGGCTACATGAAATAGCCTGCAGGCCAAATCTGACCCACAGGACAGGGCTCACAGCCTATTGAGCTGCCCAGTGGACGGGGCTCACAGCCTGTTGACCTGACCCACAGAATGGGCTCACAGCCTGTTGACCTGACCCATAGGACGGGGCTCACAGCCTGTTGACCTGACCCACAAGACAGGCTCACAGCCTATTGACCTGACCCACAGAATGGGCTCACAGCCTATTGACCTGACCACAGGACGGGGCTCACAGCCTGTTGACCTGACCCACAGGCCGGGGCTCACAGCCTGTTGACCTGACCCACAGGCCGGGGCCCACAGCCTGTTGACCTGACCACAGGCTGGGGCTCACAGCCTGCCATTCCTCACTACAATGTGGTAGCTGTGGTTCTGTTCCTTCTATTCTTCAAGAATGTTTTCTTTCAATTTTTGATTCAGAAAAAAATTCTAATTAAAGCTGAAACATAAACCGGTAGCAGTGATAAGCCAACATCTAAAGGAAAACCAAAGCCGTTAATTTTGAAGGGAAACTAGATATTTAAGAAAAATATCTTTTTTTAGTCAGCATTTAATATCTTCAAATATATATCTAAACTCCCTTTGGGAAATGCATAAAATTGCCTATCATTTTATTTTCCCTTAACAAAATCTATTTCATCTCAAGCACAAACATTCCACCCAAAGCAGAGGCTGAAACACTAATTCATTTTCATTTTAGTCTTGTGCGTTGTGTGACATTGTTCTCTCCCAGGTCCCTGTCACCTCTGCTGGACTTTGGAAACCTTCTCCTGGTACAATGAGCTTGGCTACTGTGATTTAGGATCTTAGCATCACACCCTAGTGTTGTCAGCCTCTATAGGGAAAAAATAGTTTGAATCAGGATTTGACTTAACAAAGAAATGTGTAAAATACAGGCAATTTACAAATTGGGGGTTTCCTATAAGATAATTCATTTAGATTTCCTTCTTTATTTTTTTTTATAGACTACATCCCTTGAAATCCAATAACTGGTGAGGATGTGAGAAGGGAGACGGTGGATGCCAGCGTCCGTCCCCATCGTCCATTCATCCACCCAACCACAAACTCGGTGGGTGGCTCCTATGCAGGCGCCCTCCTGGTGCTGACCTTGACAAACGCCCCACTAATTGGGGAAATGAAGCAAACACTTCGGAAACATTAGAAAATGCTGCGAAGCAGTATGTGGTTGAAGGACAAGTGAGTCACAGACAACCCCCCTCGCAGGAATAGAGGTAGGGGACGTCGGCCCAGGATAGAGCAGACCACGCTCAGGGAGAAGGTCAGGATGGAGCTCTGCTTGTGAGCGTGGGCACACGGCAGCAGGAGCCCTGTGGGGAAACAAGAAAAAGAGGAAGGGTGAGGGAACAAAGCCAGGTGGGCGGTGGGCATCCTGGTCAGGGAGCCCCGCAGGGGCACCTGGGCGGAAAGCGGGAGGGCAGACTGCAGTCAGAATTTGGTAGATTGGAAGACTGGAAGTAAAGGATTGATAAAAGCAACATTTTAGGAAAGATTAACCCCAAAGCCATGCTAAGGTTGAGTTGGTGAGAAAAACTGAAGGCAAATTGGTGCCCAAAGCCGTGAAAATAAAAGCTGATGACCAGATGATGCGGCTAAGAACAGTGAGGTCCCGAATTCCCGATTCGTGGCCATCGGCAGGCGGGAGGGCGGGTGGGTCACACACCCAGCTCCAAGTCCTCAAAGGGGGTGAGGTGGAAGATGTTATTACTCTCAGATGTAGGGGATCTGGGCAGGGAGATAATTTTTGTAGAAAAAGGAGTTTGGTTTCAACTGTGTTAAACTTAAGCAGGAATCTACCATGTTTCCATATCCGATAACAGTTTTGAGTTTTCCAAAGGAAATTATATAGTCTTAGGTAAGGGGAGGCAAGTTCTGGCCCACAGGCAAATCCTCGTGGGGGACCTTTTTATAAATGAAGCTTTCCTGGAGCAGAGCTCACTATTTTGCTTACTGCTACCCCTGGCCACTTTCTCAGTCAATAGCAGAGCTGAGTGGCTGTAACAGAGACCACAGGGCCCACAGCCTGGAAGGATTGCTCTCCAGAACCTACAGAAGAAGATTGCAGACACCTGGTTGAAAGTCACAGAGGACTGCAGCAGGCAGAAGGACTGTGGTTTCTCAGCATGGTGTCCTCAGCCATACTCTCCCAAGATGGGCACTCCTGAGACAAAGGCGAACCCCTCTGATGTGGGCACGTCCCAGGGTCAGGGAGCTCAGGATGACACAGCTCAACCCAGGGTATGATGCCATGTGCAATTGTGTGAGAAGAGATGGGAACCAAAGTTCAAGGGAAGAGCTTCATGGACCCTTGGACACCTGAGAGGATGAACAAAGTGAGGCATATGTGTACCGTGGAACACTATTCGGCCATAAAAACCACGGAGACTTTGTATCTTTGCTGATAATCTGGACTTGGAGAGCACTCCCCTGAGTAAAGTATCACAGGAATGGGAAAACCAGCATCACCTGGGCCAATGCAAAGTTAAAGCTAATAAATCAATTACTACACGCTTACTTGAAAGAAAAGCTCAATTAAATTCCAGAAAGAGGGAGGGAGAGGGTTCAGCAAGTTCCTGCTCACAGGGAACAATGTGTGGGTAGGTGGGGTAGGTGGCACATTTCCTGGGCAAAGGAAGCAGCCACAGCTTGAACTTGACCTTACAAATGCAAGCAATGTGACCTAATAGTGTGTTCCTCCATGTTAATCTGAAATTTAAAAACAGATTTTTTTTTAGATGTGTGTTGTTCGAAGCTGCATTTGCAGAATCTCTCCCTGCAGGGCTCTTAGACAGCCAAGGTGGGGGGCCTCTCCCGCAGTGTTTTAGTGCTGGGTGAGGTTATACACCTGGCCACAAGAACAGACAGAGGGCAGCTCTGGGTGCTAGACGGCTGATACTTTTGCTCCGGACCTGAGAGAGGATGAGCACGCCTGCCAGTGAGCTGCACAGACAGAGGGACGGGACTCAGGAAGCATCACTGAGCATCCCTCAGTGCACTGATCAGAAAGTCCTGTTCCCTAGTGCACCCCCCGCCTAGTGCCACTCACTCCTCAGGCCTCTGCAGGTAGGGCTCCTGCCCCCAGGTCAGGTGTGACCTCTCCAGTGTGATAATAACTAGCATCCAGAGACCACCTACTCTCTGTCTGGACCAGTCCTGGGAATCTCACACATATTGATTTGATATTCCCAGTAATGCTATGAAATGTTTACTGCTAGTATCCCCTGGACAGAGGAGACACGCAGAGGGGCCAGGTGATTTATTCATGACCACAGGTCTAGGGAAGAGTAGGGCCAAGTTTCAGAAGACCGAGTCCATAATCCCTGCACTTTCCATCATACTGTTGGGTTTCTGTCTTTACCACTAGAACTCAAGCTCATGAGAGAAGAGAGGGCATCAGTCCTGGTTCTTCTGTGCCCCCAAGCCAGAGAACTTGGCCCAGCACAGAGCAGACACTCAGAGTAATGCAGAAAGGTATGGAGAGTGAGTGGGTAACGTGTGAACGTACTCGGTAGTAGAGGATGGACCCACACATTAATACCCAATACCCAGTGAGTTCACACTTAATGTGAAATTGAATTATAATTTAGGGTGGTAACTGCAGTAATTTACCTTGAGCTTGTCCTGGTGGGATTTATGACTAGAATATGGTGACAGACGAGTGTACACCATGACAAAGAAGCAGCTTTGCCAACTGTTCTATGTTGAACTATGCCCCCAAAATAATATGTTGAAATTTTCAAACTCCCAGCACATCTAAATGTGACGTTATTAGGAAATAGGATCTTTGTAGGTGTAATCAAGGTAAGATGGGGCATTACAGCCCCTGATCCTATGTGACTGGTGTCCTTATGAACAGAAGACAGACACACAGGAAAATGTCATAGGGTGACAGAGGCAGGGATAGAGTGATGCAGTGGTCAGGCTAGGAATGGCCACCCCAGAAACTGGGAGGAGGCCAGGAAGGTTCTAATCAGAGTCTTGTCTAGGAGGGATGGCCCTGCTGACACCTTCTTGGGGTTCTGCCCTCCAGAGCCCAGTCTGTGGTATGATGTCATGGCACCCCCCCCACCAAAGGGACCAGACGGGGCTGTATGGAGAGAGCTGGTGAGCAGGAAGGCTGGGGGTGCTGGTGGGATCTGGGTGAAGATGCACACTCTGTTCTTATAGCAGAGTCCATCACTGTCACTCACCCGACCAAAGAAACGAGGAAGTGTGACGACGTGTCCCTGGCTTAGCTGTGAGACCACACACAGAGACCAGATGGAGAATGATGGCAGACTTGAGCCCTCCACACCTGTGGGGCAGGTGGAGAATCCTGGGCCAGCTCCTGGTTCCTCACACCAATGATTCATCACTCGCGTGTTAGCACAGACACTGAGATTGACCGCTAGGGAATATAAGGGAAGAAACAAGCACGTTGGGTGGCAGAGTCCCCACAGCAAGGCTTTCCAAAGTCACACATGCAGCCAGGGCTTAGCCAGGCTGTTGGGAAGGCTCCGGGAATGGCAGGCCCCTCCCGCAAAATGATGCCAGGCAGGCCGCCCTCTGGGACACAGCTCCCCTTCAATTGAAGGAGAAGGGGAAGTCCTGGGGCACCAAGTGGCTGCCAGCCACTCCCTGGGCTCATGCTGTTCACAGACATAATTTAGGACGATGGCTGCATGCCCAAAGATGACTGTGAGAAAGAAGGACAGTTTCGGAAAATACTGTCACAGGCTACAGTTCCAAAGCGCTGTAGTTACAGAAGGATGAAAAACAACAAAATGACTTTTTAGCCAACAGAGAGCCAGAAAGGTGGGACAATGCGGGGAGGAGGGTGGGCTCTGCACCTGCAGCTCCTGTGTCTGAATCTCAGATTTACCCTGCACTTGCTGGTGAACTCGGCTGCTCTGGAATCTGCACATGTCTTGCTTTGACTGTGGTTCTTACTTGCCCATTGCTGACAGCAAGTGTGCCTGCCTCAGAGAGTTGATGTGAATGAAATGTGTGTGTAATCCATACCGAGAGCTCACTACATATTTGCTCCTACGATTATTATTAACTAGAATAATTAAAAGTGTTATTTGATAACATTTAAGAAAAGAAAGCAGAAGTTAAAAAGTAGTAAGCTAGAAAATGGCATAATGGTGTGATAAATATGTATGCCCCTTAAAAAGAATACACCAAAATGGTAACTCTAAAAGGCTTGGCTGGTAAGTGCCAACAAACTGGAACAGGACAGAGGAGAAAAACCGCATCTGTTGGTGCCCGCTGTGAGCACCCCATCCCCACACGAAGACAAGCAGCCGGGACCACGGATTGAAGGTTCAAATGCCTGCAAGAGGGGGGCTTCCCATAGTCCAGGGAGAGCCCTGA
>NW_003852556.1:3440420-3448157 GCF_000181295.1 Otolemur garnettii | reverse complement strand
CAAGCTTGGTGCACAGTCTCCTACACACATCTTATGAGGAAAAGCTGAGAAAAAGCTCTGCCTGCTGGTGAGAAAAGACACAGAAGAATTTTCATGGTCACCCTGGAATCCATGGGTGGAAACCAAAGGGGCACCTTTCAGATCCCTGTGGTGGGAGTCATCCTGGTGAGAGCTTCCCTCCCGGCGAAGGAGGGAAAGGTCATCAAAGAAGCCTGTGCTGTATCAGGACCCGCTGCAGACAGGCTTCCACACTTCCTCATCTAACACTTTCTCCAGTGGGGAAGGTCTTCCCCAACAGAAAGAGCCTTTGGGTACTGGAGGGCCTCACGAAGGAATTTTGTAAGGAAAATTCAAGCACAAATGGTTAACAAATTGTGATGTTTATAATGTATTTTTAAAACCTGGGGGCATTGCCCTCCATGCCCCAGCAGGAGCAGAGCAGAAAGGAACCAAGAGCCATCAGTAGGTCTGAGCCAAGAGATGCAGCTTGAGAGGGTCCTCACAGGGCCACACCACTCAGGTGCTTCCCTTGAGGAACCCATTTAAAGACCCCTTGGATCTGTATTGTTAAGAGGAAAAGAAGAAGGAGAATATGGGTTCTGAAATTTAAAAAGGAAAGAAAGACTTCTGAAACATATAAAAGAAATTTAAAAACTCTCCTCTTTGGAAAGAAATATGGAGAATCCCTAAAAAACTCAAACTAGATCTCCCAATTGATCCTGTAATATCATTACTAGACATCTACCCAGAAGAAAAAAAAAATCATTTTATCATAAGGAAATTTGCACTAGATTGTTTATTGCAGCTCAGTTTACAGTAGCCAAAATGTGGCTACAACTTAAATGCCCATCAACCCAGGATGGTTTAACAAGCTGTGGTATATGTACACCATGGAATATCATCCAGCCATTAAAAAAATGGTGACTTTACATCTTGTGTATTAGCCTGGATGGCATTAAAACACATTCTTCTTTGTAAAGTATCATAAGAATGGAGAAGCAAGAATCCGATGTACTCAATATGAAGGCAGTAGATAGTCTAATATACCCCCACATAAGAGAAAAACTCAATTCTGTTCAAGTTGGGGGGAGAGGAAATGAGGCAGGGGGATGGGTGTCTCCCACTGAATGGGCACAATGTGGGGTGTTTGGCACACTCCTGGGGGCAGACACAACTACAGCGGGGTCTGTACCTCACAAATGCAAACACTGCAGCCTAGTTGTTTATACCTCACATTAACCTGAAAATTTTTTAAAAAGAAAATATTAAAAACCTCTCTCTAGAAGACACGAGGGCTGCCATTCCATGCTCTTCTGTTCCTCTCTTCCCTTTTCTGTTTTTCAACATATATCTTAATCTGTATGTTCAAAAGTTTCTGGAGTTGCTGTGTTTTGTTGCTTCTGTTATTGTATCTGATTATCGGTAGAAGCTTAAAGCTGGGGCTGTGGCCTTGGGGTTCAGAAGGTATTAGGGTTGTTCCTTCTCTCTTCCTCCCAATGCAAAACCAAGAAACCATTTCTCAACATTCCTATTGACCCAGGGCAGCTGGAAAGCTGCTCTCATTACCCTCATTACCGGGCCCCAGTTCTTTTCCATTTTCATGATAATGGCCTGCCCAGTTTCCGGTTGGTCCATGAATGTCCACATGGCAATCCTTTCCCTGCGTGCACCCTGAGCTTAGTGCCCTGAGCTTAGTGTCCCTTCCTCTACAGTACCAAGAAGGATGCTAAAACTCTGACCACAGCTCAGTTAACTCCTAAACTGAGGACGGAAATTGTTTTCTTCTGTGTAGAAATGTCAAGTATTTACTTACACAGTGATAAAGCTATCCTTAATATAATTACTAAACAGAAATATTCTGTGATACAGCAAAATTCCTGGGAAATATTTTTATGATCTTCCAAAAAGAGGGGGACGTGGAATAATCACATTAAAACTTGGCTACATACATTCCTGTACATTTGTAGGGGGACGCTGGGGGGCTCTTTTACAGTCATAGTCTTATTCTTGGGCTGATCTGAAGAGGCACTGTTTCATTCTTATTTTTCCACAATGGGTTCAACAGTCCTCCCGCCCAGTGATTGTCACAGCTGTTCCCTCTCTCATTTGCACAAGAAGTGAAAATAGAGGGGGGAGAAGTGACATTCCCTTACCGCCACTCCATTTCCGGGAATGATGTGCATGCACCAATCTAGTGAGTGGAGAAGAAAGGAAAGAGACTCCCATGAAGGCTGCAGGTGCATTTTATTACTCAGGCCCAGGAGAGGTTTGAACTCGCTGCCTCTCCTGGGTGGGACAGGTACTCTAACCCTGAGCTATGGCGGCCAGCTCACAAGTGCACCTTAATTAGAATGCATGTGTACCACCAGCGTGGGGGGCACTCCCCACACATGCTGGCCTACCTTCACTCAGGGTGAGAAACGAAAACTCCCAGGGGAAAAAAAGCTGTCTTATAAATGACACTCAGTTTTGAAAGATGTGAGTTTCTTCTGTGTTACCCATGCTCCCTTCCAAACCTGTTTCTCAGATCTATGGAACACTTTTGTTCATGGCGGCTTCTGATTAATCATTCACCAAGGACACGAGTCCTTTGTACCTGTTATTGTCAAGCATTTGTTTGGACTGTGTTTGACCCTTTGTACCCAAGTGGTCTGTGCTGGAACCTTTTGAAAACAATCCACGAGGGTGGATGTACTCCTGACACTTACAGAAATCATGTGGTCACTGCAACATCTGGCTACATGAGAGAAACCCAAACCACTACCTCAGTCTCAATATCAAACTTATTGCTACCCCGGGACAAGGAGATTCATCCTGGGTTTCTTGTGAGCTCTCTAGAGGGAACTTTTAAAATATTGTTTTGAGAAATGCATGGCCATTTTGTCGCAAACGAGTCATGTGAATGGGGTGCCTCGTTGCAAAGCAAGCCAGCCTCAGATGTGTCCTCACCTTTGCTTTGTGTCTGACAGTCAAAGTCCTTCCCAAACACGTGTCAGGGAACTACATCTGTACATCTGCTCACTTAGTGACCTGAGGATCTCAGCTTCCTGAATAACAGTGCAGGTCAGAAGGAGGAACAGTGCGAGTAACCACACCGTGTAACCATTCAGCATTTGGACACCTCTTAGATGAGGTACTTCCTTGATTTCAAGCTCTTTTCATCCACCCAGTCAGTCAGCGATCACTGCAAATTTGCTATGTGTGAAGGACCTTGCAGACATGCATCAGGGCGGCCTGTGACCTCCAGGAATTCATAAGCCAGCAGTAGGCAGAAACACACCCACGTCTGCCTTCAGAACCAAGTGTAAGTGTGCATGCTGCGTTGTCTGATAGGGAAGATCAGTGCGAGAGTTCAGAGTCGGCTTCTCTCCTGGTGTTCTGAAGTCATTTACAGAAACCAGATTTGTCTGGGGTTAGGGAAGGGCTAGTAAGATTTTGATGGGAAGAAAATGCCAAGAAGAGAAAACAGAGGCAATCAGGCCGGAGGTCCAGACTTAATTTGGGACAGCAGAGTCCAAGCACAGGACGGTTGGAGATGTGACTGACAGCAGAGCTGACGGGGTCCCTCATTTTCCCGTGAGGAATGATGAGCTGCCAAAGGGTGGAGAGAAGGCCTGACAGCGTCAGTGTCAGTGTCAGCTGGAGTGCCTGCGTGAGGTCTGCGAGTCGGGTGGTCAGCAGGCCGCGTGGTGGGCAGTGGGCAGGTGCCATGCGAGTCGGATGGTCAGCGGGCCGCATGGTGGGCAGTGCGCAGGGGCCATGCGAGTCGGATGGTCAGCAGGCTGCGCAGTGGGCAGTGCGCAGGGGCCATGCGAGTCGGATGGTCAGCAGGCTGCGCAGTGGGCAGTGCGCAGGCGCCATGCTTGTTGCACATATACACAACGTCCAACAGGGCAACATTATTGTACTTGAACTTAAAATTTTCCTTATGAGAAATCCAGTGTTCTTGCTTCTTACCTGACCTCAGAGTGTGCAAATCCATGGAAATAAGGCAATAAGGAATTCTCAAAACCTTTACAATTCAGTAGACTTGACCCACTATTTCTGCCCTTCAGGTTCTGAGCATGACTCTGTGGGGAGATGCAGATGGAGAGATGGGAGTGAGAGCCAGTCGCTGTCAGTGACCTCGAGGATCTGCTGATGACTTCATCTTCCTTACATCAAGAAATTCTCAGATTCAAATGACTAATAAACCAAGTGGATGCTTTTGCTAGAAAATATATTCACAAGTGGAAAGTGACCCAAAATGTCAGAGGGATCTCAATCAATGACAAGGACGATAATATTTAGAAACCCAACGTTCCACTTGGTTCTCTCTCCCTCTCCAGACAATAAATACAGTGAAATGTTCTGCTGTGAAGTGTTCTCCTGCTGTGGAAATTGTGATGCACAAACACACACACAATATTGGTTTAACTGAGTGTGAGGGAGAAAACCCATCGAGACTGACAAAAAGTCCTGGGCTGTCCTCATGTCCCTTTACCCTGTGAAAGTATTTTATCATCACACAGTGTAGCTAAGACCTGAGTCTCACTCCTACTGATGACTTGTGGGGAAGCCCTGCCTTCATTATCAGTCCAGAGGCCTGTGATGTGCCCTGTCTTATAGTTCAAGGTTCTTGACACTGCTGCTTACAGACTCATAGGGCATCTTCGGCACAAAAACCAAGCCACAGATATTTTTGGATATTTCATTCATTAAAAATGCTTCAAAAATTCCAGTAGCTTATATTGGAGATGAAGTGCTAACTAAAAACTGGGGAGGTGGGCTTAGCTCTGAAATCCACTTTTACACGCTCTGAGTTTATCTGTTCACCAGTTTACTTCTTCATACATGCTTTCAGGAAATATCTATCAAGTGCTCACTGCTTTCTAGAATGGGCTGTCAGGGCTCAGGTATAAAATGATAACTCATTTAATCCTTTTTTTTGGAGAAAGAGTTGCATTTTGTCACCCTCAGTAGAGTGCTGTGGCGTCACAGCTCACAGCAACATCGGCTCAAGCAGTTTTCTCTTGCCCCAGTCTCCCAAGTAGCTGAGACTACAGGCGTCCACCACAACGCCTGGCTATTTTTAGAGATGAGGTTTTGCTCTGGCCGAGGCTGGTCTTGAACCTGTGAGCTCAGGCAATCCTCTTGCCTCAGCCTCTCAGAGTGCTGGGATTACAGGCATAAACTACCACGCCCAGCCCATTTAATCCTTCCTTAACCAACAGGTACTCTGTGCCCCAGAAACTACACAGGCAAATAAGAAATGTTCCCTCAGAGAACTTGCTCTTCTGGTCTCATGGCCAAACCAGCGTCCCATGTGATGTAACTTATAAGTTTCTGTATTTATCTTCACCCGGAATGTGTTCAATCAGACCATCTGTGAGAGAGAGTGCTACAGAAATATATCTATTATCATTCTGATTCATTTTATGGATGAAATTCTTCAGATGTTTGAAAACATGAAATTTCAACATATGTGAAAAAAATAACTTCACATTGCTTTGTTGTTTTTGTTTATCTTGAAAATATTGTTTTATTTCATCTAAAGGCTAAGTACATCTCAAAACAACTAGTTGAATCTTTTTTTTTAAGTGTTCAATAAGTTTTTTCTTTTTTTTAATTGAATGATTGCTGTAGACATTAATGCAAACATGGGGTACAGTGTAGTGTTTTCATATACAATTTGAAATACTTTCATCAAGCTGGCTAACATAGATTTCATGTCATTTGCTTAGTCATTGTGTCAGAACATTTATATTCTAGTTCTAGAAAAGTTCACTTGTATCTTTGTTAGACAGATATATAGGTGATCTTTCCAGTCACCCTCCCACCACCCAGCTGCCCTTCTCCCCTCCCCTTCCCCACCCCCTCCC
The DNA here is from genome assembly GCF_000181295.1 of Otolemur garnettii. Lineage (NCBI taxonomy): Eukaryota > Metazoa > Chordata > Mammalia > Primates > Galagidae > Otolemur > Otolemur garnettii. Next base: position 3,442,296 of record NW_003852556.1, on the reverse strand, counting down.
CATATTCTTGGGCTAGAATTAAGTTGTAGCTTTCATTTGAGAGCTATAAATTAGTTTCATAAAAGGGCTGTGTACATTGGATACTTTTTCTTCCATTCCTGTGATATTTTGCTAAGAAGAACATTTTCCAGCTCCATCCATGTAAACATGAAGGAGGTAAAGTCTCCGTTTTTCTTTAGGGCTGCGTCAATAAATTGTGGTATATGTATACCATGGAACACTATGCAGCCACAACTAGTTAAATCTTGACCACTTATAAGAATTGCTCAGGACAAAGGCTTGAACTATCTAGAAGAGCTGGAAAAGATTTTTATAACAGTTTTGTTAAAATATAATTCACATATCATAAAATTCATTGCCACTATCTGCCATTACCCTAAAAGAAAGCACATTGCCAGTCTTTCCCCAGCTCCCTCCGATGGTCCTCCAAGGCCCGAGGCAGCCACTAATCTCCTTTCTGTACCTATGATCTGCCTGTTCTAGACACTTCCCATAAACAGAATCCTACAGTACGTGACCTATTATTACTGCCTCTTTGACTTCATTCTTCCTATAAAACATCAAATAATATTCCAAGGCACAGATATACATGTACCACACTTTGTTTATCCATCCATCTGTTGATAACATTCGGGTTGTTCCCAATTTAGCTATTATGAATAAAGCTGATAAGAACGTTTGCTTACAAGTTTTTGTATAGACGTAAGTTTTCATTGCTCTTGGGTCTGTACCTGGGAAGGTAGTGACTGGGTCACAAACTCTGTGTTTGATGTTTTAAAGGACGGTCCAGCCGCTTTCCAACATGGCTGCACTGTTTTGCGTTCCCACCAGCACCGTATGAAGCACCAATTTCTCCTCATCCTCACCCCAACTTGTTTAGAAAGACTTCTGTACTTTGGTGAAAAGGTGTCTTCATTTCTAAGAATTCATTTCAAAGAGTATGAGGAGAGCACACTACGCCAACTTATTTAGGCAGGTAAGAAATGGTATCTTTTTCATCCTGAGAGCTTCTCAAATTCCTGCACCTCCCTGCACAGCCAGACGCAGGGAAGGGGCTCTCCTGTGGCCACCGCACACTCTCACTGCCACGCAGCCGTTCCCAGGCTTTCCGGGCTGTAGGCAGGAGCATCAGTTTGGGGTCTTCAAAGACAACTCTAATGCAGACAAGTAACAGGTCGCGCCCACTGTGGGCCGTCCAGTGGTGTGTGCTCTTTCTGGCAGTAAGGCAGAGAGCTGTGATTTCCTTCTCATCTCATAGAGGTTATTTTTATATTCTAATTGGACTTTTGACTTTTCTTGTGATTAATGTGTATCTTTTATAAAGCCCATGCCCAGACATCTGATAATTTTTTATAGTGCAAATGGCTAAATACTTCCCTTAGACACATTCCTTAGCCAAAGTTAAGATGTACGGCCTGCTCCAAGATAATAGCCAAGAACAGCCAATTCTGGAGTCTTTAGAAGTTCACAATTTGAATATCATGTTCAATGCATCCACTTTTTTAAAGTTAGGACAGATTACTAGTGACTCACAAATACTTGAAATTCTATCACAGTTCTGTGATATGAAAACTGCAGTATGCCTTGGGGAAAAAGTTCCGCCTCCCCCATTACTGACCTGGCATCAGTGAACTCCTGTAGAACATGCATGATTTTATAGGCAAGCGTGTGTGTGAATGCCGGCTGGATCTGGGGAGATTAGGGAGTGTGAGGTGAACCATGCTGGGATACCTATGTCACACACTGCGATCTGAAAGTGTTAAGCCACACACAGACCCACACAGGCACATGCACGCACGCACACACAGGCATGCATGCCTGCACACACACAGAGACACGCACACACACAGAGACACACACACAGGCGTGCATGCCT
>NW_003852556.1:3436937-3440400 GCF_000181295.1 Otolemur garnettii | reverse complement strand
CACACACACAGAGACACACACACAGGCGTGCATGCCTGCACACACACAGAGACACGCACACACACAGAGGCATACATGCCTGCACACACACAGAGACACACACACACACAGAGGCATACATGCCTGCACACAGAAACACACACACACAGGCATGCATGCCTGCGCACACACAGACATGCACACACACAGAGGCAGGCATGCCTGCACACACACAGAGACACACACACGCATATGCACACACACACACAGAGGCATGCATGCCTGCACACACATACGCATGCACACATTACCAAACAACACCAGCCATACGTTCTTGTTCCCAATACCCTGCAGTAGTGAAGTTCAGTCCCTCAAAATATTTGCAAAATAATTTAAAGTGCAGTGTCTGTTAAAATCACGAGATTAGACAATCTTCAAATGTATTCATTTCACTTTGTTGCTGTCATTTACACTGGACACTGAGCCAATGTCTCTCACTGCTGCTGATGGGTTTTCCCAGTGAACAGAATGGGGGGGGGGTGTTGAAGTAGGTTTCCCGTGTCCCCAGAGGCCTCCAGTGTCTCCTACTCTTCACATCAGGATATCACTGCTGTTCTCTGCCTCCAGCTGCTGGCTGAGAGCTTCACATTGGACACAGTGAACCTGGCAAAGCACTTTCCTACTTGCTAAAGGTGCTGCGATCACGGCTCTGTCGGGTGGTGGGCTCACAACATCGCCTCAAGCACACTGTTAGAATCTGAGGGATCTTTGGACATGGCTCCAACAGGCCCAGGCTACCTTCCAGAAAACGGCAAGCCAAGAACATGAGCACATCAACTGCTCCGTGGAAGCTGCAGGCAGAACTAGATGCCCTCCCCACCTTGAGCTTTCCCCGCACGAGCCTCCTCTACTTCCTGCCTCCACCCACTTACCCTCTAGAAGGTAGGCTGCTGCCGGGGATGGGGCGCTAACCATCTGGACACCTCCAGGGCCAACCCCATGGCCTGGGTCTGACAGACATGCAGCATTGATGACCAGTCCCTCCATCCCTCTCAAAAGAAAGATTCCTGCTCACACTTCCACCGTGACATGTGTGTGACTTTTGGTTTCATGCAGATGACACTGACATGTCCCTCATAAAATTGTCTAGAGGAGTAAAGTGTGTGTGTGTGTTCATGTGAACACGCATGCACGTGGGTGTAAACTGCCTGGCACTTGCTGAGTATTCATTGTTGCTTTTGGTTTAAGGAAGTAATCTGTGTACACTGATGATGCTTACACCAGACGCAGCCCAGTGGAGTTCCCCAGATTCTGCACAACACGTTAAAAATCCAAACTTATTTTCCATGCACGTAAGTTCAAATGACTTTAATTGAAGCTGAATGTTAGCTTATAAAACTAAATTATTAATTTAGTTGTCAACATGCAAACAAACCCCGATCATCAAAACTGTAATCATTTTTTTATTCTTCCTGGCTACTGACATATGCAGACTTGGAAAAAGATGGTTTGTTCTGCGTGATTCTGCTTGCGACCTGTTTCTATATAATTATGTTATTTATTATCCAGGCTGTCATCTGGGGCTGTCAGAATTATAAACCTCTCAACTGTTTTTCTTCTTCAGGACTAAGACATTCACCCTACACACAATAAATGCTAATTGAATGAATAACTAGGAGGGGGGACCTCTAAATTCCTTTTTACTTAAAGCCAGGCCATTGCTGGGTTTTAGCTTTCTTGATCACATAATTGCTTACAATTTACAAAGAAAAATAGCCAGCGGCAGATCACTTGTCATTTAAATGTCACTTTAAATTTTGTTCCAACCACAAGCATTCAGGTTCAATGCAATTCAGACATTTAACTTCCAACTGGACCAAGAAAATAATCTGAGCAAATCCCTAAATTTTCCTTTCCAGGGATCTGTGACTTTACTGTTCACTCGCCCTGGTTTTGTGTGAATACTGCAGCTTTCTCTCCACCTCATTCAGGTGAGTGGCAGCTGGGAGATTCCACTTGGTTCAAATTAAAAAGTCAAAGGACCCAGTTCAAAAGCCGTCAATGAAAGAAATGGCACATCCACACCCCACCCACTCAGGCTCCATGCTCTCCCTGGTGGAAACTCTGTTTTTCTGTCTGCTTGGTCATATCAATTTTGTGAGCACAAATCAAGACCTCCTCTTAAATCCAAACAAATCCACATGTGAAAGAGTCTTTTTGAAAACAAACAAGCAAAAAATATATATTTGAGAACTACTAAATCAATACATGAATATATTTCTCTGGCCAATCTTCTATAGAGTAAAGGATTCAAATCTGTCATAATAAGCACATGTATTATGTGAGGAAATCTAAAAATAAATCTTTTGCTTATTTTCTTTCCAAACTGAGAACAGTCTAGGTTCCCAAATTCTGCACATGGAGAAGGAACAGAGATTTTCTTTTGGAGACAGATGAAGAGAAGTCACTTTTTATTTGCATAATTTGAAGACAATTTGAAAGTGGAAATGTTTTTCATGCTTTTAGTAAGTCCGAGCCCAAGATAAACGACCTAGTCCCGGGTTGTGGGTGAGTGACACACCCCCTGGCTGCGGCGTCCTGGAGGAAAGCTTCGTGTGTCCTCCGCCGCGGGTCCTCAGACCCCCTGACACCCTTTCTCCGTCTCCACCCTGCTCACTAGTTATGTATTTTCATTTGCATGAAGCTGCTCTAAGGTTTTGCCTGGTTGATTTTTCAAGTTAATGATAGGGCACTTGGGGAAAGATTAATGCAGCAGTACAGAGGCCCAGAAGTTGTTGAAGAGTTTCACCATGCAATTAATCTCTCTCGTTTCTGCATCACAGAAGTGCAGGGGATGAATGCAAGGACGCTGTAAGGATGCAGAGATCACGGTCCGAAGAGCCAGGGGAGTCAGCTGTAAAAATGATGGGAGGATGGCTTTCTGCTCTGAGAAGGATTTATAAAACCTCCACGGTCCCTTGAGCCATCCTTTCTTGCCAAGTGACTGTGGGACCTCTGTGCTGCTTCCCAGCCAGCTGTCACTGTCAGGGAGAGAGTCCTCTAAGAGAACTGTGGGAGGGAGCCGAGATGCCGTCTCCATTCAGACCCTGCCAAAGCCCTCGCCTGCAGGGGCGTCCCTGGTATCATCTCTTCATGTCCAGCCCCATCTTCATGTGACTGCAGACAATTCCATTCCTGTGATGTGCTCTGCAAACCAAGTGCCTTTCCCCTCCAAGGCAATATTTCCTCATAGACAGGGTGAGGGCAGAGGAAGAAAGTGACACTCCATTCCAGAGAGATTTCACTAGTGCAGATTAAAAAATTAAAGGCTCTAGTTCAAAAGTAGGAAAGTAGTCCGTGGTATGGCTCAGATACGGAGCAATGCAGGTCCCATCTGCATCCCTCTAAACCCCTTAGTTCCCGGGCCAGGAGGATCAGGGGAAGCTGGGGCAGGGGTGCTGGGGAGTGGATGGGAAGGTGCCTG
>NW_003852556.1:3436431-3436905 GCF_000181295.1 Otolemur garnettii | reverse complement strand
GCAGGGTCTGCCATTGGCGCTCAGCCTCAGGGGCACCTGCTGCCCACTCTTTTCCAGTCTCTTTGTTGAACACATTCGGGGTGAGGCTCCAGGCATCTGGGTGAAATGTCAACCCAGGTGTGTCGCCTTTCCCTAGAACAGGCGTGGCAAAGCCTGGCCACTGCCTCCTCCCTCCCTTTCCCCTCAGGGAACCTGGGCAGGGCCCTATCAAGTCACAAACATGTCCTGTTTGCAGCTATGCTGGGCATCCGCGTGCCATCAGTGAGCACAGGCGATGGGCTGGCAGCTTCGAAACCCACCTTGGGATCATTGAAGACCCAATAGGACCTTTGTGTTTTGAGACAAGAACAAAAAGATGACAGCCCTCAGAATGGGAGAAGATTTTTGCAGGTTATATCTCTGACAAAGGTTTAATAACTAGGATCCATAGAGAACTAAAACGTATTACCAAGAAGAAAACGAGTGATCCCATCT
>NW_003852556.1:3429395-3435507 GCF_000181295.1 Otolemur garnettii | reverse complement strand
AAAAAAAAAAAAAAAAAGAACAAAAAGATAACGTTTTTTCCCTCTCACTTCAGTTCCATCGTAATTCTGGAACCTTCAGAGGCCAACCTACCATGTTCTCAAGATAAGCAGGAGCAGAGTCCCTGGGGAAGCCACTGTCACCCAGCCTCCCACGGGGACAGACAGAAGCTGAGTGGGCCCAGGAACGGGCATGTGACCCCCCAGGAGAGGGAAGGGGCTGCCTCGGCCTGGGAGCAGGACTTTGTGTAACTGTAGCTCCTGCTCAGGAATGGGCCCTCTTGCTGTTTAAGACATGCAGACATTGTTCAGTGTTTGCACAGGTGACCTCCCAGCACAATTGTGGGGCAATATCTCATATGAATCAGAGGACTGTCTCTGTCACTAGGGGAGGACTAGTGATGCTTGTCACCCTCGAGATTTTGAATACTTTAATGCCCTTTGTCGCCCCGTCTGAGATTTTGCTGAGATTTGCATTTGCCTGTGTCTTACTCTGCTGCACTGCTGTAACAAAACACCTGGGACTGGGTGATTTGTATCTAATAGAAATTTATTTCTCACAGTTTTGGAGAATGGGAAGTCCAGAGATCCCACAGGCTCAGTGTATGGGGAGGACCCTGGTCTCTGCTCCCACGATGATGTCTCGAAGTCTGTGTCCTGACATGACTGAAAGCGTCTTGCACTAGTTCCCTCTGCCTCGTGTCTTAATCACTTCCCCAGAAGGCCTCCCCTTCTAACAGCACCGCTCTGGGAACTAAGTTCCAGTGTGCGTTCTGGCAAGCACACCATCATTCAAACCATCGCAGGCTCAAACAAACCAACCCTGCAGTCTCCTGCTGAATTATGGGTCTTGTTCAGTGTGGTTTTTCCTCTTGTTTATAACTCCATATAGGAGTGGAGGTCTTAGCGCGGGACAAAATCCCCTTGTGAACTCTGCCATGGGGCTGGGCCCCAGGGAGCAGGTGGGCCCTCCCGTGGCTCTGCCCTTGGACCACCCAGCTCTGCGCAGGTGGCTGCCAGCCACAGTGCACGACCTCAGTGTGCGTGTTTATGTCTGAGCCTGCGTGTTTAAGTCTCAGGCTCCGGGGCCTGGAGGATCCCTGGGAAGGCCTCACATTCCATCCCACTACCTGTGCAGCTCAGAAAGAAACAGACTTTGAAAATTCAAAGGCCTCTTTGTTGATGTGGGGAAGAGAGAGACAGGTGAGCGAGTGGGCAGCTTCTCATACCCGGCTCTCTACTCGTCTGTGTGGTGAGATGATTTATTCATCCTCCCACCCTGGGGTTCAGAGTGTGCCTTCCACAGAGGTGCCCGCCACACCCCAGGGGAAGAAGATAGCATCAGACACAGCGTAGCTGGGTCACCGTCTTGTTCATCTTCCACATCTACAGTGCCACGGTTACAGGCACAGCCCTGTGTCCCTGGGCACAAGGTCCAACCATCCCATCTTATATGTGCAACCCCTGGAAAGTGTAAAGTGCTGGAGGGGCCATCATGTAGCCAGAGAGCTCCCTCTGTGAGTGTCGGCACCAGCCTGCAGGCGTGAGGCTGAGGCCCCAGAGAGGCTGCGTGCACAGTCTACAGCAGGGCAGCTTGTAAGCCACCTGTGTGTGGGTTCCCATGACAACTCAGTGGCAAGGGGGCGTGAGAGACTACAGGTTGGGCTCAGCCCCGTATGTGTACGTGCCCCTGTTGTCTTCCCCTCTGCCACCGCTCAGACAGTGAGACCAGCCCCTCCACCTCTGCCACCGCTCAGACAGTGAGACCAGCCCCTCCACCTCTGCCACCGCTCAGACAGTGAGACCAGCCCCCCCTCTTCTCCTCCCCAGCCTCCTCATGGCAGACAAGGAGCATAAAACCGTTATGATCACCCACATCCCTGAACAAGTGGTGAATATATTTTCTCTCCCTTATGATTCTCTTAACATTTTTTGCTTGAGCTAACTTCATTGCAAAGATACATTATATAAATACATACAACATACAAAATGCATGTTAGCTATTGTGAGAAAACTTATCCAGGTAAGGCAAGACATTTCATGTGGCAGTTCATGTTATCAGTCAGGCTCTGGCCAACAATAGGCTATTAGTAGTTAAGTTTGAAGGGGGGAGTCAAAAGTTATAGTCATATATGGGGTCCGCAGAGGTCTGCGTCCCTCCCCCCCACAGGTCAAATGTACGGTCAGTTACAAAATCCAGTCTTCTGCTTTTAGCCCCTAAGGCTCAGTGTCTGGTGTGCTGAGGACATCTTTCCAAGCCAGCAACAGAGATGAAGGCCCCTGCTGCTAGCATGTGCCAGGAAGTCCAGTGCCCTCCTCTCCAGTACACAGCCGGCCAGGGATAGCTGGCCCCCGTAGTCCTGGAGGAGGAGCCCTCCGTGTAAATCCATCCCTGCCTGCTGGAAACACCTGTTGGCCCCTGCTTCCAATGCACCAAATAAGATTCTTTCCTATGAATTTGGTGGTAAAATACAGAAAACTCTAAAGTCACAGCCAATTCACATGAATCACAGATTCTTTATTGGCAGGACCCTCCTGCCGACCGACACTGCTCAGTCCTCACGGTGCCTTCTCCATCGTGGGGATGAGCACAGGGCACGACAACTTCTCACCTGAGGTCCAGGAAGGCGTCACTCCTGTCTCAGCTCTTAGACAGTAAGTAAAAGTCTTACTGTCTAAGACAGTAAAAATCTGCTCAGCACCACATTTTTCGCACTTTTGTGCTTTCTTAATTTGGGGGGGGGGTGATTTCACTGTTTAAAACAGCCCCCAAGTGGTGTGCTAAAGAGCTGTCTAACATCCCTAAGTGCAAGAAGGCTATGATGTGCCTGACGGAGAATGTATGTGTGTGAGACCAGCTTCACTCAGTCACAAGTCACAGTGTGGTTGCCCTGAGCTCAATGTTAATGGAGCAACAATATGCATTCTGGGAGCTATTGTTTAACAACACAAATGTGACAAGTTCATTATTGGTCAGTTGATGACAATGTTGGGATGAGAGGTTCATGGGAGCCCACCCCTCTATTTTCCTGGGAAGCAGTGGTCTTAATGTTTGATGGTTTCATGTTCATGGCTACTTTACACAACAGAACACTTTGTACAGCTGAATAATGAGAACTGACTGTCAACTGGTCAAGCCAGGTAGAAGGAAGGCCACGTGGCCTGCAGCGAGTGCTAAGGTGGTGATCTCACATTCATAGGCAGTTGGAGACCAGAGCCTGAAAGGCTGGAGGCAGGTGAGTGTGGATAGAAAATCTTTTCACCTCCCTGTTCCCATACGGGGCAGCCGTGCACTCTGCAGCTGGAGTTGGTGAGATTCCCTGTATCCAAAAGCAAAGCTGCATAGATTCAAGCAAGCTTGGATGCTTTTCTGTTCTTTGAATGTACATTTCTATTGGCTAAAAGTACCCCGAAGCTATGAGGAAACACCTCGTGAGATCTATAAATTCAGTCATGCATGAAAAGAAAACATCTGTCAATGATAACGGTTATTCTCATCCTTGGCACTATAAAGTGGAACAGAAATTTAGCAGATAAAGTTTCAGATTCTGATCGACGAGATTAGCGCCTGCATTTTGGTGTTCAGGAATTTCTACTTACCTTGTATTTCCTTGGAATAACTTCTACTTAAAAGAAAAGGTATGAAAGGAATTTATTTAAAAGTTCCTCTATAGCTTTCCACTAAAGAAATATCATCTGTCTATCATGCTTAATCTTGGCCAAAGACCTGATCCAGTTGGCTGCCTCAGGCAGAGCATGTTGATTTAGAGGGTCACAGGTCACCTGACATCAGAACTAATCAATATTCTTTTGATTAGATGATTTTACAAAAAAAAAAAAAAGCACAAACGGATTGCTCTTTGCAAAATCACGTTCACTCCTTTGCTCTTCAGGGTAACTTGTGCCTCGTGCTAAAGATCAAAGCAAAGTGGAAAAGGTTCAGAAGAAAATCTAACTTGCTTCCTCATCCTCATGTCTTTACCTGCTGTGATTACAGCGGTAATAATTTCTATAGTTTATAGAATGACCACTCCTTAATACATTTTTTTTTTTTGCAGTTTTTGGCCAGGGCTGCGTTTGAACCCACCACCTCCAGCATATGAGGCCGGCACCCTACTCCTTTGAGCCACAGGCACCACCCTCCTTAATACATTATTAACAATGGGCATGGCAATTTTGTGAGGTCCTTGTCAAGAGTAGCATTCTAGATAGAAGGAAACTGAGGTTTCACAGAGAGTGGTCCAAACTCACATCCTGGCAGAGCTGGGATTAGAACTTGTACCTGTTTCCCTTCAAAGCTGTCATTTTCACTGGGATTAGAACTTGTACCTGTTTCCCTTCAAAGCTGTCATTTTCACTGGGATTAGAACTGGGATTAGAGCTGGGATTAGAATTTGTACCTGTTTCCCTTCAAAGCTGTCATTTTCACTTGGCTGTGTTAACTCACAGAGGAGGAGGGTCAAGAAAATACACGGAGCACAGTTCCCACAGACTGAAAGGTAGAAAGCCTGAAACAGCTCACGGACTTCCACAGAGATGTCATAGTCTGACACGATCTCTAACATCTACCCCAGGACTGCACAGAACACAGCACACCAGCCCACCCACACGGTGTGATATCTGTCATCCCAGTGACATATGTCATCCCAGTGACATACAGTATTCTTCTCAGCCTCACAGCAGGAGGCCCAAGTCCCAGCCTTGGACACCCCTGGGCTGCAGTAGGTCTGGCCTGAGCCTGGCACAAAGGACATCTGACCACCCGCCCGTCAGCTCCCTCCCCCTAGAAGGTGAACTGGTCTTTCTAAGGCTCTTGCTTTTATGGATGTGAAAGAGGGAAAATCTGGAACATCCAGTTCCACAACACTTAACATGTAGTCGTCTGAATTGTAGTTGATAGGGGCAAACCTTGCTTGTTATGAAGAATGCACACCCAAAAGCACAGGCCTCAAATTACATGCAAGGTATGAGCAGTCAGCACGCACAGCCGGAGCTGCCTGGCCTATAGTGCACTCAGCACACTTGGTCAGGGCATTCTATTACAAACCCATGCAGTGCATGTATGACCCATTGGCTGCTATGATGGCAGAGTAAAACCCAACAAATGACAGAGCTTTTGATATAACCTGGCTGATAGCCCCATCTCTACTCATGGGATCTTCGCAGCCCAGCGCTTTGAGGAAGTTCTCTGTCTTCAGTTTCATGAATTGCATGTGTGTTTGGTGATCAATGTATAAATGAGATAAATTGAATGATAGCATTCTACAAGAAAAGAAAAACAAATGAGCTCAAATACAGCGTATACATTCTAGCTATAAATCTATGATTTCACTTGCAGCCATAGACAGTCACCCAACTGTAAAAAGTTCTTACAAAATAACGTGATTAATCACCTGTACTCACATCCCTTGCCAATGAAGATCTCTGCCCTCTGTTCAGAAGCTGACAGTACCTGTTCTCTTTGTAAAACTTGAGCCCGGTAGGCAAGCCTCCCATGCTTCTTCCATTCCTCTGTCTGGGAGAATGAACTTGCCTTTGGCGGTGAAAGGATGTAACACCCCCCAGAAGCTTAGGGATTTCCTCCCGGTCACCAATAGCCACTTCACTCTCCTTTCATCTTCTAACAAAATAAAGTGTCCTAAAGCAACTGTGCCAATGGTTTTCTAGATTGCTCTGACGGAAATTTGATCTTTAGCCTCTAAATTTGATATTGCAAAACCTCATTTACTAAGAGGCCTCAGGCCCCCATTCCTCACTGTCCACACCAATTCCTGCTGCCCTTGGGTGAGACAGAGCTGCTTCAACAGAGGGGTTTCTAAGGGAGACACCAAGAGCTGTATGCACGTCCTGCACAGCACCACCCCTTCCAGCATGAACGTCTGTGGCCAATTCTTTCCCCCATTCTTCTCTCCCTCTTTTTCTTTTTCTTCTTAGCCCCAGTTCAACTGCTTAATCAGCTGTCAGGAAGAGGGTGGACATGCACTCACCTTGGAGACTCTGTCCTTGGGGCCTGGGGCAAGGGCAGCTTAGCTGGCCATGTGGAACTGCACTCTTCATACAGCGGCTCTATCCCTCCGCAGTTCGGACTGAGGGCCACGCAATCCCATGTGTGTTA
>NW_003852556.1:3412670-3429276 GCF_000181295.1 Otolemur garnettii | reverse complement strand
CACCATTTTAAACTACCTGCTTACCAGTGCCTTGGGAACTGTGTGCTTATTTACAACTTTTCCAAACCCGGAGACCTCAGAGAAAGTGATGGGCGAAGTTAGCTCTGCCAAAACCGAAATTTCAGTTCCAGGGAAACTAAGCTTCGTAAGATGAAAACTATAGTTGTATTATTTCATACATTGATTTGTTTTATCTGCTTCATTGGTGAAATGCAGTCCTATCTCCCCACAGCATTGTGAAATCATCTGTGAAACGCGGAGAATTTGAATTATTTGTGCGCATCTTGTATCTCCAGTAAATAATGGAGGAAAGAGAGGCAGGAATCTGAGAAAATATCCACAGGCTAATGGAACCCAGAGCCGTAATCGCTGGGTGTTTGGGAGGAGCAAGTCACCCCACAGACAACTTGATTGCTTTTTTGATGGAATTACAAGATTTATAGGTGAAAGCAAAACAGCTGAGGCAGTATGTCTGGAATGAGGATTGTACACACTCAATACAGTTTTGCACCAAATCCCACTTACAAAATCTATTTGTGTACAATAGGATTGTCACGGGAACAAACTCCAAGGAGAGACTGCCAGTGCGCAAGTGGGGACAGACAGTGCTGGCTCCTCGGCCCACACTAACGGCCTACAAAGCAAATGACCTACGACTTAAGAGTCCAAAACTGCTGGAAAACCAGCTGCCAATAGACTGTCAGGCACATTGGACAAACTCAGTTGTGCAAAAAACCTGGGAGGACTATGGATCAATCTGAGGTCCCTGAGCAAAAGCTGAAAGTTACAGGAGGAAGTCACACTGTCAGAGAGGGGAGGGCTGGGAAGAAACCTAACTCGACTTAAGAACCGGCAGGTCCAAGTTGCACTATGTGCCAAGCGGTGGGAGGGGGCTTCGCTGATGCCCCAGCCCTGGCATACACAGCTCTCTGTGACACGCTCGCTGCAGCCAGCCTAGACAGAGCCCTCAGCAGACACAGTGCCCTCGGCAGAGTCCCGGCTACTCAAGAGGGCGCAGTGGCTCGCCTTAGAAGTCCAAGAGAATGATCTCCCATTTATAATTGATCATCAGTCAACGTTTCAGGTGCAAGGGAAGAATGATGACATTTTAAGACGTGTGGGGCCTAAGGATAGAAGTCAGTGCAAATGGGGAAAGAAGTAAAACACGAATCTCCCGTTGGAAGAGCTGTCTAAGAAAAGGAAACGCCATGACGGCGCTCCCGGGCCCTGCGAGGAAAGCGCCAAGGCGCATGCGCTCCTGAGGTCTGAACACGCCCCTGGGGAGTGGAGCGGAGGTAAGAAGGCGAGGGGCTGCCGGTGGAGCGCGTTCAAGGGGACAGAAAGGAAACAGATTATGCCTAAAATTATCAATGACAAGACTGCACAGGTGGAGGAGGTGAAAATGACAAGGGAGACGTCTACAGAGGATGACAGGGGGGCGGGGAGGCCTGCAGGGGGGACTCTGGGGGGCAGCCTGGTGGGTGGGTGGGGGCAACGCCGTGGGGACAGGTAGGAGCCCAACAAACAGTGTGGGTGAAGGTGGCTACCAGGCAGGAGCAGGGACAGGAGCCCGGGGGTGGAGGGTCCTTCCCATCCCACCAATCCCGACACCTGCTGCGTTCTGCCCGGCAGGTAGCACAGCCACATCAGGCTGTAAGTTACCTCGTGACTACACGTGGTCCAATCGAGTTTCTGTCACTTGCAACAAAGAATACTGAGACAGCATCCTCTCCAGACACACTCAGGGAAGTGAGGGGCATGACCTTGTTTTAGAGACAAGATAATGAGTTTGTTCTGGGACACATTTAGGTGGAGATGCCCAAGGAATGAATAAATTTATGCAACAGCTCTTTGCTGAAGGAGAGGATCCGTGACATGAGAAGGGGATTTAGCTGCTGGATAGACACTGCGGCTTTGCACTGACTTAAGGACAGGGGAGGGAGTTTCCTGGGGGGTGGCTCAGGTTCTGGCATCTGTTGGGTCTGCCAGGTACAATCAACAAAAGCCGAGGATGCTCAGTTCAGTATGAATGTCTTATAAACAGGCGATAATGTTATCCATCGGTATATATGCCATGCAATATTCGGGGGAAATTATATAACTTTAAAATCTCACTGAGTATCCTGCATCTTTTTTTCTAGCAACTCTCTTAATTAGATACTTTCGTAAGTTAAATAGCAGTTGATTTCCGAGACCACGAGGCACCACTATCCATATTTACCATTTTTGAAAAAGAACGCTTTTCTAAAATGTTTAGTACATACAAAATGAATATAAAGCATATGTAGGTTGAGAATACCCTGGCTGTGGGTATGAGATGGACACTCGTGTGCCCTGTGCTAACCCTGACTGGTTAGGAACCTGAGCATTCACGGAACATTGGAGCCCTTCACTGGCTTCCTCTCATCATTGGGTCCTCCCCCAAATCAAACACCATTTTAAACTACCTGCTTACCAGTGCCTTGAATTTTCATTCAGTTGTGAAATGTAGCACCTTTATGCAACATTACATAGAACTTGGGTATAACACAGGGAGTTTTGCTGAGAAGTCTGCAAGGCCACAGCCCAGGTGGAGAGTGTGCCCATCGTCAGCCCTCGGAGCCCTTTGTGAACTCTTCCCTATGGGTTCAGCTCCTCCTCCTGCAGGAAGCCTGTGTCTACACACTTGACATGAACATTGTTTTCTTAGCTTACCATCTTCATATACGTTCCTGAAGGACATAATCTGATTTTACCAGTTCTGAAATTTATATGAGTGCAGTATTTAAAGTATATAATTCTGTATTAATGGGCTAGGGCTACCATAACAAACTAGCACAGGCTGGGCGGCTTAAACCACAATTCTGTAGGCTGAAAGCCCAATATCAAAGTGACAACAGGTTTGGTTTCTTGGCTTCTGTCCTCGGCTTTCAGAAGGCCTGAATCTCCCCTTGTACCCACATGGTCTGCCCTCCGTGTGGACCATGCCTGTGTCTTAGTCTCTTCTTACAAGGTCGCCAGTGAGATTAGACCAGGGCCCCACCCATATGACCTCACTTAACTTTAATGATCATCTTTCAACAAATCAAATTGCAAATACAGCAGCCCCCCCCTTACCTGAGGGCCTGTGTCCCAGTGGACGCCTGAAACCATGGGTAGTACTGAACTCAATTCATACTATCTTTTGCCTGCATATACATACATATGACAAAATTTAATTCGTAAACTAGGCACAGTAAGAGATTGACAATGTTAACTAACAATTAAATGGAACAGTTCTAACAAAAAAGCTGGAATAAAAGTTACCTGAGGACAGTGTGGTGTGTCACTCCCTCTTTCTCTCACAATGGCTTACTGGACTCTATTTACCTGTTTTGGGACCGTGGCTGGGTAAGGTGGGAAACTAAAGGGCCACACTGGGGCTAAAGTTTTCCCACATGAATCTGAGGGAGACAAAATTTGGTCCCTGACAGGCACGTCTGTGACATTTCCCCTACTCCAAATCACACTTGTGAAGTTGATCCATTTTGTAATGCGGCAATAATCAGTTGTGGCTTGTTCATTTTCATTGCTGTGCACATTGTATACACAGTCGAATAAATTTGCTATATCTAGTTCCTTGACTGGACACCTGAGTTTTTTTCATTCTTTTATTAAAAAATACTACTTTGTACATTTTTTTCAGTATATAATCTCATGCACAAATGCAACCTTTTTCTGGATATGTATTTAAGAGTAAAACTGCTCAGTCAAAAGCAGCTCTAAACTCTTCCAGTAGTTTAGATAATGCCAAACTGTTTTCAGAAGTTGACTTAACATTCTACCGACATTGTGTGAGAGACACTTCTCCCCACATCCTCACTATAATATTGTCTCTGTCTTTCTTTTTTGCCAATTTGATGGGTAAGTAATTGTTCTCATTTTGGTTTTAAATTTGGCACTTACCTGATTAATTATAAGGTCAAGACTACTGGAATATGTGTCCTGGCCATGTGGACATGTGTGTGTGAAGTGGCTGTTCACGTTTTGGCCCCTTGTCTATTAGATCCCTAGTGTGTGTGTGTGTCTTAGTATATTACACATGTCTTCTATAGAGTGTAACTTACCTGCTCACTTTCTTAATACAGGTCAAATGTCTCTCATCCAAAATGTTTGTCACCAGAAGTGTTTTGGATTTCAGATTTTGGAATATCCGCATATACATAATTAGATAACTTGGGGATTGGACCCAAGTCTACATTCATTTATGTTTTATACACAACTTAAATACACAGCCTGAAGGCAATTTTATATAATATTTTTAATTATTTTGTTCATGAAACAAAGTTTATAGGCATTAAATGATCTCTCTTTTTTTTTTTTTTTGAGACAAAGTCTCAAGCTGTTGCCCTATGTAGAGTGCTGTGGCGTCACAGCTCACAGGAACCCCAAACTCTTGGGCATAAGTAATTCTCCTGCCTCAGCCTCCCAAGTAGCTGAGCCCACAGGCTCCTACCACAACACCCAGCTCTGTTGTTGTTGTTGCAGTTGTCATTGTTGTTTTAGCTAGCCCAGGCCAGATTTGAACCTGCCAGCCTCAGTGTATGTGGCTGGTGCCCAGGTGTTTCGAATAATCAAAAAGCAAAAATGTCACTGTCTCAGCCTCTGGACAGCCTGTGGTTGTTTGACACCACCGCATTCCTGACTCTGAGTTTATGAGCTACTGACAATCATTTTCTTTCACTTATTCACACATAAGTACGTAAGGGTAAAAAACATAACATGCCTTCTTTTTCCTTTTTTATTAAATCATAGCTCTGTACATTAATTAGTTCATTTATGGAGTACAATGTCCTGGTTTTATATACAATTTGAAATGCTTTCATCAAACTGGTTAACATAGCCTTCACCACACTCTCTTTATTGTGCTAAGTGTTATACTCTACACTTAGTATGATATACCATTAATATAACACAGTGAGGAACTCATGTGTTCAGGGTAACCCAGCAGACAGTGACATCACCAGAATATCAGCACCAGCATCGGACATCAGTAATAACAGACAAGGGCAGACAAGGGTGCCCACCTTCAACGCCCTTTCCTGATTAAAAGGTTACCCCACCTTGCATTTTATTTTTTTAGGTGTGAAGAAACATCAGAAGCAGTTGAGGGGTATGGAGTTGGGTCCTCCAGGGGTAAGGAGGCATTTTGCTGGGTGGCTCTTTAAAATATTTCCTCCAGAGCCATCTGCCTCATTAACAAGGGCTTTTGTCTCTTTGACTCTCTGAGCCGGTAAGTCCTGACGTGCTCCGTTATGATGACTGCTGCTCTGCTCCTCTTCAGTGAATAAGCTCGTCACACGATTTCGTCATGCTGCTTCTGGGGCGTTGAGGACCCCGTCTTCACCGTTATCTCCATCGCCTTGATTTGGAGCCATGTGGGGTACTTCTCTGTGAGTCAGTGAAGAGCCTCATTCCTGATGTTAAAAACTTCTTAGATATCCACTTCTTCCAGCCTCCTGTAGATTCTGAAGTCATAATCTTTTGCATCCATTAGGAGGTCAGATGACTATTTTTCTCACTTGACTTACGGAAGTCTTCAAAGCCACCACCTTGTTCATCATCCTCCTTGACTGTCACGGCCAGGGTGGTGGCAGACGTGCTCCACTCTGTCTTTAGTCCTTGTGTCCCCAGCACTGAAAAAAGCACACACATCACTCTTCATGCTGAGCTCCTTTGGAAAAGCTGCCACACCCTCTCCTCGGCTCATGCCACTAGCAAGCTATTCAAGGAAGTGTTTTCATATTAGCTTTGCATTGATCTAAGGATGGTCAATAGCCACGTGGCTGGAATAAAGAAGTCACACTGGGGGTAAGTATGTGGCATAAACATTATTTTTGATAAGGACTACAGCTGAAGGATGAGAAATCATCCTTGTCAAGGAATAATAAAAGCTCCCAGTCATTATCCAGGCCAGCTTCCTGCAGGGAGCATGAGCTGTGGGTACAAAATGTTTACAAAATCCCTGGTGATGCCTGGGTTTTTGTTAGAAGAACGAAGGACTTCCGAGAAGCTGGCTCCTTTGCCTCTCACGGCCAGTTCACCCGATGCTGCAGTAGCACACGCAGGCAGTTATTCTGTCCTTGACATCCTGAATTCCTGTCTCACCAGTGTTGCCACTGTCTTCCCAGGACAATGAGGCCTAAACAGTGATGTTCCCTCAGCAATACGTACTGTTCTGGCATCATATTTTTACCAGCAATGACCTTGAAAACTCATCAATGAATTTCTTCACCATTTTGTGATCAGAAGATGCTTTGTCACCACAAAGCTTTAGAAATTTCACTTCATGTCTTTTCCTAGATTTCTGCAACCAGCCTGTTAATATTCATAGTTCCGTTCAATTTTTAGTTCATCCTAATAGATCTTTGCTTATCTTGTGATCAGCATGCAAGTGAGTGGCACGTGCTCACCAGGAGGCTGGAGAGCCCATCTCCCTGTGCACAGTCGAGATCTTCACTTTCAGCCGTATTCAGGGTCTTCCTAATTTTCCATTAAGTTCTGCTCATCACTTTTGGCAGAGAACTTCCAGCTCATCCTTCTGTTTGTTTCCTCTGGCTGTACATGGTGGTCATTCCAACATGGTGCCTTCTGAGAAACAGTCCACTTATACCACTGTCCAGTTTCTCCAACAGCCTGACGTTTTGTGCCTTAGAGAAGCACCAAGGCTTCTTCCCTTTCCCGTCACTGTTGCCCACAGGGGTACATTCGTGCCTTTTTGACATTGTCAACGTTGTCTTTATACCGGAGGGCAGAAGATAAGCAGAGAAACACAGTGAGTGATGCGTGTGGGTCTTGGCCCCCTGTGGGAACCTGCCATTGGCTTGTTCAGTTGCACAACTGCCATTTTGTCCCCTTCGCATAGAAGAAGCTGAGCTTGTGTGGAAAATACGTATCACAGCTGACAGGGCTGGGAGGGGCGCTTTTTTCCCTGGGGAAGCTGAGTAAAGTGTGGCATGTCTGTACTGTGACTGCGACCTGTCATAGGAAGTCAGGTGTGGAATTTTCCTCTTGTCATATTCTGTCCAAAATATGTCAGAAAATTTTTTTTCTTTGATCTCAAATACTCTCTCTGGCATACCTTCCTTTTGGCTTAAAGTCTATCTTTTAGAATTTCTCTTAATTTTGGTATCCTGGCATCAATCCTCTCAGCATTTGTTTTCCTAAAAATAAATGTATTTGTCTTTATTATTTTACCATATTTTATTGGATCAGAATTGTAGACTGACGGTATTTTTTTCTTGGAACATTAAAGATGTTCCATCATCATTCTCCTAATAACATTATTCTTAAGGAAACAGAAATGATTCTTTTGTTCCTCTGGATATGATCTGAAGCTGGAACCCAGAGAACTTGGTTTTATCCTGCCCTTTTCTCAGGGTGTTATCATTGAGGGCTCAGGTTTATGTGAGACAAGCAATTTTAGACCCCAACTGTGTGGGGACCCTTCATCTAATCTAAAGTCCCCTCATTGACCTGAGAGCTGGCACCTGCCTGTCCTCTGGACCTTGGTTGGCTCCATGACTTGCCTGGCCCAGCACAGTTCGCCTGCTGACTGCCAGACCATCTCAGTCCTGGATTCGTTCCCAGATCTTCACAGTCTCCCTTCTTTCTTGGAGGTAGGCTGTGTGTTTAATTTCTGGGCTTCTTGTCTTTTTACTTCACTAATTTTTTCACTAGATTTTACATCCTAGTGTGTATTTGTAGGAGTGTTCTGTATAAATTTTACCAAACACAGGGCAGGAGCTAGAAGACCCAGTGCTGGCAACGTATGTCTAACTTGTATCTAAATTAGCAATGGGAAAAGCTTCCCAGTTGGTGCAGTGATACTTATATAAGCATCTTAGATTTTTAAAAATTATTGTCATGTTCTGCCCAAAAGATGTCAAAGAATTTTATCTTCATCTTTCACAAAAAAGAGAAACTGCTGGCCAATTTCCCCTTGTCAACAGAATTTTTTTTAATTAGTGACTTTAGTCTGGTAGCATATTCAATGAAAAATACAGCATCATTACATAGAATTTATTCTAAGAACATGGGAATAGTTTAATATTAGGGAACATATGAATACTATTCAACATGTTTTGAATAATAACTTGATATAATATTGAATAATATTTTTTAATATTATTTAATTTAGATGTTGATGTTAATTAGGATGTTAATTTAGATGTTAATTTAATTAGGATGTTCACCATCTATGGAGAACTTTTACATTTTTATGCCCATACTATATGTATCTAAATTTTAAAAAATGATAAAAGGTGACATCATTACAGTGCCTTTTTCTTAGTGCAAAACTATAAGTGTTTTTTTCTGCTTTCTATTGTACTTTCACATGATTTCAAACTTTTCTACGATAAAATAGGCTTTTGTTTATAAAATTCTGATATAATAAAGCTTTACTCTGTGGTTAACCAGGCAAATCTAGCATCTCCCTTGGCAGGGAGGGACCCTGCCTGGCCCTCCTTCCCCTGCTAATCTGGTTTCCCCCAACTATTTTCACAAAAAGACCTTTAAGGACAAGTAGTGTCACACTCAATCACTGCACTTTCTCTCAAAACCCTTTTATTTTTCAGGTACTTTTGTCCACTTTCACATTTCCATCATTCATAATGTCTATCAAACTTAATGCTCTTATTTTAAATTCCAGTTCCTTCATTCCCTCCATAAAGACGGACTTATCTCATAAAACGCAGAAGATTTTGACTTTTTCTCAATTTCCATAGCCCTGAAATCTCACCACACAGTTTGGTTTGGAATTAAATAATAATTGGTGGTCTTTCCTAGGCACTCACTGTGTGTTAGTCCTGTCTCCCAAACCACCTTGTGCAGACACAAAAGCACAAACTTTTTCATTGTTGTCTCTATTTCATTGATTTTCTTATTTTGTATCTCAGAGACAAACACATTCCATAATTCAGTGTACAGAATCAGTAAAACAGCAGGTAACCCTGGCTGTTGGCTATCAGCAAGGAATCAGTGCCTGTAAAGAAATAAGTTTTTTAAAAAGTTAAAAATTGAACACATCCTTTGGCCTTCCACCCAGTAAGATAGACACCAAAAATAAGTTTTAAGAGAGAAACACACCACTGAACTATGCATACCTTCAATAAAATTAAACAGACTTTATAAAACACGAGATGCAGATAAAACGTTCCTACCTTTTCCTTTGGATCGTAGAGGAGTTTGGGAGACAGATAATAACAGAGAAACAAAAGTCTTCTGGGAAGGAAAATCCACAGAACCAAGTCACAGACCTGAGGAAGAAACGAGAAGGTAAAGCCCGTGATGTCGTCTATACGTAAGTCTGTAATGAGTGTTGGAGTAAATGTGCGAATCCGGGCCGAGCCCATTCTTTAGAAGAACACGGATGGTGATTTGGGTTTTCTCCTGGGAGCTTCAGTTATCAACTCATTCTCCAGGTTTGGGCCACCTAACCTGCACCCCACATAAAGGCTGGACACGGCTAGGGTCTTTCTAAGCCCCGAGGCTCATGAATTGAATTTTGGCATTTCTACATTTGTGTGTGGCTCTCTTCAACACCCACTCCCTTCCTGTTCACGCCACACCAGTTCCCCCCTCCCCAAACTCCAGCTGCTCCCAAGCCCAGTCTCTCCCGCGGGCACACTCTCAAACAGGATGAAACCTCGTGTCTAAAATTCCCCGTAGTTCTTTCTTCTATTGTTCTTCTATTTACTCCCAAGAAACGGTACAATACAAAATAAAAATTATAGCAGTGAAATCAAACAGCTGGAAGCAAGCTGACCTAACGTATAAACAAGAAGTGTGATTTTCTAAGTGAAAAGAAAAATTCTACAAAATCACTTCAAATTGTGTAACTTACCCTGAATTTCATTTTTCCTTTTTGTATGTATTTTTTTTTCGAGTTTGTTGAAAGTCAGTGATAAGAGTCTTTGCAACTTGACAGGAAGAAATGTGTGCGCTTTCTTCCTGTGGGTTAAAATCTCTGCTCTAAGGCACTGAACTAACTCTGGGTTTCAAGACTATTGAACCCATAATACAGGGGGTGATACAGTCTCCAAAAATTACAGGGTGCCCCCATATTGCTAATGGGTAATCCTCGGAAACTTGGGAGAAAGCAAGGAATCCCTCGATGCCCCCAGGAGAGCTCCTGTGACAACGTCTGTAGTTTTCTTTCTTCATCTGTTTGTGGTGGTTGTTGGTCACTTTCCAGCCTCAGGGAGGGGGCAGAGCAAACTGTCCCCCTGTTCCATCATCTGAGTAGCACCCCATAGTTTTTGCCATATCTGCACAGCAATGAAACCTTTATTATCTTATGTTGCTTTACAATTTTCAGATTTCATTTAAGGCTGATTTAAAGTGAGTCATGCCTCTTGGCACTGTCACGGACCCTAAGTACAGGTAGCGCTGTAAGTGAAGCGTAACAAGTAACCCCAAGAGCTCCTAGACACGGCCAGAAGCCACGCGTGTGTATGAACAGAAGATGGTTTCCATGGTCGCAGGAAAACGTCTGAAGGAATCATCCCAAAGGACAAATTAATATTGCTATCAAAATCCTCCACTTCCAGGGCACCCTTCTTTCTGACATCCAATCCTCCACTTCCAGGGCCCCCCGCTTCCTGACATTCAATCCTCCACTTCCCAGGCCCTCCTTTTCCTGACATCCAATCCTCCACTTCCCGGGCCCCCTGTGTCCTGACGTTCTTCCCATGGAAGAGACAGAATGAGAATGTGTGCAGGACACGACTGAGAAGCAGGAGGGCTGTGGGCTATTCTTTTCTGATCATAACAGGAAAAATACTTAAATGTTAACAATGTTTCTCTCCTAATCTGTAACATTCTGTCCTATCATGAGTACACACACCTCTTGATGCAGGGTCAGCTCACGTGAACACTCCATGCAGTAACACTGCACCAATGTACAACGTTCCCATAGACGGCATGTGCCATTCCACATGCACTGAATACATGGTTTATCTCCTGTCCTCCCTTTCTCTGTCTCTTTCCACCCTTCTTTCTAATCAAGGCCTAATTATCACTCTTTTGAAAATTGAATAACTGAGGCAGAAAGGTTAAATGGCCAACTTGTAATTCACTCTGAGTTCCAGTCACAGAAATCACAGGAAACATGGGCTCACGATGGAACCATCAGCCAAGGAGGCACTGGGTTACCTGACTATAAATGAGAAAAGTGCTCAAAAATCAATGTAACTGTGGAAAGGAGTAAACCATTATTTGCGATGGAAGCCCATCCCCCGAAAGTAAACCAGATGGACTGATATTTAGTTAATTAGATGCTTCCACAGAGGGAAATATAGAGGCAGAGGACACTACAGGAGAAAAATGGGCCACTATTTTCATAAAACTGTCATAACGATCTGTCCTCAACTTCGAGTCCTTACTTTTCCACTTGGTAATGTCATCAAATACTTCCTTCCTCAGCACCGTACTTGAACCCAGGAACCATGAACATGTGAGTTTGTTTTTCTACTTATCAGCCACCAGCCCTGGCATAACTTAACTTTGTGCGGCATAATTTATCCATATTTTCCTACGTTAACACCTTCACAGAATTGACCACAAGCATAGTATACTTTAAATAATTTAAGTTACCTGTACTAATTTCCTATATTTTAACATTATAAATTGTTATAAAGTTATAGTGATTGAAGGAAGGCTGGTGCCTACAAATTTAATGAAGTACATTTTTATTTCCTAGTAAAAGACACATTGCAAAGATAAGGAAGACAGCAGGCTTCTGCTTCCAGCTACAAACAGCTTGTATCAGGACAATCCTTCCAAGAACAGCTGTAAATGCTGAACAAAGCATCAAACAATATCAGTGAAAAGGCAATGAGTAACTAAGGCAGCCAGGAGCTGAAGAGGTGAGATTCCAGAAAGGGGAGACTTGCTCTCCCTGACAGCTCTGCCACAGCCTGAGGAGCGACAGAAACCAGGGGCTCTAAGTGTGTAGCATCCTGTAGGGGACGGCCAGCCATGCACACCTGCCTGCCTGCATTCCTACAGGTGTGCTCTGAGAGGGCAGAGAAGCCACTGAGCAAGAAATAATAAACATATGGGACCGTGGGTTGAATAGTATTCCCCCAAGATTCACATCCACCCAGAACCTCAGGATATGAACTTACTTAGATGTGATTAAGTGAATTAAGATGAACTCCTATGGATTAAGGTCACCTTAAATCCCAGAGTCCTCATAAGAAGTGGAGAGGACACAGAGAGACACAGGGGGAAGGGGATGTGAAGGTAGGGGCAGAGATCAGACTGACACCTCTGCAAACCCAGACAACGAGGGATGCCTGGAGACACCAGACATTAGGAAGAGGCGAGGTGGGATTCAGTTCTTCCCGGGAGCCTTCAGAGAGATGTCACTGCTGACACCTTGATTTCAGAGTTCTGGCCTCCAGAACTGCAAGAGAATGAGTTTCTAATATTGTAAACCACCTACTTTGCAGTCCTTTGTTACAGCAACTCTCAGAAACTAATACACATGATGCGGGTCCCTGGGGGAATGCTGTGAGTTGACAGCTTTACAAAGCTGCCTGAGACTGTGCGGAGAGGGCTGCTGAAGCAAGAAAGGTAAAACATTCACGATGGCGTGGAAGCCAGGGCCTCCCTCTCATTTCCAGCAAGTCGCTACTGCCCTGCAGCCTACACCTGCTGCTCGTCTGGCTCTGCCCTGTTCTCTGAAACCAGGTGCCTGTCCCGTCCCACCACTCAGACTTCATTGGAGTGACCAGCCCTGAGGCCCCCCTTTCTGCCACCCCAGATCTCACAGTGCCTCCTGGGCAGTGAGAGCTAGACAGCCCTCCAAGACACTTCACAGCTCATCAGTCTCTCCTCATAGGAAACGCTAACCCAGGGGAAACCAAATGGTTTCCTCCAGGCCGGAGCAGAATCTCACCTCCCCACCTCCCACTGTCCACCTCTGTGCTGCCCTGCCTGCTGGGCACCTCCACGGAGCAAAACCATGTTTTCCTCAGCAAGTTGTTTTCAGTGGCTGAAATGATGACGGGGCTTCACCTCCCTTGATGGGAGAAGGGGATCAAATCACTTCTCCTGCCACGTGTCACTATGATGCTAAATTGCATTTGATTGCTGGTGATTTCCTTTCAGCGGCAGCAAAACTGATCGTCAAGGTGCCCCCAGGATCCCTAGTCGTATACAATATTATTGATTTAGACATTGACCCTAATATTCACTAGGGCCTCTTCACCCTGATGGCTTATTTAGACTCATAAACTGATTATTTTGATAGTTTTGTTATACTAATAAACTTTTCACATCAAGAGAAAATGGGGTTGCTGTAATGTCATGACTAAGGCCCAGCCCGGTGGACTGCATTGAATTGGGTGCGGCCTGCAATATCTGATAATATACAGTCATCTGGAAGCTGTATGCTTGGTACTTGATTTATAATAATTTTATGGCCTGTTATTTCCAGAGTTTATAATGTTCCTGGCAGTTAAACACAAAGCCATAATTTACAAAGGGAAGAAGCAGAGTCTCTAACCCTTTCGATTTTGGAAAGGATAATGGCTGGAGTTACAGAGACTCAGACGTTATTGATTCCGTGGAAGTTAAGTGTGTGCGCAATTTCTACTTCAGTTTAAGTAGATGTCAATTATCAGAGGAAGTTGTGTGAATTGCCAACTATTACTCCTTTTTTCCTCTGTTTTTCTCCAAAAGGGTTTATGGACTATTTACTTAGTTTATGATTCACTAACCTCCATCCTTTTGAGTCTCAGAGTAAGTGTCTCAGGTGAGTTTTCTTACCAAAGTGAAATCCTTATTGTCAAGCTTTAAGATACGTTGATTTTGGGGTATGAAAAATGCCCGTGGGTTGTATTCTGAGGTATTTTCCCATTCATTTACTGGTGTTCTTTCAAAGAGTCTATTTGTCCTCGTTTATGATGTGATTTAAATGTTGCCTTTCATTCACATAATCTATACTTGAGTTGCCTTGTTCAAAATAACAACGAAACATTTTGCTTTACAAACATTATTGAGGATGTAACATATGCCATGCCTGGCAGTTGCCGCCTGATGATTGAAGGCACAAAGATTTAAAAATAGAATTCCTACCATTGAAGAACGATAAGGAAATAATTAAAACTCCCTGTGTGCCAGCCAGGAGCAGGTTCCAACAGTGGCATATTAAAATAGAAATTCTCAGGGTTGGGCATGGTGGCTCACGCCTGTAATCCCAGCACTCTGGGAGGCTGAAGTGAGTGAGTCCCTTGAGCTCAGAAGTTCACGACCAGTCTAAGCAAGAGTGAGACCCTGTCTCTACTAAAAATTAGGCAAGAGAATCGCTTGAGTCCAGGAGTTGGAGGTTTTTGTGAGCTATGACACCACTGCTCTCTACAAAGGGCGTAAAGTGAGACCCTGTCTCAAGGGCAAAAAGAAAAGAAAAGAAATTCCCTGTTAGTCCAAAGCATTAGCAGTTTTGCCACCAAAGGCCTCAGAGACTTGCTCTGTTTCTGGGTCACTGCTCCATAATCTCTAGAGAGTTCACCTTTACCGTCATGCTCCAAAAGGGCTGCCAGAGCTCCTATGATCATCAGTACATCAGGCAGCAGGATAGAAGAAGAACTATGAAAAAATACCCAAGGGCATGCACAAGCTGTCTTTCAGAAAGGTTCCCAGGGGCTGTTAGTCAGTGATCAGCTTAGATCTCATGGATCAGCAATTACTCTGTGGACCACCATGCCAAGTGTAATCTAATGAGCAGCTGCTGGTCCAGATAAAAACCAGGGATTCTATCCCTTTTAAAGACAAAATATAGACAACCATTAGGCTGAAGTGTATGAAATTACTGATATCTGACTTTTGATGTACTATGGAAGTCAGTTTCCTGGCTCACTCTAAGAGAGACTCTGCCCAGTGCTGTAACACTCGTCCCCAGGATCCCGTGGGCAGAGGTAAGCAAGCAAGCGCCAGCCGGGGGCTCTGAGGAGGCTCCAGGGGATGTTATGGTTAACTCTGAAGGACAGTTCTGTTCACTGGACAGAGAGCAGAAGGCATGTATTCCCGGCACGGGGACAGATTCCTTGAGCTGTAGATTGTGGCTCTTTGAAAACTGACCAGCTTTTGGTCTGTTCTGGAGCTTGGGAGCCTGGTGACAAGTGGCTGGAGAGAGTGCTGGGGCTAACCCGGGGTTTCAAGCTGCCACACCATGGGGTTGGGACTTGGTCCTAGACGCCACAGGGCTGTGACAATGGGGTGACTCTAAAGCAGATGATAAATGACATGTGCACTTACACATTTTTTTAATCTTCCAGAAAGGGTCTTTTTAAATATCCATGAGTGGTAGTTGCACACCCAGGCAGGCTGCCATTGCCCGGACTGCTACCTACCCATTTTAGTGGAGGAGAAATGACAGAAAGTGGGGTGGGCACCGTTCCTTCTCTTCCACTACACAGAAGGTTCAGGCTGGAGATCATCTGTTCCCGGATGACCATGGCCACAAGGGGCAATCCCTGTCAGGAAAGTCCTTGCACTAGAGAGAGCATCTCTCCTGAAATCCAGGCTCCTCACCTTCTGGGAGAGAGAGCCTTTGCCGGGCCTGCCAGGATCTTATCAGGCAATGCAGGACCAGCGTGGCAAACTCCATCCTGGCTGTCAGAGCTCAGCCAGCAGGGTGCCTCTCAGTCACTTGCTGTCACGTCACCACGTCTAATTCCCTGTGTAAGTCCCACTTCCTGCTGTTCCACTTACTTCTCTGCACGGTGAGGGTCACCTGGCCTCCTCCCAGGAATGGAGGCTCCTGTGGTGGGACGTCCGTCCTCTGCCTTGTGCCGAGCTGTGTCTGCAGCCCCCAGACTCGCTCTTGACTCTGGTAACCACAGCAGCATCTATGAAAATCAAGGCTTGCTTCCCGCCATGTTACTAATCAATCCCTCTTGTTGACTGAAGATTTTGCTAACTGAGTCAGAGTCCTCTTCACAGCTGGTCTTGCCAAAACCTGAAGGAATTCACGTCCACGCTGACAAGCCCTGGCACCTCCATGACTCTTCTTTACTGCCACCTCCATGTCCCTCTCTACTAGTTAGCACCTGTCACAAAAGAAGCCCAAACTCCCTACCTCTGTATCCACTCATTAAATCTGCCTAGAAATTAGCAACAAGGAAAAACTACAATCTCAAAAAGAATGAATTATGGAGCAGTAAGTCTAGGACTAGTTATGTCTGACATCTATGTAGGAAATTAGAAACGTCGGCTTAGAGATATGAAAGAATGTCAAATAAATCAGGTTTACATATTAATGGATATGTAAATTGATTATCATTATGGTATCCACTCTCCCCAATTAATTAATTGACAGAGAAAATAGAAATAAAATTTTTTAAAATATACTTTATGAAAACAAATTAAAGGCTTACTCCAAAACAAGAAAACATAAGAGCCAAGATAAACAAAAAAAAAATGATAAACTATTTGAAGAATCATTCTTTATGATATAAAATATTTTACAAAGTAACATAAAATAAGAAAATTAAGTATTTCCTTCAGACAAGAACAGGACGTGACAGTAACAGAACTATAAGCCCAGATACAGATTGTAATTTTTTTTTTTTTTTGA
>NW_003852556.1:3409771-3412504 GCF_000181295.1 Otolemur garnettii | reverse complement strand
ACCTCAGCCTCCCTAGTAGCTGGGACCACAGGCACCTGCCACAACACCTGGCTATTCTTTGTTGCAGTTTGGCCGGGGCCAGGCTCGAACCCACCTCCCTCGGTGTATGGGGCTGGCGCTTCACTCACTGAGCTACAGGTGCCACCCCAGATTCTGAAATTTTAAGGATAATACTGAAGATAACTAGAAATACTGTTGAATAAAGAGAAAAATTATTCATTTATTTATGCAAATGGATCATCCTCTTCATGTTGCCATATAGAAAAACTAAATTATTGATGAAACATTTAAATATAAAAATTATTTAGGGGAGGAGAAAGATGAATGGAAATCATCACCCCCTGCCCACCGGGGGGGGGACATATGGACTCTCACCACCCGGCATACGGCCCACTGGGACTCCATGGCCACACCCCCACTGCCCACACACGGTCACACGAGTCCACATTCTATGGTCAGCTTCTCTGCCCCAGGCTACCCCCGCCATCATCACCCTCCACAGCCACACCGGGCTGCCCGAATTCCCTCCTGTCTCCCCCAGTCCACTTTCCAGACTGCAGTCACCTTTACTGAAATACACACAGGACCCAGAACTTTTCAGCAGAATCTGGCATGCCTAGCCTGCTCTACACACTCTTCAGGGTCTGGGCCTGACTTTTCCATCCCATGACTTCATGTTCCGTCTTTTTTTTTGAGACACAGTCTCACTATGTCGCCCTAGGTACAGTCCTGTAATGTCACAGCTCACAGCAACCTCAAACTCTTGGGCTTAAGTGATTCTCTTGCCTAAGCCTCCCAAGTAGCTGGGAGGCTGGGACTACAGGCACCGCCACAACACCCAGCTATTTTTTTGTAGATATCATTATTGTTTGGCAGGCTAGGGCTGGATTCAAACTCACCACCTCCGGTGTATGTGGCTGACTGCCTAGCCACTGAGCTACAGGCCCTGAGCCTTCATGGTCCTTCTTAGTTTCATATTTGCTTTAAGATAAACCAGGCTTCAAGCAGCTTCAGGCCTGAGGCATTGCACCTGCTGCCCCCTCTGCCCGCTGTGCGCTCCTGGCCAGAGGCCCACAGACCCGCTGCCCGCTGCGCGCTCCTGGCCAGAGTCCCACAGACCCGCTGCCCGCTGCGCGCTCCTGGCCAGAGCCCCACAGACCCGCTGCCCGCTGCGTGCTCCTGGCCAGAGCCCCACAGACCCGCTGCCCACTGTGCGCTCCTATCCAGCTCCCCACACACCCACTGCCCACTGTGCACTCCTGACCAGCTCCCCACACACCTACTGCCCACTGTGCACTCCTGACCAGCTCCCCACACACCCACTGCCCCCTGTGCCCTCTCAGGTCTATTAAGGGCATCAGTGGCATGCCCACTGATGTTTACCTCAGTTACATTTATCACATTGCTTGTCGTATGTTAATCTCTCGCATCTCCACTCTGACCTGTCAAGATCTCCAATGAGCTGCTGGGTTGGGGCTGGTTCCACCTCAAGGTTCAATCTCTAGACCACATGATCCCCGACAATGATTCAGCAGCACTGCCCTCACAGCCCTACTTCTCTTTTGGGATCCCCTTTCCCTTCATGATACAAACTAGGGAGGGAGAAGGTGGACGTAAGTCGGAGGAGAGTGGTCTGCAGGGGGAATGGCCCATCTGACCTGTGAATCTGGTGGGCGGTCTCGGCACAGAGCCCTCACTCCTGATGCTGTCACAACAACAGTTTGCAACCCATGACACTCACAGTGAAGACTGATATGCTGGAAAAGGTTAAGGAGGTGAGATCTGCATGGAGCAAAAGCCCAGATCTAGCACAGATATAGGACTTGAGTGACTCGCTGCTTTTACGTGCTTTTAATATCCAAGACCGCAGGAAAGGTACCGGGGGAAGGTTGCTGATGACCCCATACCACATAGCCATAGGTTTTCTTCAGAGCTGTTGTCATTTTAACACCAGGACAAAAAGTACAAATGATGCAATTTCTAAAGCACAAGTTTTCAGCTAATCAACATTCAATTTGTTAGGAAGAGAACAAGAACAAGCACAAATGATTATTTTGGACTTACAAGGTGATGCCAACAAGCTTTTCTAAGAACTTCTGTAACTTCAGGGCTAATGTTTCCTGGTATCAGAGCTGAGAAACAGAGAAGGCTGGGCTGTTAACAGGGACAGGGCGTGACAGGCAGGGTGCAGGTCTAGTCTCTGTTATTATCTCTGTTATTCTGTAGAAGGGGATGACAGGCATGGTTCCTCCCTCCCAGGAAGGCAGCCTCCCTGTGGATGGGACACCCAGAAATGAAGAGGACGCTCTTGGTGTTATAGGCAGGAGGCAGGAGTAGGTGCACATGGGGAGACACTGAGTGGTAAGGACGGAGGCAGAGCAGAGGGAGCCCAGCCACCCGGTACAGACAGGGCCACCCGCCCAGGACACAGGGCCACCCAGTACAGACAGGGCCACCCACCCAGGACACAGGGCCACCCACCCAGGACACAGGGCCACCCACCTGATATAAACAGGGCCAACCACCCAGGACACAGGGCCACCCACCCAGGACACAGGGGCACACACCTGATATAAACAGGGCCACCCGCCCAGGACACAGGGCCACCCACCCAGGACACAGGGCCACCCACCTGATATAAACAGGGCCACCCACCCAGGACACAGGGCCACACACCTGATATAAACAGGGCCACCCACCCAGGACACAGGGCCACCCACCCAGGACACAGGG
>NW_003852556.1:3407259-3409677 GCF_000181295.1 Otolemur garnettii | reverse complement strand
GACACAGGGCCACACACCTGATATAAACAGGGCCACCCACCCAGGACACAGGGCCACACACCTGATATAAACAGGGCCACCCACCCAGGACACAGAGGCAACATCTGATATAAACAGAGCCACCCACCTGGGATAGACAGGGCCACACACTCGCTTTCTGTTTTTCAAATGTAGGCTTCTAAAGCAATAAATTTTCCTCTCAGGACTGCTTTTGCTGTATCCTACAGGTTTTGGTAACTTGTGTCTTTATTGTTGTTGTGCTCAAGGAAGTTAATGATTTCCTTTTTTATTTCTTCCTGCACCCAACTGTGATTCAGCATAAGGTTATTTAACTTCCATGCCTTTGTGTGAGGTTGAACATTTTTGTTGGAGTTGAGCTCCACTTCTATGGCCTTGTGGTCTGAGAAGAAGCAAGGTGAAATTTCAATTCTTTTGTTTCTGTTGAGGTGTTTTGTGTGTCCTGCAATATGATCAATTTTGGAGAATGTTCCATGGGGCGATGAGAAGAATGTATATTCTCTATCTTTGGGATGGAGTGTTGTATAAGCGTCTACTAAGCACAGATGTTCTAGGGTCTCGTTTAGCTCTCTTACATCTCTGTCTCTATAATTTCTGTTCAGAGGGTCTGTCCAGCTCTGAGAGAGGAGTGTTAAAGTCCCCTGGTATTATGGTGTTATAGGATATCATATTGCTCAGACAAAGTAAGGTCTGTTTCAAGAACCTGGGAGTATTTAAATTGAGTGTGCATAAATATTTAGAATTGAAATGTCTTCTTGTATTTTTCCCTGGACCAATATGAAGTGACAATCATTGTCTTTTTTTAATTTAGTTGCTTTAAATCCACATGTATCTGAAAATAAGATTGCAACCCCTCTTTCCTTCTGAATTCCGTTTGCCTGAAAAATTGATTTCCAACCCTTAACTCAGAGTTTTAATTTGTATTTTTACGTGAGCTGTGTTTCCTGCAAACAGCAAATAGATGGCTGTGTTTTTTAATCCAATCATCCAATCTATGCTTCTTCAGTGGAGAAATCAAGCCATTGACATTTATTGAGATAATTGATAAGTGTGATAGCACTCTATTCATCTTATTTTGTGAAAGTCCATTCACAGAAAGAGAAAGACAGCACATCAACAAGCTCACAAGCTACCTTATGGAATTGGGAAAAGAGAAACAGTCTAAGTCTAAACCCAGCAGAAGAAAAGAAATATCCAAAATTAAATCAGAGATAAATGAAATTGAAAAGAAAAGAATCATTCAGAAAATTCATGAAACAAGGAGTTGGTTTTTTGAAAAAATAAATAAAATAGATCAACCTTTGGCCAGACTAACTAGAAATAAAAAAGTAAAATCTCTAGTAACCTCAATCAGAAATGATAAAGGGGAAATGACAACTGACGCCACAGAGATACAAGAGATTATCTCTGAATACTACCAGAAACTTTATGCCCAGAAATTTGATAATGTGAAGGAAATGGATCAATATTTGGAAACACACCCTCTCCCTAGACTTAGCCAGGAAGAAATAGAGCTCCTGAACAGACCAATTTCAAGCACTGAGGTCAAAGAAACAATAAAAATTCTCCTAACAAAAAATGCCCTGGTCTGGATGACTTAACACCAGAATTCTAGCAAATCTACAAAGAAGAACTTATTCCTATATTGCAGAAATTATTTCAAAAAATTGAGGAGAAAGAAATCTTCCCTAACATGTTCTATGAAGCAAACATCACCCTGATACCAAAACCAGGAAAAGACCCAACTAAAAAGGAGAACTC
This sequence comes from Otolemur garnettii, assembly GCF_000181295.1. Taxonomy (NCBI): domain Eukaryota; kingdom Metazoa; phylum Chordata; class Mammalia; order Primates; family Galagidae; genus Otolemur; species Otolemur garnettii. Next base: position 3,407,898 of record NW_003852556.1, on the reverse strand, counting down.
TAGAACAATTTCACTAATGAATATGGATGCAAAAATTCTCAACAAAATCCTAGTCAATAGATTACAGCTTATCATCAAAAAAGTCATACATCATGATCAAGTTGGTTTCATCCCAGGGATGCAAGGCTGGTTTAATATATGTAAATCCATAAATGTTATTTGCCATATCAACAGAAGCAAAAACAAAGCCCATATGATCCTCTCAATAGATGCAGAAAAAGCATTTGATAAAATCCAGCATCCTGGTCTAATTCAAACACTGTAGAGTTTAGGCATAGGTGGCACATTTCTTAAACTTATTGAAGCTGGGCAGTGCCTGTGGCTCAAAGGAGTAGGGCACTGGCTCCACATGCCGGAGGTGGCAGGTTCAAAAACGGCAAAAAAAAAAAACTGATTGAAGCCATCTATGACAAACCCACAGCTAATATTTTACTGAAAAGAGTAAAACTGAAAGCTTTTCCTCTTAGAACTGGAACCAGACAAGGTTGTCCTCTGCCACCATTACTATTCAACATAGGGCTGGAAGTTCTAGCCAATATAATTAAGCAAGACAAAAAATTAAAGGGCATCCAAATGGGAGTAGAGGAGGCCCAACTCTCCCTCTTTGCTGACAATATGATCTTATACTTAAGAGAACCC
>NW_003852556.1:3383116-3407147 GCF_000181295.1 Otolemur garnettii | reverse complement strand
AAACCCAGCCCCAGCCTGCCAAAACAATAATGACAACTACAACAAAAAAATAGCCCAGCATTGTGGCAGGGGCCTGTAGTTCCAGCTACTTGGGAAGCTGAGGCAAGAGAATCACTTAAGACCAGGAGCTGGAGGCTGCTGTGAGCTGTGAAGCCATGGCACTCTACCCAGGGCAACAGCTTGAGGCTCTGTCTCAAAAAATAAAAAAATACAGTAATATGTCTTGACCCATCAGGCCCCTGTGGCCCTGGTCTCGATCACCACAGGAAGGAACCAGGCAAGGAATCCAGTCAAGGATTAGAAGTGCAAGCTTGAGGGAGGCAGGCTAGCCCTTCTTTGCAGGGTAGCCCCGACAGACGTCTACACTAGCCTTTTACTGAGACAGAACAATACAGGTGAGGGGAGTAATTAACAAATGACTACGTGCTAAAGGGTCAGGCTCTTCTTCCACAAGGAACACTTCCAGACGAATGGCCCGAGGGTCCACCCCACAGCTGCAGATCATCTTGCTCAGATGTCGTCTGGCTCTTGGCATCCCCTACATTTCCCCCCTCTAGTGTATTAAAGACATTTCTGAATAGGCAAGGGAGAAAATTTGTTGTTGGTTATTTCAGCCGTTCTCCTCACGGAGGAGCTTTCTGCTAAGTAAAAGAAACAAAAGGGTATATAAGTATAACAAAAATGCACCAACGGCGCTAATCCAGTTATAAAGCAAAATTACTTTAGCCAAACTAGGCATAGGGGAAAACTTGTCCCCTTTGTGCTCATCACCGCTCAACTATGTGCTACAGTCTGACCTACAGGGCACATGACGTTTCCATGGGAAGTATTAAGCACCACCCGAAGCTAAGTTAGGTGGGGAAAGGGCTGCACCAAACTCAGACCCTTTCCAAAGAGCAGTATAACTTTAAGTAAAGATCAGGTTCCCAACTGAAACAGATATAAATCCAACAAGTGAAATTCTCTTACCTTGGCCGATACCAGAATAACCGTTACCTCAAAGCCTGCTGCTTGAGGTCTTTGTTGACATAACCTTCCAAGGTTTAGAAGATGCATCCTAAGCTTGCCTGGGGCTTAATATACAGCCCAAAATAATGAAATCCTGTATCAATCTTCCCACTCTGCATAGAAGTTCCAACTGCCTTTTAGGGGGAAAGGATGCTGACCACTCTTAACAGCTTCCTGCTGATAATGGGCAGTGATATGGGAGAGGCAGCTGGAGTTCCCACAGAGGAGATTGATCCAAGATTTCTCTATTATGAAATAACCTAGGCTATGGTCCTGTGAATAAAACAAATTTATTAAAGTACTGGCAAGATTTCCTGCTCATGTCGAGGCTTAATCCAGCGAGCTAGTAAACACCGCTTCTCTTGATTTTCTGTGATAATATGAGCGAAACCTCAATCCCATTGCGGTACATAACCAGGCTCTCAGAGAGTGAAAAGAACTCTAGTGAGCATGTACTTAGGACTATTATTCAATACGGACTGCTACCTTTCCCCTCCTTTTTATATGCAAATAAAATAATGTTTAATGTGATAAGGGCAGTTCTTCCTATTATCTAGCCCTTTTCTTGCTAGGGAAAGTATGGAAATTGTCAAAGTTCCAAATTTCAGGTATGGGCTCTTTAAATGATGAAGCCCAATACAGATGTAAACTATTAGCGGCTACTAGGGAAAAATGATGATTGTGATGTTAATTCTCTTACAGTTCCTTTTAAACTGAGAAAACCTTTGCTGAGAGAATTTGCCATTCCTTTAACTCTACAAACTTTCCTTTGATGTTTACTTAACAGATGAACAAAAGATAACATTTTCCTTGCAATCTTTGCAAGCAAGGATTTTTCTCTTGCTATTCCAAAGGTTTTGCTACTCGTGGTCCTAAATCCACCCTTCACAGATCTCAAAAGACTGTTTCTCACGGACTAATTGTTTCACCCTTCACAATTCTTCTCAAAGGCTGTTACTCACAGTCCCTTCAGGGGTATCACCCTTCACAATTCCTCAGTAGCAGAGGCTTTCCTGCTTTAAACTGCTTTTCCAGCAGAATCTTTGCTAACTGATTCCAGACTCGTTTTTCAAATGGAGTTCCCTAGCACAAAGGTAGTTTAACTCTTAGTCTACTTATTCTCCATCATCATCCATTGGTCTGGTTTAATTTCTTCAGTTTTATGCTGAGGCACCACAGGTCTAACCAAGCTGGCAGAGTGCTCCCATGGCATAGAATTGATTATACTGTTTTTCCAAGAATAGTTTGAAATAGAAGAAGTTAAAAAATACCTCACTTATTTCGAGCGAGGTTCCCTTGCTTCTAGATTGGCCATGAGGTCCCACTTGCCCTGTGGACTTTCCCTTTGGACTTCCCCGCACTGTCTACCAAAGGCTTCACCTACATCTGGGTGCCACTTTTCCCTTTGGTCCACGTCCCTGGTGTCCTGTTGTGTCCTCGTGCATCCTGCTGACTACGCCAGATGTCGCAGCCCATCGGACCCTGTGGCCCTGGTCTTGATCACCACAGGAAGGAACGAGGCATGACGAGGATTAGAAGTGCAAGCTTGAGGGAGGCAGGCTAGCCCTTCTTTGCAGGGTAGCCCCAAGCAAACTCCGCACTAGCCTTTTATTGAGACAGAACAATACAGGTGAGGGTAGTAATTAACAAATGACTACGTGCTAAAGGGTCAGGCTCTTCTTCCACAAGGAACACTTGCGGGCAAATGGCCTGTGGGTCCACCACTCAGCTGCAGATCATCTTGCTCAGATGTCATCTGGCTCTTGGTGTACCCTGCAGTAATGTCTCAGGATATAAAATCAATGTACACAAGTCAGTAGCCTTTGTATATGCCAATAACAGCCAAGATGAGAGGCTAATTAAGGACACAACTCCCTTCACCATAGCCCCAAAGAAAATGAAATATCTAGGAATATACCTAACAAAAGAGGTGAAGGACCTCTATAAAGAAAATTATGAAATCCTAAGAAAGGAAATAGCAGAGGATTTTAACAAATGGAAAAACATACCATGCTCATGGCTGGGAAGAATCAACATTGTTAAAATGTCCATACTTCCCAGAGAAATATACTGATTCAATGCTATCCCTATTAAAATACCAACATTGTACTTTCAAGACTTGGAAAAAATGATTCTGTGTTTTGCATGGAACCAGAAAAAACCCTGTATAACTACGGCAGTTCTTAGTAATAAAAACAAAGCCAGGGACATCACCATACCTGATTTTAGGCTATACTACAAGGCCATAGTGGTCCAGAAAGCATGGTACTGGAACAAAATTAGAGACATAGACATTTGGAATTGAATAGAAAACCAGGAAATGAAACCAACAACTTACAACCACCTAATCCTCAATAAACCAAACAAGAATATACACTGGGATAAAGACTCCCTATTCAATAAATGGTGCTGGGAGAACTGGATATCCACATGTAAAAGACTGAAACTGGACCCACACCTTGCTCCACTCACAAAAATTGATTCAAGATGGATAAAGGATTTAAATTTAAGGCATGAAACAATAAAAATCCTCAAAGAAAGCATAGGAAAAACACTGGAAGATGTCAGCCTGGGGAAAGACTTTATAAAGGCTGCCATGGCAATTGCAACAATGATAAAAATAAACAAATAGGATTTAATTAAACTGAAAAGCTTCTGTACAGCTAAGGAGACAACAACCAAAGCAAATAGACGACCTACCCAAATGGGAAAGAATATTTGCATATTTTGAATCAGACAAAAGCTTAATAACTAGGATCTATAGACAACTTAAATTAACCCACTTGAAAAAAGCAACAATCTCATACATCCATGGGGAAGAGAGATGAACAGAACCTTCTCTAAAGAAGACAGACAAATAGCTAGCAAACATATGAAAAAATGCTCATTATCCCTAATTATTAGAGAAATGCAAATTAAAACCACCCTGAGATGTCATCTAACCCCAGCAAGAATGGCCCATATCACAAAATCTCAGAACTGCAGGTACTAGTGCAGATGTGGAGAGAAAGGAACACTTTTACACTGCTGGTGGGACTACAAACTAATACAACCTTTTTGGAAGGAAGTATGGAAAAACCTCAAAGAACTCAACCTAGACCTCCCATTTGATCCTATAATTCCATTACTGGGCATCTAACCAGAAGGAAAAAAAATCCTATTATTATAAAGACATTTGTACTAGACTGTTTACTGCAGCTCAATTTACAATCACCAAAATGTGGAAACAGCCTAAATGCCCCTCAACCTAGGGAATGGATTAGCAAGCTGTGGTATATGTATACCATGGAATACTATTCAGCCATTTAAAAAATGGAGCTTTCACAGCATTTGTATTAACCTGGATGGAGGTGGAACATATTCTTCTTAGTAAAATATTACAGGAATGGAGAAGTATGAATTTTACATATTCAACTTTGATACGAGGACAATTAATGACAATTAATGACATGGTAGTGGGTGGGAGAAGGGGAGAACAGACAGAGAGAGAATGAGGGAGGGGGTGAGGGAAAGGAAATAAAAGAAAAGAAAATAGTGACTAATTCTCACATAAATTGTATTTAATTTTGACCAAAGTACATTATTTGAACAATAATTTTTAATTCAACTTGTTAATATGTTGTTTAGGATATTGCATCTTCATTTATAAGTGAAATATGTTTGTAATTTCCTGTTATAATAATATATTTTTTCCAATTTTAATATCAGCTATATCCAGATGAAGTACAATGAATTTGAAGTATTTCTTCTTTTTCTATTGTCTATAAGATTTGGCATGGTCTGTTTCTTAAAATTATCTTCTATTTTTATTTATAAACCTTAGTTGTCTATTTTTTGAGACTTTAGGAAAACATTTTAAAAAATGAAAAAAAAAATAAAATAAATAAACATGGCCACACACCCAGCATAAACAGGGCCACCTACGGAGATGGCAGGTTCACACTCAAGCTTTGGTGGCTTACTTAAGAGTGGAAGAAGAGTTCTAGTAGAGTGATCAGAGCTTATTCCATGAATGAATGGATGAAAGGAGGAGCCTGGCCCCACCTCAAGGGCCCCAGTACCCTGCATTGTGACATGCTGCTGCCTGATTTGATTGGCTTAGAGAAAAATAATAAAGAGGGTGTGGCACCTGTACCTCAGTGACTAAGGCACAGGCCACATACACTAGGGCTGGCAGGTTCGAACCCAGCTTGGACTTGCTGAAAACAACAATGACAATTGCCACAAAAAAATAACTAGGCATTGTGGCAGCACCTATAGTCCCAGCTACTTGGGAGGCTGAGGTAAGAGAATTGCTTAAGCCCAAGAGTTTGAGGTTGTTGTGAGCTGTGAAGACACAGCACTCCACCAAGGGTGACACAGCAAGACTCTGTCTCAAAAAAAGAAAAGAAAAGAAAAAAGAAAAATAATAAAGAGAACTGACATAAAGCAATTGCTCCTTAATTGTTCTTTTCTAAAGTGTGGTAATTTTAAACGTACTTTTGGTCCATAGCAGGATCTATACTGACCCTCAGAACTAGACTTCTGGCCTCATTTGGTGAAACTGTTCACTCACGCCTGCTCTCTTCATCAGCAATGTGGTCAATCAGTCTTCCAGAAATCTACATCAATAGCCGAGTGACCACAGTGAGATCAGCCACGCTGCAGTCCGGTCGCAGGCCGGGGGCAGACTCCCAGCCTTGCTTGCAGGGGCATGAATCCAGCATAAGCCCATTCAGCAATCCACCATTCACCAGCCAAATGCCACTCATTCCAGCACAGTTTCATGAGGATATAAACAGAGCAAGATCAGCCCTCTGGAACAAACAGGAAAATGCTCTGGACTAGTAGAGATTGTTATTTTAAATGCTTTAGTCTCACTGGTCAGAGATTAACTCAAATCTGCCACCCGCTGTGCAGAAATCTCCAAGTGCTTTAGGAGAGAAGCCTGTCTCTCACATATGACTATTTATTAGCTTTGAGAAATCTTGGGTTATTTTGCTCCCCTTGAAGAAATTATGTACTTTGAGTGTTGTAAGTAAACATCCACCAGCTTTAAACCACTCGTGCCGAGTCACCATGAACCCCCCGGAGTGATCAGCCACGTGTGCACTTCACTAGCAGCAGTCCCCATTCTCCACGATGGCCCAGTCTGCTGCCCCTGCCCCAGGGGTCAGCTGCTTTTCCTCAGCATACCCCCTCCAACAGCTGCTGTCCTCCACACACCTTCTCCGTCCCTGCTGACCCACATCTCCTCACCCTGGGCAGCCTGTGCCTCCCTCACAGACACCTGAGGACTTTGCCCACTGCCCGGTGCACACAGGGAAGGATCAGGAAGCTGTTAAGAGAGAACTGTGTCCTCCCCAAACTCATATGCTGAAGTCTGCAGCACTGGGATAGGCTGCACCAGTGATCTGGTCGGTGTCTCTTCCATCCCCACAGTGACTGCTCAGCACCTGACGTGCCTCATCTATTTCTGATGTTTAATTTTTGAACTTTGTATTTGACCGCTCTGGTCCTAAATTACTTTGGTTCAGTGTTAAGCTCTGTGGTTCTTATTGTTCTATCTCTTCCTCTTCCTCCTCCTCTCTCTAACTTCTTCTTAAATACTGTTTCCCAAGCTGATTCATTATCTTTTACTGGTTTCTTCCTATATTTTAATCACTAGGAAAATCACCCACAAGCCACATTTTGCACTCAAAGACATTGAGCACAAAGTTCCATTGTTACTTGATTACGGACTTAAATTTAATCCTTCCATCCCAAGCTGAACGTCCCTCCACTTCCCTATTTTGGTTAATGGTGACATCACTCTCTCCATGCCCCACCCTTGGCGTTCTTTCATTACCTTTTTATTCCTCAGGCCCAATAAATGACCAGCCTCATGGTTCTTTTTCTTTCTCTCTCTCATATGCATCACTTCCTTTCTTCAATTCCACTGTGATCCCACAGCCCAGATCTCATGGTCATTGAAACCCTCTTAACTAGGTTCCTTGATAACATTTTTTTCTTCTGTTAATATATATCAGACAATATTGCACATTTAACAATCTTAACACATTGCTTTGGATATGGTATTTCTTACACTGACTGGCTGCTAGAGCATGGGTTGAGGGGGACAGAATTGTGCCAAGATCCCCAGTGGAGACAGAAGGCCCATCAGGACACCCATTTAGCTGTGGAACCATGACTGGGTTTGGACTTCTCTAGCCACAGGCCCCTGGAATTGGGAATGTGTAGACGAGAAGATTGTCCACAGCTCAGTAAAGGTGTGTGAAGTCAGGAAGGGCCTGGGACAGTGAGTGACAGAGTCACTAAGGCTAGAAATCAGCAGACTCAAGAAGGTGAGTGATGAGCTTTGAAAGATCTAAGGTTTTTTCTTTGAGTTGTGGCTGGATCAGAAAAGCCGCCCTCTGGAAAGGACAGGCTGGTATGTGAGGAACGGCCTGGAAGGCGTGAACACGGACGCTCTGCAGAGACGACTTTCCCAGCCCGCGGGTAGGACCTGCAGCAAGACAGGTGGGGAGGAGGCAGGGCCGGGCTGGGGAGGGCCGGCTCTAGATGATACCTAGTTGTCATCATAGTGAGGCAGCTGCTGTGACGTAGAAGGAAGTGGGACACCAAAGCCCATTCTAAAGCCCTCAGCATCTGCTCTTTTCCCACAAGGTAACTCCCAAATTTCTTAGTATGTCAAAAGGGACACCCCAGAATAGAAACTCATTTACCTTTTAAATTTAGGACCCCAACTTTTCCCTTCACAGATCCCCCATTTCGGTTAATCTCCTAAGCTCCCAATAGACCTTTTAGCTTTTCCATGATCCGTACTCTGTCTCAGACCTGTCCCCACAGCACCCACCATTAAAAATCAGTTTCGGCCCCTCGTCTGCAGTGAGGTTGTTCCTGATCAGACTTTGCCCACCTGGCTCCCTCACCTGACTCCCACACACCCACTGTCCACATAATGCCTTTCCCAGTTGGTCACGGACACTCTGCGCCAGGTAACTGCCTGCCGTTCTGCTCTCGTCTTTAACTCTCACCCGGTATGTCTGCATTCCTCAATCGCAGTCAAAGATCTTCAGGAGCAGATCTCATTTTTGCTTTTGCATTTCCTACAAGTCTTAGAACAGGGTGGTTAGTGTGGTAGGTATTTGCTAAATATTTGTGGTTCTGATTTAACTGTCGCCACCTCCTTTAAAAAGTACTAAGGCCCCAGGATGACGAGTCCTTCCCCATGTCCGTGTTTCACTGGTTCGTTTTGTCAGGGTTCATCTGGTTTCCAGTCTTCTGATAACAGCATTTGCCATAGTAACAGACTTTCCTGGGGTGCCTGATCCTTAGCAATAAGCCCACACGCAGAATCCGCTCGGAAGCTGAAATGCACACGTGGACAATTAAAAAGGCAATAAGTCGGGGGAAATACACCAAATGAGTAATTTCCTTTGCTTTCCCTCTGAGCCTTTATTTAAGGGTCTTTTTCCAAAAGATAAATATTGTCACTCATTTACTATGTATTTCAATTGCTTGAAGTTTTATGCTTTTGCTTATTTTTTGTTTGTTTGTTTGTTTGTTTTACCCAGGTCCAAGAGCTTTAAACAATGGAATCTACCAGGTCTGGCAAGAATATCCTGTAGCTTGGTATCAATTCTTTTTTCCTTTCTTTAAGATAGGCGGGATGGTGCTCGGCGTGGGGGGGGGAGACGGAATTATAAGCAGATGACAGATTAAGGCTATGTGTTTTCTGTAATAAAACACAGTTGGAGATAGACTAGCCACTTTGGCCTCTGTCCCCACAACTCTCCTCAGACGTGATAGTGGATGTGTAGTGAATCTGCCCAGGTAAGCCAGGTGCCAATCCCAGCGCTCCCCAGGACAGAGTTTAGGAAGGTGACCAAGCTCTCTGGAGACTTGTCCTCTGTGAGCTGAGGCGTATGTTCCTCCCTGAGGTCCTGTCGATCCTCTGCCTGACACACTCTCCACAGTGGGCCACACGGCAGGCTTCGAAGGCACGTCTCAGCCAGGCCGCTGTGCTGTCACCAGCAGTACAAGGTCAGACAAGCTAAGTAGTTATGATCACCCCCAGGAAAGTGTGACTTCCCAAGTCTAAGCTTCCTGGGGGCACTTAATTATAAAAGGCAGACAGTGTTCCTTCTGGCTCTTGAAAATAAGCTGAGCTGGAGCTCTTTGCCAGTGGAGAAAAACAAGAACATATTGACAGACTGTCCTCTTCTCAGGTACTGATCCCCTCAGCAGCAGAATGTCTGTGCCTTTCAGAAGCAGGAGCAACACCAGGGACCACTTGCCACATTCCCTTTTCAGATTTCACGGCTCATGTCATTTTAAAAGGATGCTGGGTGTGACCGGGGCGGAGGAGGGACGGCTGGAGGCACACAGTCTTCTTCCAATTCATCATTGTTCACACTGCCCATCGCTGCTCTACATTGTTAAACCAATGGGGATGTTCTTTCCCCGCCAATCTTTTGATTGCTGTTCAGTTTCACTGCATGTTGTAAACATCATTTGTCTGAACTGCTTGTCAGGGGGGGAATACGGCCGGCTTAGGGCAGGAGAAGGGAAGCCCTCTGGGTCTGCTGTGCCCGTGCTCCCCTCCGCCCCCACGTGGCCTCTATGTTGGGGTCTCTACTGCCCACTCCCACCTATCGCTCTGACAGCATGTGCGTCTGCCACCAACTATAAGCTCTGCTCACAGCTGTGGCCAGCCCTGTCCACCCCACCGCCACCCCCAGCATAGGACACCTGTCCCCATCTTGTCCAGACAGACACAGGAGCCTGCCTCACCTCCTCACGTGCTTTCTCCTCTGCTCATTATCACTCTATTACAAAGACATCGCAGACATTTTTTTCTGACCTTTCCCCATTAACTTGTTCTTTTTTTCATTTTTTTTATTAAATCATAGCTTTATATATGCATTTATGGGGTACAATGTACTGAGTTTATATACAACTTGGAATGCTTACATCAGACTGGTTAACATAGCCTTCACCTCACTTACTTAATTACTGTGTTAAGACATTTATACTCTACTCTTAATAGATTTGACATGTACCCCTGCAATATGAACCTGAACCATAGGTGAAGTCACACCGATTACCCTCACTCCACCCAGCCATCCCTCCCCCTCCTCTTCCCTCCTTCATCCTGGGCTATAGTTGTGTTTTATCTTTCATATGAAAGTGTGGGTGATTATATATTGGTTTCACAGCAGTACTGAGCACATTGGATACTTTTTCTTCCATTCTTGAGATACTTTACTAAAAAGAATGTGTTCCAGCTCCATCCATGTAAACATAAGAGGTAAAGTCTCCATTGTTTTATGGCTGCATAATATTCCATGGTGTACAAATACCACAATTTATTAATCCATTCATGGGTCAATAGGCACTTGGGCTGCTCCTATGACTTGGAAATTATGAATGGGCTGCAATAAACATTCTGGTGCAAATACCTTTGTTGTAAAGTGATTGTTGGTTTTCTGGATATATACCTGGTGGAGGAATTGTAGGCTCAAATGGCAGGTCTACTTTGAGACCCCTATTTGAGACCCCAAACTTATTTCCAAAAGGAATGTTCCCTTTTCTGGAACATTCTGAATGTTCACTTCCAGAAGTGTTCCCTTTTCTCCACACCCACCCCAACATCTGTAGTTTTGATATTTCATCATGTGGGCTACTCTTACTAAAGTTAGATAGTATCTCAAGGTGGATTTGATTTGCTCACCAAAGATGATGAGAATTTTTTTATGGGTCTATAAGCCATGTGCCTGTCTTCTTTAGAGAAGCTTCTATTCAAATCTCTTGCCCACAATGAAATAGGACCACTTATTCTTTTCTTGTTAAGAAGTTTGAGTTCTCTATGGATTCTGGTTATCGAAACTTTGTCAGAAGTATAACCTGCAAATATCCTTTCACATTCTGAGGACTGTCTGTTTGCTTTACTTACAGTGTTTTTGGCTGTGCAGAATCTTTTTAGTTTGATCAGATCCCAGTAATGTATTTTTGGTGTTGCTTCAATTGCCCGAGGAGGTCCTCCTCATAAAGTATTCTCCAAGGCCAATTTCTTCAAGTGTTTCCCCTGCACTGTCTCCAAGTATTTTTATAGTTTCATGTCTTAAGTTTAAATCTTTTATCCAGTGAGTGTCAATTTTTGTTAATAGTGAAAAGTGTGGGTCCAGTTTCAATCTTATACAAGTTGCCAGACAATTCACCTAGTACCATTTATTAAATAGGGAATCTTTCCCCCAATTTATGTTTTTGATAGGCTTATCCAGACAATAAGTGTCTGGAATCATCTCTTGGTTCTCCATTCTGTTCCATACAGCTATCTTTCTATTTTTGGGCCAGTACCATGCTGTTTTGATCACTATAGATTTATAGTATAATCTGAAGTCTGGTAGTGTGATTCCTCCTGGTTTGTTTTTATTTCTGATTAATGTCTTGGCTATTTGAGGTTCTTTTGAACCTTTAACATCTCACACATACTGCATATCTATGTGTGCTGAGATCACTAGAGGGGTCACAAGTGATTCCTGCCTGCCAAGAATTAACTTCTGACTCCTGGGAGGACATCAGCCCTTCTGAGAATGTGAGCTCCACATATTCAGTATCTTCCGTGCTCTGTGTCTAAGAAAAGGGGCATGGAGGCTGGGTGGTAGCTCTCGCCTATAGTACCGGCAGTCTGGGAGGCTGAGGTGGGAGGATTGCTTAAGTTCAAAAGTTCAAGACCAGCCTGAGTAAGAGTGAGAGTCCATCTCTACTAAAAACTAGCCAGATGTGGTGGGCACCTGTAGTCCCAGCTGCTCAAGAAGCTGAAGCAGGAGGATCACTTGAGCATGAGAATTTGAGGTTGCTATGAGCTATAATGATGCCATGGCACTCTACCCAGGGTGACAGGGTGAGGGGGGAAAAAAAAGCAAAGAAAAGGGGCACAGAGATCAGCGATATCTTTTGAAATCCCATTGAATTCTATTTCCAAGTAAGCAGGAACTAGATAGGATCTTAACATGATCTTCCTGATCTTAAAGCTTCGTGAGATCTGCACACACAGTCTCCCTTGTGTAGAGATGTCAATGTCTCCTCTTGAGGGAGGAAAGGATTTGAAACAGATGGCTGGCTACTGGCCATGTCCTTCTTGTCCTTGACTTTGGTTGGGGATTGAGCAAGGGAGGAAAGGAGAGAAATAGGCAAATAAGTCAGTCACAGATGGGTACCAGTGACAGGCAGTATTCACTGTGTAACACATTGATAAAAGAATCTTTAGTATCTCAGGTCTCAGGACGGGGCTTCTTAACCTTTCTTCAGAAGGAAGAAGGCCCCCTTAGCTCACTGCCATGAAATGGTCGCTGCCCAGGAAGAGGGTACTTTTGCTCCATGTGCACAAGTCTACCCACCCTTCCTTGGCTCCTCACCGTTGGCACTAGAGCTTGGGTGTGGGCCAGATGCCAGGCCCACAGGCAGCCATACAGATAAGCATATGTCCAGTGACAAGGAGGTGGACAGCATCTGCCCATTAATCAGACATGTCTTTTGCAGGTGGCAGGTGTGGTCCTTATGGCTCATCTTCATGGGAAGGTGAAGGTGCTGCAGCCACCTATGCTTGGTGCCAGCTGCACTCTGAAAAGGATGCACTGCCCCCCCCCCCAGGTGAGTGGCCCATGATGTGTTCCTTCTGGGAAACCTGGGGCCCCTCTTGGGCACTGCAGCACCATCTCCCTTCTCATGGCACCATCTCCCTGCCTGCAGTTCTTGTGTTTTAATCCCCCACACCATGAGGGGATATTGGCTAGAAGGACAGGCTCACTTTTCAGGCTGGCCCTGCTCCTCCTGGATTCACAGATGAGGATGACCAGGTCTCCACTCAGCGCTGGGCTTCCAGTCGCTGACCAGAGCCACTCCAGCCCATAGGCAGCCCCACCCTGATATGCACTTAGCAGCAAGAAGACAGAGCCTGGAGCAACGCTCCTGGACCTGGATTGGAGTCCGGGCTCTCGCACCAGCCAGGCATGGCTTTCAACAGCTCCTGGGCCTTCTCATTCCAGCCTGGATTCCAGAACTGGGTGGGAGGGAGCAGCCCAATAAATGCTGCCCAATCAGCAAACAAACAAAGCTCTCACACCACCCTGTGCTCTCACCCCCTGATCTCAAGCCTCATGGTCCCCACTTTCTTACAAGAAATAGAAGTGGGGACACTGGCTGAGGGGTTAAGACACACTCTCACTGGAGTCTCATAGCAGCCACATGGTGAGTGGGGACCTCGAGGTCATCACCCATTCCCTTATGCAGCACTTTGTTGACAACCATATGCCAGGCTGTGCCTACAGAGCCAGGAGCACAGGGACGCACGGGCTGGGGAGATGGCTATGCCTGCCCGGGCAGATGGCTGTGCCTGCCGGGTGGTGGGAGCATGACCGGGAGGACAGGGCCTGGGAGGGCCCGTGGGCCATTAGGGAGTAAGCTTTCTGCTTGGAATGCATCACTGGGGAGGAGGCACTGGGGCTGGGGGACATGTTGAGGCCAGACGTGAGTCCAAACAGGCCAGAGTTTATCAATCGCCAGCAGACATCTGGGAGGAAAACCTGGAATGGGCTGTTGGGCAAAGTTGGGCCAGCAAAGTGAGGATGTGGCGGAGTGAAAAGGGGATGGGTGGCTGGGCCGGTTCTTGTTACATCACTGGATGTAGCAGGTGCAGGGAGGGAAACTGGAGGAAACCAACTGGTCACGTACAGTGATGGTGGCAGGGCACACGGGGGCCCTCGGGGAGCACCTAAGCTTCCTCTCTGTCTGTCCCCACCTACATCTTTGCACGTACTAATCCCACCAGCAGCCTCTCCCTGGTGGGGCTGATGGCATGTGGACAGGTGTGGGAGGGAAGGCCTCCACTCTGCCACTTACCCTCTTCCCAGGCCTCTCCATACGCAGACTCCTGAGTGCTAGGGAGGGGGCAGCATGAGAAGACACAGAGAAAGTAGAAGGTGCCGGCCCCTCTCAGGGCTGCTGCTGTGCCGTGACAGCAGCCAGATGCAACCAGCCCTTGCATCAAGCACAGAACCTCTGATGTCTCCCACAGGAATCTCCTTCTCCACCGCTCCCCACAGGTGCCACACACTCCCAATGTCTGGCCTCCCTGTGGCTTTGCCCTGCACACACGTCTGGGCTTCCTGCTGCAGAAACCCTTCCTCTGGCTTCAAGCCTTTCTGAGCTAAAGGGACTCTGCTTCCTTCCCTGCATTCCCGGCCCTTTCTAGAAGCTCATACAGTTTGGCCACCTTTTGGCCCTCTCTTCCCTGTGGCAGGCGCCTTCCTCCTCCAAGGCAGAGACAGCATGGTCCCTGCTATGTGACCACTGCCCTGGAGGACACGGCTCCAGCACTGCTCAGACCATCACAGGCCTCCGTGTAGCAGGAGCACCTGTGGCAGGCCTGCAGGTGTCCCTGCAAACACCCTGTGTCTCTACTTCCCTCTGGCTCCCAGCTCCCCGCTCCTGAGGTAGGAAGGGAGAGGCCAGGGAAGGCTTCATTCTTACATCATATAAATGCATTTCCATTGTATGGAATACATTTTGAGGAATACATTTCCACATAAGTTCTTTGAGGTGACAGTGATGGGGACCATTTCCTGAGCTTTGTGCAGGTGCTGAACATGCGAGATTGGTGTTTCTCTGTGGAATGCAGGGGGAGGGACACCCCCAGTCTCAAGCTCTGCAGCACGGACTAATTCTGAGCTAGCAGCAGAAGCACCCCTAAGCACCTTGCTCAGAGCCATCTGGGTGATCTGGAGACTTATTTCCAATAACATTATTACTGAAGGGCATTAAATATACACCCGTATACCATTTTTCCAAAGTTCACTCTTTATAGCACGGGCCAGCCCATGTTTTCTAAAAATATTCAAAAAGTAAATATTTATAGTTTCTCTGGCCAGGTGGTCTCAGTTGCAGCTGTTTAGCTTTGCTTTGCAGCAAGAAAGCAGCCATGGGCACTGCCTGGGGAAAGGGTGCAGCCAAGAAAACCAGACTTACAAAAGCAGGTGGCTGGCCACCGCGAGCCCAGGACCACAGGTGGCTGGCCACCACGAGCCCAGGACCACAGGCACTGGCCACCATGAGCCCAGGACCACGGGCACTGGCCACCGCGAGCCCAGGACCATGGGCGGCTGGCCACCATGAGCCCAGGACCACGGGCGACTGGCCACCATGAGCCCAGGACCACGGGCAACTGGCCACCATGAGCCCAGGACCATGGTCTGCTGATTCTTGGTTTATAACATTGAAACAACATCATTAGGGCAAGCACAGCATATGGCCAGGACACTTAGTTAAGCTGCATTTATACTGTACATATTATAGAAATATAATACACACTTCTCAAAATAGGGTTTTAAAGCCTGAGTTCTCATTCTGAGGGCCAGAGGGTCCTTGAATCCCTTAAAATTATGAGCAAAACTATGTATATCTGCATTTTTCTAGGGACCCACTCCATAACTGCCAGATTTCCAGAGGGGTCAACAGAAAAGATTATTCAACAGTAAATTTCAATCTCCAAACAGACACTTCACATTTTCTTTCTTACAACAACTATAATCGTCACCCCATAAAACTCCGATCCAGACAAGTGTGTGCGGAACCATGGTAATGACACCGTCTGGCCCTCCTGATTTGCCTGGTCACATGCCTGGATCCCACACCCTTCACAGGTGAGGCAGGAGAGGGGGAGATAAGCAGTCAGCAGCCACGGAACTGTGGATTCTTTCCCTAAACCGCGGCCCATCTCCTTTCAGCCTTTCTCACAAACCCATGATCCCCTTAGGGTCTAGTGAAACCTGAGGCTCTTCCCAGGAGGATCAATTCCTTTCAGGCAGGCCAAGCAGGAAATAAAGTGAGATTACTCACAGGCAGGGGATGTTCTTAGAAATTCCTTTTTACTATTGTTTTGTTTTTTACTGAACATGCCAAAAACCACACCTTGTAACTCTGGGAAATTCATCTTCCCCAGCTATATAAAGAATTCTATAAACCCCAAGCTGTGGATTCTACAGATGATCTAACTGGGGCATTAAAAACTCGTGGAAAAAACAATTTTTTTAAACACCATTGGGCACATGTCATCAAAATAGGAAAAACGCAACAAAATTAAGAGCTACATGAGAGTCAGAGAGATTCACAAAAGAGGGAACATTCTAGGCCTACATGAAAGGAAAGATTTCCAAGAAAAATGCATGTATCTAATACTGGGATTTAAAGTAAGACATATTTTTATTTGCCACAAAAAAAAAGAAATAGGGTTGAAAAACCATAACTCCAAATCTTATAAAGTGTAAAAAAATCAACAAACCCAAACTAGCCAACATGATATTGAAGAAGAACGAAGTTGAAGAACTGAAATTACTCAAACCCCGAACTTACCATAAAGATACAGTGGTAAAGGGGGTGTGTTATCAGCAAAAGACAGAAAAATGGACCAGGATAGATCAGGAGAGATGATGCTTAAATAGACCCACACAAATGACACCAAATGGTCTTTGTCAAAGAAGAAAAAACAATTAGATAGAAAAAGAATAGCTGTTTCCACAAATGGTGTTAGGAATACTGGACATCCAAGTTTAAAAAAACATTCTTGACACAGAACTTACACATTCCACAAAAACTCCTCCAAATGAATCATAGACTCGAGTGTAAAATGCAAGACTATAAAGTCCCTGACGATTATAGAGGAGAAAATGACTTTGGGTTGGACAATGACAAACATATGACCCACGGAAGGCACAGCTGGGAACCTGGGCTTCCACGAAATTAAAACCTGCTCTGTAACCAGACACTGGAAGATAATGGGAATATAAGTTACAAACTAGAGGAAAATATTTGCAAATAACATATCTGATAAAGGGTTGTTACCCAAAGTATGCAAAGAACTCAATAACAAGGAAATGAAAAGCTGAAATGGGCAGAAGGCCACAACAGACACCTCACCAAAGAAGAGTTGCAGGTGACAAAGAGGCACATGGAAGACGTCGTCATCGTGTGTCACCCAGGAAGTGCAGGTCCAAACAACAATTAGCCAACGCCACACACCTAGTAAAACTCAAAACACCAACCACACCACACTCAGCGGGGCTGGGAAGCAGGAGGAACGCTCGTTCTCTGCCGCTGGGAATGCAAAGGAACGGTGACGTTGGAAGCAGTCTGCCAGTTTCTCAGGCGCCTGAACTTACTCTTATCAAACGACCCAGCAATGGAACTCCTCAGTGTTTATCCAAATACACTGAAACTTAGGGTCTAGCAACTTTATTCATAATTACCAAAACTTGGAAATAACCAAGGTGTCCTTCACTAAGTGAGCAGATGAACAAACTATGGTCCATTCAGACAATGGAATATTCTTCAGTTCCATACAGAAATTAGCTCTCAAGCCATGAAAAGACATGTGGAAAACTTAAATGCATATTTCTAAGCGAAAGAAACCAATCTGAAAAAGTTATATGATTTCAACTATATGACCTTCTGCAAAAGGAAAAACTGGATATAGTGAAAAGATCCATGGGTGCCAGTGGTCAGGAGAGGAGGCGGACAGATGGCCAGGTAGCACAGTGGATCTACAGTGGTAGATGCAGTGGAACCGTTCTGTGTGATGCTGTAATGGGCACGTGTCAGGAGGCACCTGTCCAGACTACGGAATGTCCACCACTAACAGTGGGCCTCAACCGTAACTGATGCTAACCGCAGACTTTGGATGTGATAATGTGTCCAAATAGGACTGAGGATGCTGATGGTCAGTGCATTAATCAGGGTTCTCTAGAGAAACAGAACCAGTGGGATGCGTGTGTGAGGGTGTATAGAGAGAGATTTCTCATAAGAAATCGGTTCCTGTGATTGTGGAAGCTAGCAAATCCCACCATGTGAAAGGTGATCAGGCCATCTGGAGACCAGGAGAGCTGATGGTGTAAGTTCCAGTCCAAAGACCAGCAGGCTTGAGGCCTAGAAGAGCTGAAAAGACATCTCACCTCTAGTCCGAAGGCAGGAAAAAGCTAATGTCCCAGCTGGAAATGACCAGGCCTGGGAACTCCCTTTTCTTTTGGGCACAGTTGGCCTCCCTGTTCTGCTCAGGTCCTCAGTTGACCGGCATCTCCCCTTCAATTTGTCTGTAGATCTGCATAACATAAAATCTATATATGTATTTACGACGCTGACCTCAGAACAGCACACTCTTCAAAGAAGTCGTCTCCAAACGTAACTGCATAAAAGGTGAATGAATCGTACAGAAATACATTTCAGTTAAAGGGAATTGATTATCTGGATGTAGCAGTTTACTTAAAAGTACCTCTCATAGCAGGTATTAACTGCCATGATTATTCATGGAGATACTTATTAATATGCAATTTAAGCCTCTATTTCTATGATGATTATTCTATCAGCATTGTGGATGAGGACGTGCAGGTATAGATAAAGGTGCAAGAGAAATCTTCAGTCAAGAGAACTGAGCCGCCTCCCTTCTAGACCACCGGAGAGAGACCTGATTAGATACCTGAGCACAAAGCATGCTTCACCCAGGGCAGGACAAGGAAAGACCCTAAAGGCTTTGGTGACAATAAGAAAAGGTGCATTTTAGTGACTAGCGAGTCAGGCTTAATGTGAGTCACAACTCAATAAAGTTAGTGGTTGGCAAATTTGCATGTTGCTTCACTATGTCCCCCACTTTTTTTTTTTTTGGAGACTGAGTCTCACTGTGTCACCCTCAGTAGAGTGCCATGGAGTCACGGCTCACAGAGACCTCAAACTCTTGGGCTTAAGCGATTCTCTTGCTTCAGCTTCCCAAGTAGCTGGGGCTATAGGTGCCCGCCATAATGCCCAGCTATTTTTTGTTATTGTTGCCCTTGTTGTTTAGCAGGCCCTGGCCAGGTTCAAACCCACCAACCCTGGTGTAGGTGGCTGGTGCTCTAACCACTGAGCTATGGGCACACAGCCAGCCACATGCTTTTGTAAATAAAGTTTTATTAGATCACTGCCGTGCCCATGGGTTTACTTATATCTTTGACTGTTTTTGCACTAAGGACAGAGGTGAGTAGATGCAAAGAGACCACATGGACCACAAAGCCTAAAATATTTACAGTCTTGTTCTTTACAGGATAATTCTGCCAACTTTTAAGTTCATCAATTGTTAAGGGGGAATTCTTACTCTCTTAACTTTATGAAGATACCTAGTCTAAATCTAGTTTGGTGTCCTAAATTGCAGCCTAAAACAAAAAAAGAAGAAGAAGAAGAAGGTTAGTTTATAACTAGTAAAATTGGAATAGAATCTGTAGTCAAAAGTAGCATAGCAATGATAATTTCCAGGATTTAACAAATGTACAATGGTTATGTAAAATCTTAACATCAGGAGACCTCTTTGTACTACCCTTCCAATTTTTCTGGAAACCCACAATTTTTCAAAAAACAAAAAATTTTTAAGAAGTTTATTAAAGAAAAATTCCTTAGCAAGTAAATATTCGCAATAAACACTGGGAATGTGAAATAAGTCTGCCTCCCATCATAGCAGGGATGTGACTCTGGGAATCTCTCATTCATTTGTTCAATAAACATTAAGCATTTGTAACGGAAATAACAAAAAACTTTTTAACAGAAATATAAAAGTCTGCTTGCTGCCCTTATTTTGGCAATTGTATTCTAGCTGAATGTTGGAAAGTGTAAGCAGGTTGCTGATACAGGCATTGATACAAAGGAAGCAGGGCGGAGCGAGGGCGCCGGCCGGGGAGCAGGAGCTGTGGGTGTGCGCGCAAAAACTGATCGGGGGCTGAAACAGCAACAAGGCCTTTGCTTTTTAACCTTCCCAGGGGAAGGTGGAAATAAAAGACGTATGAAATGAATATTACACCTTTAAAGTATTTATGAGAGGAGGTGAAAACCTCTCTGAGCGTCTCTCCTCTCTGGATGCCTGGCAGATCTGAGCTCCGTGCAGGCGCAGACTGGAGCGGATCCAAACACCAAGACCCAGGGACCAGCCGCGTTCGCGCTGCTGTGCATCAGTACATCAGAGGAAAACTGTTTATAAGCCTGCCGAAATGATGGTGCTACATTCAAATGGTGTTTGGGACCACAGGAGGCCACGTACTTCACAAGGCGAACGTGGGGATGAAAACACGCACAGGGAGCAGAGACCTGCGCCCCTGCAGTCGCGCCTCTCTGAGCAGGAGGAGAGGCGGGGCAGGGCCTGCGCACGGAGACCTTGCACAGTTTGCAACTTTACTTTTTATCAGTTTCTCAAAGTAGAAAGATTCCCTGGCCCTCTTCTGCCTAATGAATGTTCACAATCGTGGTTTGGACAGGGCAGATAGCTCTGCTGCCCGCGGGATGTGGAGGTAGGAGCTCCAGAGCGCTCACGGCCAAGTCCTCTCTCTAAGAGTTAGACCCGTGATCTTCAACGGGGTGGCACGAAAATGAGCTGCGGAAGTTAAACTATAGGTTCAAGTGTGCTGTGAGATTAAAAAAAAAAAAAAGGTTGGAAAACACTGGTTTAGACTATAGTAAACTCTGCGAAGTTACTGGGATATAACCAGCACACCTGGCTCTCCTTACTCAGTCTCCGGCTCGTCACCTGCAAATTGAAGGGGTGACAGTTATGATATGAAATGTGCCTTCAGTCCTGAGATTTATGACCCATGAGTTTGTCATCCTTCGACCCTGTTAGGAACTTTTCCTCATAGGAAAAGTGACACAGCGCAGAGCGTTAGAGACCTTCCTGAAATTATTTGGGCAAGATAATGTAGACATTCAGAATACGTGTCCGTTGCAAGTCCTGCAATACAGGCTGCTCTCATGAACTTAACCTTTGGAAACCTCTGTTGTAATAACGAGCCAAGCTTCCATAAAGGCAATTGTGAAGTTCTCAAAGAGGAAATTTGAATGGGGGGGGGGGAATGTTATTGTTTGGATTGTTATTTCCTGTCATAAAGTTGCAGCCAGGGTTTTCTTTCTCCAGGCGGAAATGAAGTGTTTCCTTAATGCCAAAGACCTGAGATACAGGGTTAAGAGTCCCGGTATGGAAAGTAATTCGGTGGCACGTACAATTTCCCCAGGAAATGCTGATTGAGTAGAACTCAGCCTGTGACAGGCGCTTGACGTGGACTTTCTAATTTAGTGCCACGTCAACTCAGGAAGAAAGAGATTGCTGTTAGCCCAGCTGTGCAGCCAGAGGAAACGGGTTCATAGGATAAGAAACTCACCCAAGGTCACAGAACTATGAGCGACCCAACCAAGTGGTCGGACCCAAAGCCCTTGCTCCTGGCCCCTGACACCCTACCTGCACCCCAGGATGAGAGATTTGATGGTCTAGATTAGAGTTGGAAGGAAACCTTCCCAGCTACAAGGCCATTTTACTTTCTCTCTCAAAAGTGAAACAACTTGGACGAAAGTGAATCTTGGGTTCCCTCCCACCGTTCTCTGTCCTGTGGGGTCTCTGGAGGGTATCCACTGGGCAGCTGCCATCTCAGAACAGCATTCTGGGGGCTCCCATGACCTGACGTCTGGACCAAATGGCTGTTTGAAAACTAGCATTTTAAAATTGCTACATGACTTCTCAGGCATAAGAAACACATGGGCTTTGGCAAGGGGATAAAAAAACAAATAAAATAATAATAAATAAATAAAAATGCCTCCTCTTCCTATAACAAACATAAAGCCACTTTTCCCCTATTAAATTATACATCTGCTCTTTCTGTGACTCCTGTTTAATCTACCTCGTGGGTTCCTGCAGGTGGTATGTACACTACAAATAAGTCACAGAAGGATTCTTTTCACTCCTGACTGCATTTACCTTGTGTGACCGTGTTGTGGTTTTCTTCTTTAATATCTTAAGAATTCAATGTACTATAATATCCTAAATTTTCGTATTTTTCTACTAAAGCACATGCTTACTGGTGTCATATACAATGGCTTGTTGAATTTTCAGGTTTTTGAAAATTACCTTATTGGAATACATATATTTTAATATGTTCTGCTTTGCCGTGAGCTGCTTGTCAGAATTCTGACAAAAATGTCAAAAGTCAGACTTTTCTTATATCTGAAATTTCCAACCATGTAGGCTTACCTCTAATGAAGACATATAAGATTGATGATGTTCAATCATTTTTACCTACATCATGGCCATTTTATGCAGTTTTATTTACTATGTCTGGTTGAACAAAAAGCAGAAAACCTCACAATTATTATCTTGATGCTGACGAGTTAGAATCACGTAATTATATTTTATATATTTATGGGAATATATTTACACACATCTGACTTGTACGTAGTGATATGCTTGATATTAGTTGCCCACAATATTCCTTGCAGGGGGACTTGTAACCGCAGTTCAGTTGTGTGTCGGAAGTGGTGGGAATGTTCTGGTCTGAGGTGATGGTGGCGATAGCGGGCCTGGAATTTGCTTCTCTGATAGAGCTTGCTGGAGACACAGAGTTCTGTTCTTGTCAGTTCCTGTTAATCTAAATGTAACTTCTGCAGTGAGGAGCGGAGAAGGCAGCAATCTGAGAAAACAATTGTGAGTGGAAAAAAATACAAAGCAGACGTACAGGGCTCACAAATGCTGAAGAATAAGCATGTAACTTCTTAAAGATATGCTTACCAAATGTGTTCAGGGAGCTGGGACCGTGTGGGAGTATGTGTGTGGTGCGTGCACATGTGTGACATGTGTACGTGTGCATGGCGTGTGCACAGAGTGTGTATGTGTGTTGTGTGTGTGTGAGCGCGTGTGTGTTTCCACATTCAAAGAAGATGAGCCAGAAAGTGCCCATTGATTGGAACTGAACAGGCTTGAATTGGACACACTGGAATTATATCAAAGGCATCCCCAGAGATTTTGGAGAGGAAATGAACCAAAACCTCTGTTTCCAGTTAGGGCGGAATTAATTCTGTAATTGAGTCTGGCAGAGTGACTGTGCAAGCCAGGAATTTTGATAAATGGTGTTTTGTGAGCTAAGCCAGGCTGATGTTTCAACATAAATGACACACTTGTTTCCAATTTCAGGGGGAGAGTTAAATTCTAAACCAAGGATGTCTTCATTTCCCTTTTTTCCCTTTTCCTCCTCTCGAATTTGGAAATAACAGAGCAGGGCAATGACAAGTGAGACAGTTCTCGTTGCTTCTCCCGCAGCAGAAACGGGAACAGGAGAAAACCACTCAGCGCGAGCAGAATGGGAGGAGGGCGCCGAAACCGAGTGTGTGGAGGCTGAGACAGGTTCAATCCGAGGGATCCACACTCCAGGTCCTGACAGGCTTCTGGGCAGACCTCGGCAGGGTCCCCCTGCAGAAATCCTTCCTGGCGGTGAGGAGGTGGCTTCCCAGGCTCCATTCATAGTCAGAGGCGTCCAGAGTGGTGGGGCATCCTCCCTGGCCACAGGGATGCCCTGTGGGGTTTCTGCGAGTTCTTGTTTCCTCAGGAAGGTCCTGGGAGATCAGCCTTGGCTTGTAGGAACCCTTGCAGGGAGGCAGAGACCACTGCTGGGACAACTCCAGGCTGCTAGCTTGGTTGAGAGTGAGAACTCCAGAGTTAAACATCGTAGGTTTGGATCTTGGCTTCCCCTACCTAAAAGCTGAATACATTTTGATTTCTCCAGGACTTAGTTTCCATGTTCATGAAAATGGGATAAATATAAATACTTTTGTGAGAATAAAAATAAGAAATTGGATGGAAGAGCTTAGAGCAGAGCCTAGCCCAGGGGTGGAGAACCTGTGGCCTCAGGCCACACGAGGCCTTCTAGATCCTTAATTGTGGCCTTTTGATTAAATACAAACTTTACATAGCAAATCCTTTTATTTTTATCAATACATTTTTGTTCATCTATTATATTTTTATTTTATTTTTAAAATGAATACATTTAAAATACCAAAGAATAAATAAGTGTCAACCAAATAATGCTCTCAGATTGCTCAGCACAATTAAAACACTAGTAAAGCCCAGGACTCAAGTGATGGCTGCTGCCCTCCTGACTTAGTTCTAACCCCCCACCTGATGGCTGCTGCCCTCCTGACTTAGTTCTAACCCCCC
>NW_003852556.1:3362990-3382905 GCF_000181295.1 Otolemur garnettii | reverse complement strand
TGATGGCTGCTGCCCTCCTGACTTAGCTCTCCCCCCCCACCTGATGGCTGCTGCTCTCCTGACTTAGTTCTAACCCCCACCTGATGGCTGCTGCCCTCCTGACTTAGTTCTAACCCCCCACCTGACCAGTGCTCCTACTGCATGAGGCTGGTTGGCGAGAGTTTATGGGGTCAAGTATATCACTCCACTATCAGCTTTTGACTATGGTGCACCACATTTCTGTTTGAAGTGGAATTTGTGAATAGTTGCATAGCTAAGCAGTATTTTTCAGTTCTGTCTGCTTAATAGCCCATCATGTCAAAGAAAAGGAGAACACTGAAAAAAGAAAACAGGCTTTTTCTTTTTTTCTGGACACAATAGTCTCACTTTATTGCTCTCTGCCAGGAATCAGTGAAGCGATCGCCGCTTACCACACTCAAACTCCTGGCTCAACACTCTCCTGCCTCAGCCTCCAGAGGAGCTGGGTCTACAGAGTGCACAGCTGATTTCTTCTATTTTTAGTAGAGAAAAATCTCAGTCTTGCTCAGCCTAGTCTCAAACCCCTGACGTCAAGTGATCCTTCTGCCTCAGCCTCCTAAAGTGTCAGGTTTATAAACATGAGCCACCAAGCCTGGCCAGAACACAGATTTTTTTTTTGAGACAGAGTCTCGCTGCATCACCCTTAGTAGAGTGCTGTGGCAAAATCTCTGTGCTCAATCTACCATTTTAAGTGAAACTTTGCAACAAGTTGTAAGTATTGTTAACTATATTTGTGCAAAAGGGACATAGCATCTTCAGTTTCATAGCACACAAAAGTTTAACAATGAAGGATTTAGCGTGGATTTGCCATATCATTCTAAACTGTGTTGGCTATCCCAGAGGCTGGTATTAGCAAAAATTTTATCTCTACAAGAACAGGTAGTTAAATTTTATGAAAAGGAGAATCACCAATGTGAATTACTGGAAGAAAAGGTCCATAGGAACACAGCGTTTCTGTGTGATATGATGTCAAATCAAAATAACTTGAATATTTCCTTTCAAGGTAAAACTAAGTCTACACATGATATGTGGCAAAACATTCCAGCATTTATCAAAAAAAACAAAAAACAAAAAAAACAAAAGCTGCTTTTTTTCAAAACATGTCTTCTCCAAAAGGAAATCTCAAATGAAAGTCTTCCCCAGTTAGCAAAGGTCAGGGCTAAGCAGGATGATACATGGGAATCGTTTGAGAAATAGTCAGCTGCTACACACATATTAATTGGAGAACGCAATGAAAGACTCACTGACTTTGAGAGTCAGAACATTACACTCAAATTAGCATTTCAGCCTCACCTAATTGATAGCACCAAAGAACTATAGATGAAATTGAGCTCTCGGTAGACGACATTTAAAAGTCATCCTTGACACTATGGAAGATCCAATGAAAATATGGGAAAATGCAGTAGAATACCCAGACCTTTGGCAACACGCGAAAAAAACAATTTCCTTTGCTTTTCACCCACTTATTGCAGTGAATCTACTTTCCCTTCCTAACCCAAATCAAGATGCCATTAAGATCACAAACGACTAATGCTCAGTGGAGCAACTGAAACTACAGACCTCCCCATTGCTACCAAATATTCCAATGTTTTCCACCAAAAATAAGACAAAACATAAGTCATTAAAAAGCTAATTTAAAATCAACAAGTAGTTTTCATTTTTTGAAATTGTTGAGTACACAGTAGTTAGATTTTTACAAATAATATACATTTTTAAGTATATGTGATGCAGTTTCTTGAATGCAGCCTTGTTTGATTACAGCTGGATTAATGTGGCTTCCAACATGAAAAGGTGCCCAGCCCTGGCCCGGCACACTCTGATGTAAGCAGGGGCTTCACAGGGCCGTGCACCCCATCTGGACTTCTCAGAAGTTTTGTCAGCCCGAGGCCCTGCAGGTCCCTTTCCAGGAAAGAAAACAGCCAACCAGATGCGAGGCGGCAAGGCTTGATAACAGAAGTCAGGAAGTGCGAGTGGGCAGGCTGCCAGGGAGCCTTCCCCGGAACCCACAGCTCCTCTGCACCTCTCCAAACCTGAAAGGGGAAGCGGGAGGTAGCGGCTTCCCACGCCTCAAAACTCCTCTTCTGCATTTTCTTTTAAACTCTGAGGGTCAGAGGACGTCTGGAGAGACTTCTGCTAACCCAGACAGGACCAAGTGCACCGTGAAGCTGGTCTAGCAGCGATGTTTAAAATGGTAAAACTTCCTTTTTCCAGGGAGTCTTATGTTTGCTAATTTTGACCAAAAACCCCATCCGGAGTATCCGCCACATGAGGAGGAAGCTCACGACACTCCACGTCCCCTGCGAGTCAAGCTGGCTCTTCTCAGAAAGAGCCCCATCTTGCCGCCCCGCTCGCTGGGCCGGGCGGCCTGCTGTCCGTCCCCACACACTTCTCACTTGACACCTTTCTCCTTCCGCTTCTGACTCACTCCCTCCCATCCTTGCAAAATATGCAAACAAGAGAAAACGGCTGTCCGTTCTTACTGGTGACAACCAGAACAGACAAGCACGGTGCTGGTCACTGACCCTCAGGAGGGCGGCCCAGGGCACAGCCCACTGAGAGCTCGCTGGGCCTGAGGACACCACACAGTCAAAGTCCAAACCCCGCTCCTCTGCAGTTTCCTGGGCCTCAGATTTGCCGGGCAAAGCTTTGGTTATATATGTATGTATATGTATTTTTTTTAACTCAAGCCCTATGAAAGCATTACACTAAAGATGAAAGAATTTAATCTGATGGAGAAGGGAGTCTGGGAAACAAGCAAACTCGGCACCTTTTTTTCTCGCTTTCTTGCCTTAAACCCTGCACCAAAGAACAGAAACCCAAGCTTCTCTTCTCACACTGGTGCACATCTCCGTGGCGACACGGACATGCTTCTCACATCACGGCATCTGTTTGCTTACTGGGATGAACTGGAGTCAAACCCGTCCATCTCTCTGGATGGACCTTGTAAGCTACAAATTCGGAAATCCTAAAAGCCAATCTTAGCAGAGCAAACACAGCAGTGCTGTCCTGGTGAAGGGGGTGGTGCTCTGAGGCCAGACCCCACGCGCTCCAGCTATAATATCAGAATATTATTTTGAAACAAAAATGTATGTGTGTTTTGTACATAGCAAACTAACTCAAGTCAGTCTCCAAAGTAACTCACACAGATTCTGTCCTAATTTTGTAATGTCTCATGGAGACACATGTTTTTTCGTGGAGAAAAAAAAAAAAATGGCGTGTGGATCTGGTATTTATCCCTTCTGAATGCTGGTGCAGATAAACACATCCGCTTTCCCTACTGGCTCCCATAATTTCTGGTAACTCCTTTAAAATCACAACAGCCACAGCTCAGAAACATCACATGCTAATCTTAGGAGATCAATCTATGACATGTACTTGGTTTCCAACCTGTCTAGTAAAACCGTATTGAAAAGAGTCAAATTTCAAAGGAAGTGGAGGGAAGTGTTTTAGATAAACCTGGGAGGTATATTTCAAGTGATCAGTCCCTTTTAGCTATCAAATAACAACTTCTCTGGTTCCCAAATGGACCCTGCAGGGTTGAGCCTGGGGATGGTACCTGCACTTTACACAGAGTGTCTTGGAAGCTGAAGGAGCCAGTGCCCTTGAGTTCATCCAGTTCTGGTAAGTAACCAAGTTATCTGAAACAAATACAGAAAAAATGAGCAAATAATGTGTGTATTCCACGGTCTCTATGTACCCATGACCGATAGAACTTTATTGTTCTAGGCCTACAAGCAGGCCTAAATTTTAATTAAGAAAATTTAAATTAGGGCAGCGCCTGTGGCTCAAAGGAGTAGGGCGCCAGCCCCATATATCGGAGGTGGTGGGTTCAATTCCGGCCCCGGCCAAAAACTGCAAAAAATAAATAAATAAATAAATAAATAATATGTAAATATAGATATAATACACACACACAATTCCTAATTTCAACGTCAAGAATTTACCAAAGATTTAAAAGAGGGATTCTTTCAGTCCATTTCTATTGCTGTAACATAATTCCACAGACGGTATAGTCTATAAAGTAAAAAAGAAGGATATTTTCTGTAGTTCTAGAAGCTTCAAGGTCTAAATCAAGGTGTTGGCCCCTTGTTAGGGCCTTCTTCCTGTCATTACAGGGCACAGTATATCATATGGTGAGGGGCACGGCACCCTTGAGGCAATTAACCCGTTCCCACCATAGCCCATTAATCCACTTGCCCATTAACCTGTGAATCCATGATCCACTAACCTGTTCTCCAAGCCAGAGCCTCCCTCACCTACCAGGATGAGCCCCCCCGCCACTCTGTAACCTTGGGGATCCATGTCAACGTGAGTTTGGGAGGGGAAAAACCATTCAAACCACAGCAGGGATCTTGCAGAGCTAATTAAAATAATCTCATGAGAAGTTACCTAAATAAATAAGGGTATATTCCACAAGGGAATGCTGCTGACCCTCCACCGCAGTGTGGGCCACGGACACTGGATGAAGGAAAAGACGTTTCTCATGTAGCGTTTAGTAGAAGGAAGAAAATCGGGTGATAAGACACTGCCTTTATAGTAAAATAATAATAATAAATTCATTTAGAAAATCCAGGGACGATGATCACCGGAGTTTTACTATGATTGTCTTTGACAGGGTCTTTCACGTTCTTTTTGATTTTCTGTATTTCATGTCTTATCCACATTGAACACGAATGGAAAGAAAGAGATTTGGCAAATTGTGCAGACAGGCCTTCCTGGTGAAAAGACAGTCTGGTCAGAGGGTGAGGGGACAGTAGCTTGAGATTTCCCAATGACCCTCTGAAACCAGGTGTTTAAAAAGTTACAAACAGGAGATAATGACCCAACTGGAAAAGATACAACAAAAATCTCATTTAAGATAGCACCAAAAAAAAATTAAAATGAAATAGCTAGGAGTAAATTTAATCGAGGAGGTGAAAGCCCTGTAGACTAAAAACTATACAATATTGATGAAAGAAACCAAAGGCCATATGCATAGACAGAGAGACGCCCCATGTGCACAGATGGAAAAATCATCACTAAAACGTTCATTCTATCAAAGCAGCGTACAGATTCAATGCAGTTCACGTCAAAATCCCAATACAATCTTCACATAAGTAAAACCAATCCTCAAATACGTTCAGATCCATAAAAGACCCTCAATAACCATCTTGGAAGTAATCGTTCTGAGAATTAGTAATTCAGAAAACTAAAAACCAAACTGGAGGCATCAGCCTTCCTGAGTTAAGATTATATGATAAAAGTATAGTAACAAAACAGTCTGATACTAGCACAAAAAGACAAAGAAAAGGACTAGCAGGACAGAATCGTGAGCCCAGACGTAAATCCAAGTATGTGCGGTCAGCTAATTTTTGATAAGGGCACCGAGAAGGCTCGATGGGGAAAGAATAGTCTCTTACGTAAATAGTATTGGGAAAAGTAGATTCTCGTGTGCAAAAGAATGAAACTGGACCCTGATCTTACACCATACACAAAAGTCAACTCAAAATGAATTTTTTTAAAAAAAAAAAATCTAAATGTAAAACCAGAAACTGTAAAACTCCTAGAAAAGAATATAGGTGGAAGGCTCCTTGACCTTGGCCTTAGCAATGATTTTTTGGATATCACACCAAAACCTCAGACCACAAAGGCAAAAATAAATAAAATAATTAAATGCATTTAGAAAATTCTAGAATAATGATCATCAGAGTTTTTGATCTGCATTGAACTGATAAGCTTCTACACATCTAAAAAAAATCAGCAAAATGAAAAGCTAACCTATAGACCGGGGAAAAAATATTTGCAGGCCTCGGATCAGATACTTAACCCCGTATCTGATACATTAGAGTTGGATGAGTTCTTTAGAAGTTTGGGTATTAACCAAACTCATATAACTCTCATACAACTTGAGAGTGGAAAATGAATAATCCGGTTTAAAAATGGGCAAAAGACAGGAATAGATGTTTCTCCAAAGTCAACTGATCAAAGTGGTGCATGAGAAGGGGCTCAGCAGTTAATCATCAGGGACACACAAGTCACAGTGCCCGGGAGGTGCCACCCCACACTTGTGAACACGGCTGTCACCAAAAGGACAGGAGATGGCCCGGGTGTGGGGAGGACGGAGCCCTCGTGCACTGTTGATAGGAATGAGATTAGCGCAGCTATTATGGAAAACAGCATGGGGGGTTCTAAAAAGACTAAAAATAGAACTGCCATATGACCCAGCCATCCCTTTTCTGGGCATATATCCAAAGGAAATGAACTCACTACCTCATAAAAATATCTGTGCTCCATGCCCACTGCAGCACTATTCACAACGGCCAAGATGTGGAAAGCATCAGTGCCCATCCACAGCCCAGTGGATAAAGGAACTGCTACATATTACAATGGAATATTATTTGACCCTAAAACTTTTTTAAAAGAATGTTCTTTTTTAAAAAGTCAGATATAAACAGAAGAATCTTTCCCTTTTTGAAACAATTCCTCAGGCAGGGTGTGAGGAGGCAGAATGATGCCGCCTTCTGGTTGTGAGCCCCACGCACAGACCTCGCTCCCGGCAAGTCCTGCTCTCGACAGCCAGAGTCCCCCCGGCCCCCCACTCTGCACCGCTGCTGTTCAGACAGGGCTCCCGTCAGCCCAGGAGCCTGTTCTCTTTCCTTTTTCCATCTCAGGAAGGAGAGACATTCACTGTAAAAGCTCCCAAGGCCACCTGAGAATTATTTGTACAACAAATGAGTTCTTGGAGAACTTAGAACAATGCAAACAACCACCACAGAAAGGCCTGAGTCTTCCAGTTTAGCAAAAATCCTTTTTGGCAGAAATGCCCAGCACAATGACAGTGGTTTGCTGTCAGGGCTCTTGCTGAAGGCCCTGTCTCGACCCGCGGCTGGAAGGAGGAGTGAATAGTGCTGTGTGTGCGAGTTTTGCCCCTGTGCATGTGGGGACGCGTCACTCCCCAGAAAGCCAGTAACGACAAGCCAGAGCTCAGGCTGTGCCTTGCGGAGAACGTCCATAAAAGTAACACACTGGACTCTCTTTTTCAAGAATTCAGCATCATATCCTGTTCAAAGGTGTCCATTCTCCTGGAAGTGGCTGTAGCCAGGCCCTCCAGCACCCCCACACTGTGTACCCGCACAGCCCCATTTCCACATTCCCTGAATGGCACCTGCTGGGTGCAAGGCTGAGCAGCAGAGACAGAGACAGGGACCCCCGGGCGGTCACCAGCCACTGTTGCTGCTATTTTTCAGACATGTATTACATGGCTGGACACTTTCCAGGTGGCCTTGGTAACATCCTATTCCCACTTCCAAGGGGTTCTCACAAAATAGAGGGGGACAGGTATATAAATAAACAATTACCATACATAATTGCACTGTTTCCCAGACTTTAGCTTCACAGATCAGTGAGTGGAGAGGGATGGATGACAAAAAAATAAAAAAAAAAAAGAAAGAAAGAAAAATGCCAGACAGATTTAGGGCCTTCAGTTAAGTACAATTTTCAAAATGAAGGCAATTCCCTATACTCTTTCCTGCCACTTAGTATTATTATTTCATTAAAAAGTACTTTTCTTTATGAAACAAACGGAAAGGACGTAAGCTCAGAACAAAGCTCAGCCCTTTCCCAGAGAGGACAGTTAAAAGCACAGTACAGGCTCTTAGCCAGGATGTGGCTCCGTCAACCCCGAGGCCGTCGTGCTCCCTGTTGCCCTGGATCTGACGGTGTTTCTGGTATCAGCACTCACCTGTGTGTGGCTATTTGGGACCGGGGGAGGACACTGCATGGAGACAGAGGAAGTTCCCATGTTAGAGCAGGGACCGTACCAGGTCCACACTCATCCTGAACCTCAAAATGTGCCTTATTTGCCAACGGGTCTTTGCAGACATGATCAGTGGAAACGAGGTCAGGCCAGATCAGGGAATTAGAGTTTGATCTGACAACGTGTGTCCTTCTGAGAGAAAAGAGACACAGAGACACAGGGCAAAAGCCACATGACAAGGGAGGCGGGGATGGGGCAGGTTCTGTGAGCTGAGGAACGTGGAGAACTGACCACCACAAAGGAAGCCAAGAGGGAGGCTGATGCAGACTCCCTCAAGGTCTCCAGAAAGAGCCATCCCTGCAGCCCCCTGGCTCCAGCCTCCAGAACATACAGAAGGGATTTCTCTAGTTTAAGGCCATCAGGTTTGTGGTGCTTTGCTTTGCAACTCCAGGAAACCACTCTAAGGTCCAAAGGGAAGATGACTGGACCCGAGAGAGAGGATGTGAGTGAGAATGTGGCCTACAGCACAGGTGTGCAGAGACAGGATGGTTGATGTTGAGAGATGATCTTTCAAACAACCAGACTGAGGGAGCTCAGGGGTTCAAAAAATGGGTGGGGGTGGACATTTAGGGGACAGGGAGCAGCAGCATGAACTGAGCCCAGAGCCATGAAACAACCCGTGTTCCTGTACTGTGAGGGTAGAGCGGTGTAGGAAACGCAAGGGCACAGGGTGTTCATGAGAGTCAGCCAGCAGCAGGGCTGGGCAGACCAGACCGGGGCAGCACAGCCAGGGCCACACTAAGGGACCGGCCTCTGCTTTGCTGTCGGTGGAGACTCCGGAATGCCCTTCTCCTGGCAGTCTCATTCTTGTGAGGCCAGTGAGCTTAGAGACTAGGAGGGGAAAGGTGTGAATGATGAGGTGAGAGGTGCCCAGCCTCTGAAAGTCGGAGAAACTATCAACCAGATTGATGGCACCTCCTGAAAGTAGTGTTTAGACAGTACCGATTTCTTTCCACGTCCACAGCACATGTGCACATTCTCACAGCAAACTCTTCATGATGAAGACCAGCAAAGGTCATCACACAATTGCTGTCCATGAGCCGGGGCTGGGCACACGCCCGCCAACAAGCAGACCCAGCTCTGGGCTTCAGGGGGCTTACATTTGGCAAAATCCTGGTTTGGAAATCAGATCAGCGAGGTCGTTATGTGTATCAGAGAAGGAAAATCCAAATCTATGTTGGCTCCTGTAGAGAGCATCTAACTTTTAAAAAGTCTCTCTGGAATCTATACTCTTAAATGATAAAACGAAACAGACCGGGAGCGGGAGGAGGGGCACCTCAGAAGCGCCTTAACTCGTCTGTTTTAGTCGGAGTCAGTACAGTGCTCCATCTGAAAATCACCGTATTTCCTTTCTTTTTTGCAGTTTTTGTCCGGGGCTGGGTTTGAACTCTTCACCTCCGGCATATGGGGTTGGCGTCTTATCCCTTTGAGCCACAGCGCCGTCCCGTATTTCCTTTTAAATGAAGATAAATTATGTGCTGGATAAATTTAATGGTGGATAAAAGATAAATTTAATGCTTCTAAGGCGATGTTTTAGAAAGATGCTCACTCACCAAAGTCAAATCAGCACATTGTATTCCATAAATGCATTAATGTACACAGTTATGATTTAATAAAGAAAAAAAGTCAGTCAAAGAATTAGGAAGCAGGGATGGTGCTGGTCAGTTTTGACCTAGAAGGGCAAGTTTGCAGGGCACTAAGTTAAACCCCAGAAAGTGCATTTAAATCTGTCTTTGACACTTGCTGGTATATGAAACTATGCTAAGACACCAGCCCTCAATTCCTCCTTCATAATATGATGATTAAAAAATAATAATAATGCCTAACTCATAGGCTCATTGTGCTGATTAACTGAAATTATGAATCCATGCTGCTACGCCAGGAATGCAGTCAGGAAAGGTTAGCTGGTGCCTCCTTTATTATTCTTTTAATTTTAACTAGATGAATTATTTGATGACTGAGTCCCCCTGCTGCAATACTAATTGGGAAAATTTATGATACATTTTACCCAAGGATACATTGTATATACAATCATAAAATGAAATATAATTGAGATTCCTTGGTGGAGTTCTTCTATTACCGAACCTTCCCACCAGAGGCTTGGCAAAATTTTTAGGTAGAACCTAAGTATTTCCCTTTCACTTTGTTTTTTACAACTTCTTCTGACCCTCATTCGTAAATACAAGTACCTATATAAGAGTACCAGAATACTCATAGGTAAAAGTACATTTACAATAATACAAGAGTACCCCACTGCTGTCCATGTCAGTTTGAAGACACCCTGGGGACTGCTGTGATCACGTGGGGTACTGTCTCCCAGCGCTGCAGGTGACCAGAGTTCATTCAGGCCATTTCCAGTTGGATTTTTCTTGCTCTTATCCTTGGAAATTTTCTCTTTTGGAGTAGTTATCTTTTTCGTTAATGACCAAAGAAAGGCCTACACATTAAAGGCCATTGATGATTGGTCAAAAATATTGTACTAGGCTTTGAATTTTGTTCCTCCTTTTGGTTTTTGTTCATTTAAATTTGGGGGTTTAATTTTTACATACTTGGATCGATGGATATTTACTCTGTAGTTTCTTCAATTGGTTATATGCTTAAGAAGCATCCTCCTAAAGCAAAGTGTGTTTAACTTAGACCTTCGTTTTTATTTCTCTTTTACATTTGACTCCCAACAAGATTGGTTGATGTCTTAGCATTACTTATTAAAGAAAAATGCATTTTTCCATTTGATTTTAAATTACCAATTTTTTCACTTAATTTCTTTCTTTATGAGCAGTTGGCCCTAAAAAAAAAAAAAGCACTATCTTAGAATAATTGTCAATACCTATAGATGAGGTCAGGACAGTCAGTGGAGGGCTCATCCGTATAACTGGAGAAGCGGAGCTGCCTGCTGCGCCCCTGCCAGGACCCAGCTCTCCTGTGGTTACTCCTGCATCCAGCTGTGTGAACACTAGTGGGCTGATAGCTCCCAGGCTCTGAGAGACGGGCAGACAGCTTCTGCCAGCTTCCTAGCACTTTCTGTGCAAATACCCATCCCTATTGCATTGTTTCAAATGTAAACTAGGGTGACCAGACATCCCACTTTTGGCGGGATAGTCCCAATTTTTAACAATTTGTCCTGCATCCCGTGGCAATTTTAAAAAGTCCCGATTTTTGGAAAGAATGCACGACAAGCTAGGGAACGAACAGCAGGACAACAGGAAGAGAATATACTGTTTTCGGCTGCTGAAAATGTTAATGTAACTCCATTTGGGAATGAAGAGGCTAAAGTAAACTCCCTACTCCCCTTCTGGGCAAGGTAACCCAGGTGGACCAGTGCCCTACTCCTTTGAGCCACAGGCGCCACCCTATACACAATTTTTTTTAATGCATTATATTTGTAAATTGTACTTATGTTGAAATTTAAAAATATATATATTACAATACTATTTTTGCATTCCATGAAAATTTTTATTGCTCCACATAGACCAAATTTTTAATTAAGAACACAGCACCCCTCCACCACCCCCTACCCCCCCGTCAATGGTGTCCCACTTTACCAGTGTTAAAATCTGGTCACCTTATTGTAAACATGTAAATAAGGACCTCCATATTTACATGTTTAGCAAAGGCAAACCTGCCCAGAGTAAGTGCAGTGGCTCCAGCCTCTAAGCAAAGCTTGTCTCTGAGGAGTATGTGGGAAATCTTGCACACATCAGCCAGGGGCCTGGCCACACTAGAATGGAAGCTGACCCCGCTACCTTCCTCTGGCCAGGCAGGATTGCAAAGCCCACCCCTAGGACAGAAGAGAGGAAGAAGCCACAAGGCTCCACATTCCAGCAGTCTGGCTAATGTCAGAACATGTAAATGAAGCTCCCAGCTGGGGCACTGCTATGGACTTCTT
Organism: Otolemur garnettii; assembly: GCF_000181295.1. Lineage (NCBI taxonomy): Eukaryota > Metazoa > Chordata > Mammalia > Primates > Galagidae > Otolemur > Otolemur garnettii. The sequence goes on along the minus strand of NW_003852556.1, from coordinate 3,371,206 downwards.
GCCAAAAAGTGGCCAAGTACTGATTCACAGCACACTGCACACATGCACACACATACACACATGCACACACATGCACACACATGTACACACTTGCACACATGCACACACGTGTACACACATGTACGCACATGCACTCACTCGCACACATGCACACATGTACACACATGCACACACATGTACACGCATGCACTCACTCGCACACATGCACGCACATGCGCACATATGCTCATTTTCACAGCCAGAGGTCTTGCTGATTGATTTACAGACCCAAGTGAGAAGGGTCTTTCTTTACTCTCATGCCCACTAATTCCTGGAGCTCACCTGGGAATTTTTATTGAATGTGTTGTACAAGATAGCTCTGTTAGTTTTTTTTCCAGGTGGTCCTGAACAGTTCAACCCTAAAGACACCATGTGATTCCAAACAAAATTAGTTTCCCACTGAGAGGAGCTCTGAGCAAGAATGGGATCCAGCAAGGTTTTCTGGAGCCTGTGCTGGGGCTGGGGGGTGCACGAGGCTGGGCCGTGAAGTCAGAGGCCCAGTGGGATGAAAATTGGGTCGGGGGTGGGGGGACCTGGAACCTGAAGCCTGAACAGTCTAGGTTGAGTGGGGCTGACGGATGTGGCAGGCTCTCAGCAAAATGGGAGTGGGGGCCAGAGCTGAGTGCCTGTGTGAGCAGGTGAGGGCACCAACAGGAAGGGCAGGGTAAGGGGCTGTCACTAGGGAATGGTCTAGACAGACGTCACATGGCCAAAGAGGGGGAGGACACCCACGTGGGGTGCTGGCCTTGGAAAACACATGGAATCAGAGTGTGGGGGTCTTGGAAGGTGAGGGTGGCAGGGGTGATGAAAACATAGGGGTGGCACATGGAGGGGACGGGAGTCACAAACTCAGAGAGGGGGAAAGTGAGGCTGAATGAGACCTGTGGTGCCAGATTTGACTGGAGATATTGGTGTGAAATCACAGCTTTCCACATAAAAGGATGTTTCTAGAAAGAAACACAGCCATAAATGTGCCATATGTATGTCCACACATGTGTCATGTGCTCTGCCCACTGCGTGACACCCTGAGTGCCCAGACCACGGTGTCAAGGCCCGTTCTCCTTGGGTGGTCCCAGCTCTCCCGGGGAAGCAGCTGAGAAAACAGCTGAGTGTGAGGGTAAGTGAGGCTGAGGATGGGCCATGATCCCCTGACCAAAACACGATACAAACAAAGGGAACAGTGGTGGGTTGAAGAGCAGGCTGTGTGCGTGGTTTGAAGGTGGTCTAACCTGTCGTACTTAGTAATTACTAACTGGCCTGTAACCTTCAGAGTGTCAAGGCCACGAAGGTCAAAGGGAGATTGCGGAGACATGACAGCCTGCAGCTCCGAAGTGGATCCTGTGTTTTAAAGGGCACTTCTGAGGCCACTGTGAACAGAGTCCAAGATCAGGCAACATGCCCGGCTCAGTGTTAATCCCCCACTCCGCTCTCTCCACCATAATTACAGAGGAGAATAATCACGCACATGGAGAATAAGCAGGGAAGTGTCCAGGCCCATCAGGCACCAGGAGGACAGTTCATCCTCAAAGCATCTAGGGGAAAAAATGCCTGCTGTACTCACAACACTTTTGTAAGTGGTTGGTAGGTGTTTAAAAAAATAAACATTTCAGCCTTTTTATAGCTGTTACCAGTATGTGTGAAGAGAGGCTAAAACTTCTAATGAAAATAAATCCCCAAACACCATGGCAGCCTCTGGACCCACTTAGGGCTTTTCTGGATCTGTGGCCTGGATGGTTCCCAGGTCACACGCTCCTCTGCTGAGGTGACACAGGCATGCCGCACCCTGCCAGCACTTTGCACCATGGTGAACACCCCCGTAAGTTTGCCAGTGTCCTGATTAAAGGACAGAGGGACCAACAGTGATTTCACGTCAGCTGCCAACCTGGGAAAGACTGTCTCTCCCGGGGTGGTGCAGGGGGACAGGAGGGTGTCCAGTAATCTTTGTTCTTAAAATTTAGTCAAGTGAACGCATGATGAGAAGAGACTAGAGAATCTCAGGGCCAAGAACAACCCCGAAGCTGATGGTTATTCTCACCATCCCATGCGACCACCCCATCAGTCCCACAGAGTGAGTATGATTAGTATTTCACGTGGGAGATGAAAGTGTTATGCTCAGAAGGCTAAATAACTTGGCTAAGGTCACTGCCTTGTGGGTGTTCACTACAATAATCCCATGAAGAGGACACAGTTATTGCCTGTCTTACCAAGGAGCAGCCTGAGACAAGGGAGCACTGGGCAGGAGCACAGTCATGGCAATTCTCAGCCCACTGCACACCTGCACTCAGGCCCCAGCCCCATCCTGCCTCCTGGTACTCTGTAAGGGCTCACATCCATCAGCACCACCCGTACAATGGCATAATTTTGTAGCAAAAGCAGTACAAACACACTCAAATACAACTTATTTTTTAAGTGACCCAAAGCAGTGGAAAAAGTCTCAGCCTCCATCACATATGTGCCGTGAGCTTCTGTGCAGTCCTTTCCCCCTTTCTGGGAACAGGTGTTCTTTCTTCTGTTCCAGGCTCTCCAACATCCTTCTGTGACTTACTGTGGTGTTTTTCGGCGTTTTTTAATCTCACAGGGCACTTGAACCTGTAGTTAAACTGGCAGGCACACTTAAATTATCTTGATCAAAAAAGAAGAGTAAAAAACCACTTGCTGTGCTTTGAACATCTTTTGAAAGTAATTTAAGTAATAGTCTTTAAAATTTTCACAGCACACCTAAGATCCTCTCAGGGCACACTAAGGTGGCCTTGGCACAGGGGCTGGAAATCACTGATTTAGAGCAACTTTCAAAGGGCCACCCCAGCAGGTGTCCTGCCACCCAGATCCCTATCCAATAAGCTCATGGTTAAGGGCTCAGGGTCACCAAGCCTGGGGCCACGCAGCCTCACTCTTGTTTGAGACTTTTCTTTCTAATGTTCAGATAATGACTATGTGCAGGACATTCTCGAGGATCATTTCAGGGACCATGTCTCAAATTGGCGTAGCAAGTGTTACCATGATGGGGGAGGTTCATGTTGGCATCTGCAGGGGAGGCAGCCCCCTGCCTGGCCTCATGCTGGTAAACAACCAGTCCACCTGTTCTTAACCCAGATGCTAATATTCTGCTGCCCCTGTGCCATCCAGCTGAGCAGAGCCCCAGCTACCACCCTCCCTGCAGCAGGGGGATGCTGAGGCATATGGGACAGGAGGGAGCTTGTGGGCCCAGGTGAAGCCGGACCTTACCTTTGTTTGTTCACCCAATGATTCATTTCTCCTCCAGGTGGCCCAAGTGACCACTGAATGCCTGGTACTGCAGAGAAAACCAGGGGGAACTGAGTCCTACCCAGAGAACACATGCAGTGGCCGGTGTGGAGCCTCCACACGTGGGGCCCTTTGATCCACCCAAAGACGCGTTGTCACCACAAGTGTCAGGCCAGGAAGTGAGCAGCTAAAATCAGAGCAGCTGGCCCCAAATGCATGACCTGCACTGCGGCTGCTCTTGCTCTGGAACCCCCTGTGCCCCTCCTGAGCTTTGCTCTGCCTCCTGCGCTGGTCCTACCCTTAGAGCAGCCCAATGTACACGGCACTGCCCAACTGCACACGGCGCTGCCCAGATGCACGGGGTCCTGCCCAGATGCACAGGGCCCTGCCCAGATGCACACGGCGCTGCCCAGATGCACAGGGCGCTGCCCAGATGCACAGGGCCCTGCCCAGATGCACACGGCACTTCCTGCCTTTGCTTCTCACTCCGTGTTTGAGCTCGAATTTTTAAAGCAGACAAGCAATATAGGAATCCCCACTGGAAAGTGCTATGTAACACAGGTATAATCATTTCAGTCCTGGTGACTTGTAGGAGAGTGAGGAAGGTTGACAGTTCGTCAAATTAGGAACAAAGTGATGTCACTGGACTCTCAGGAGCCCTTTGCACTCGCCCTGACCTGGCTCACTCACTGCAGACCCACCCCGCACTGCCCATCCCCCCAAGGGTCATTTGAATCAGACTCCTGTCTCGTTGATATTAATAATGACAATAATAATAACATGGGTACTCACCATCATAAAGTTTTTAAAAAACACCTATGGCTGGCGGCACCTGTGGCTCAGTGAGTAGGATGGCCCCATATACTGAGGGTGGCAGGTTCAAACCCGGCCACAGTCAAACTGCAAGAAAAAATAGCCAGGCGTTATGGTGGGTGCCTGTAGTCCCAGTTTCTCGGGAGGCTGAGGCAAGAGAATTGCCTACGCCCAAGAGCTGGAGGTTGCTGTGAGTTGTGACACCACGTCCCTCTACCGAGGGCAACAAAGTGAAACTCTGTCTCAAAAAAAAAAAAAGAAAGAAAGAAAAATTATGGCATCCGCGACGTTAGTAGGTATTTTAATTGACTTACATTTGTAAGCCCTAATCTCCACAGGGTTGCACTTTGTAGCTGGGGATATACAACCCAGAGCTAGAAAGATGTGTCCATGACTAGGAGAGGCCGGCCTTCCGGCTGGCTTCACGTCCCAGTGTTGGGTTCCTCTGTGTCACTTCCAAAGGCCACAGGTTATCTCAGATATTTAACAGCCATCCCTGCCCAGCCCCTAGAATTTCTGGGAAACCCAGAAGCCTGAGCCGTGCCCCACATGCTCTGATGTAGGTCGTCTAGTGGGGGACCCGCCTTGTGGGGTTTAGAAGCTCCACAGGGGGGTCTCTTGTGGCCCAGCTGGGATTATTCGTTCTCCCTCCATCTTCACGCTGGGCTCTGGATGGGGCGCTGTCTCCCTCCTTTCTACAGAGGCTCCATTCCCCTTCCACTGGCCGCTTCCGTGCAGTTCTAGAACAACACTCTACATTAGCACAGGAAGCAGCTGGTTCACAAGGGACTGATCAATGTCAACATGGAGTCCTCAGGTCAGCGGGGCAGGCAACCTGAGGAGCCAGGCGCTTATCAAAGATTAAACACTTTCGGTTTCTTTAAAGGACAGACTGAGTTTTCCCAGCACAGTGCTGTGCCATCTGTGAGGGTCTGAGAAGATGCACACAGGCTATCCTGAGTGTTAGCAGCAGCCCCTGCTTTTCCCCACGCCTGTGTCAACCTTGCTATAAACAACTGCTAATAAATGTTCCCGTGTTTATACCCAGGCTCTCATTCCCCCCCCCACCCCCAGCCAATAATTCTTCTATGTTTGACCTATAATTCTTTCGTTAGCTCATTACAAAAAATTGTAATGTCTTCAAAATGTCTTCTCAGTGAATGTCTTTAAAAATCACAGGGCAGATACCTATTTCTTACCAGAAACTCCAGGGAAATGTTGGTTGCCTGGGTGTGTTTCACTCCCTAAATTCTCAATATCTGGATATCTGGCATGTTTCAAATACACATCTTGTTCTTCGGTTTGAAGTTGAAATCATTGCTGTAGACGTTGTACACAGGATTGCTTTTTATTTTCTGTCCTTAAGTGCAGGGCAGCTGAAAACAAGAACATAATTACATTGTCAGAGACAAGGAGGGCGCAGAGTCCCCGTCAGCTCTTGCTGAGCTCAGCGCTGTTGCTCAGGACTGCCGGGGAGAGCTTCTGCCACCAGATCCATTTGGCTCTATTTAGGAACTAAGTCCAGGAAGGTAGTTATTGTACAAGATTAGTTTCCTGTAGGCCATAAATTGGCAGTAGCAGAAAAATACAGGATGAATTTATTAGCGTGCAAGGTCGGGGAAGAGGAAGGCAGGCTGTGCTGTGGGGCTTGTCGCCTTTCATCCCCAACCTCCCCACCTCCCCACCTCAGACAGACTGAAAAAGACCCTGGAACTACTTAATTACTTCTTAATAGTTTTAAGCAAATTCAAAGGCTGCACGTTGCTAAGTGCCCAGAGGTAAAAGCAGCCTGGACTATGTTAGGAATGCCTGTTTGCTAGAGTTTCTGAAACCTGATTAGGCCCCCTTACAATCTGAGGTTTTGTGAAGGTTTTCTCCTTATTTGGTGTTGATTGCTAGGTATTCACTTTGAAGCTAGAATTGTGCATTTGGGAATAGAGGAGCCCCTTCTAAACAGTGAAGAGAGAAATCCATCGGGTCAAAAATACAGTTGTTTCCAACCAGAGGTATGATAATGGGATAAATGTCTTGGCAGGTGCTTGCTTTAGAAAGAACAGGGACAGACAGCATTTTTTAAAGAAAAATGGCTATTTATCTGAAAACACATAAGTAAAAGTAGTCCCTAATCGGGCTACTTTCCTTATAAAGACGTTTCTGCACTCACGGAGGGTACCCCCTCAGTTACCTGAGCCCCTCTGCCGCGTGAGAAACATAAGCCCCCTTTTCTTCTTTTGATAGTTTTCCAAATGGCTTAAAGTGTCAGGCAAAATTAGACCCTGCTGGTAGCAGATGAAGTACTTGGACACAGGTTTTTAGGGCTTTTGCATGAAAGGTTGTAATTCAAATTTTAATTACACACAAGATCTGCAGCCAGTTACAGGAGACCCCTTCCCCACCTCCCTTCCTAGGAGGCCTTGGGCACCCCATCTCTGTCTCTGCCTATGGCCGGGTGGGACAGGCAGGGTAGATGATTTAAGGTAGAAGGGGAACCCCTCCTGTCCTGTCATGGAGAAGAGTCTGATTTTAGATCACTCCCCTAATTTCTACTAAGAACAGCAATCAGGTAGCAAAGGCAGGGTGTGCCTCAGTGCCAGGACACTGCCCGCACAGACAGGGCCCCATCCCGCACACCCTGCCGTGGGGCGCACTGCTCGGACATGACAACAGCCTGGAGGGGTGCTCACAGGCTGAGGTCCTGGAGGGGTGCTCACAGGCCGAGGGAGAGGCCGTCACACTGTGTCAGTGCTTCTCCAGTCTGTGCATTTGCCCAACCTGTGCTGGTGCCATAAAATAGTCTGGGAAAGTTCCCTGAGGACTGGTCTCAAACAGACATGCAGGTGCTCCCTGATCCTTCCTCACAGCCCAGGGAAAGGCTGCCCGGCCCGGATGAGCCCACCTGCCCCTCGTAGAGGCGCCCAATCCTGCTCTGGGCATGGGAGGGACAGGGTGGCCTAGCAGCGCACCTGCTGCTGTCGAGGGATCAGCCAGTCGTGCCCCGGGTCTTTCACTCCTTCTCTATTCCGAAGAGGTGGGCATCTCAGGGGCTCACAAGCTCCACGTGTATACCTCTGGCTCAGTCTGGAGCCTCTGTGACAGGCCAGACTCAACCTCCGGTGACCTTCCCAAAGCCTTTTATCACAAAATAAATTCAGAAATTAAGTGGGAACTTCCAATTCCAAATCATGCCAGAAAGAGCTTTCGCAAGGCCATCTGAGGCCAAGCAGCAGTTGGCAGCGTCTCCGTTTGCTCACCAGGGCAGCCCAAATCCGCCGTTCCCGGAACATGGAGAACTTCTCTTTCCCGTGTCGATCTGAAGTAGGTTTTAGCCAGTCCTGGAAATCTCAGGTCAACAAAAGTCAGACCTCAATCATGATGGGCTCATCAACACGTTCTCCATTTAGTATAAGGCAATTGAAAAAAAAGACAATTCTGTGCTGCATCTCCTGGGTTTCCTCGTTCAGGCATCCTCGGAGACACGCCTGGTTACTATTTTTGTTTCTATAGAAAAAACAAGTGAGCATAGCCCTGGAAGGAGGAGAATGCTATTCAGAGCCAGAGACATTCCTGGTGGACTTCAAAGACGGCCGCAGCCCCGGCTGAGGACCTCCTCCCAGAGCCCGCTCCCCGGGAGGGACGAGAAGGACACAGCTGAGGATCACAGCCCCTGCTCCCCGGGAGCTGTGGGCTGTGGCCACCACCCGAGACGGGGAAGACCGTGTTTCCTTTGTCCATGCGCTGGAGGACCCTCGCCTGGCAGCCGTCCCCAGTGATGATGTGACCCAGACACAAACAGTGACCTTGTCTCTTGGACACCCACTAGCAACATTCCAGCTGCTGCACAGCCCACTCCAACCCTGTGCCGTCACTGCACAGATTGAAGGCCCTGCCCTGCTGTGGTGCCAACTCGGACACATGGTGACGCTTGTCCCTACACATGTCACTGAGGGCCCAAAGCAGCTTGAGCCCACAGGGAAGGAGAAAACAGACGCCAGGCCCTCCACACTGCTGGGGGGGACGCAAGAGAGCTGCTTCTCACACCCACACCCACATCCACACCCACACACTCGTACACATGACACACAGACACACCCCACACACCACACACACCACAGACGCTCACA
>NW_003852556.1:3358954-3362526 GCF_000181295.1 Otolemur garnettii | reverse complement strand
CACCACAGATGCTCACATACACACCACACACAACACAACACACATACCCCACACATGCGCACACACACCACAGACGCTCACACACACCACACACAACACAACACACATACCCCACACACACACTTACCACAGACGCTCACACATACCCCCCACACACACACTTACCACAGACGCTCACACATACCCCCCACACACACACACCACAGATGCTCACATACACACCACACATAACACAACACACATACCCCACACATGCACACACACACCACAGACGCTCACACATGCCCCCCACACACACTCACCACAGACGCTCACACATACCCCCACACATAACACAATACATATACCCCACACATGCACACACACACACACCACATACGCTCACACACATACCCCACATACCCACACAACCCACATGCACACACACCACACATACCACAGGCACCCCACACACCCCACATGTGCACGCATATCACATACACCCCACACACTCAAACTCACCACACACACACTACACGCTCACACATACACACCATACATCTACCCACATACACACAGACCCCACAGGCTCATACACATCTACACACACACAGCACACACCACCCAACACCATGTCTACACACACAGGTCCACACACACGTCAACACATAGACACACAGAATTTACAATTCTTTTTAATACTTAAGGAATGAGAGAACAAAACATGCCTGTCTGCACTGGGCATACTCATCATGACCAAGGGACAAGGCTCTGACACCTGCTGCCACACAGAGGGACCCTGAAACGTTGGCTTAGGTGAACGAAGCCAGTCAGGAAAGGCCATGGCGTGTTGGTCCCTCATCTGTGAAGTGTCCAGAAGCCCAAAGCGTCAGGATGGGCAGCAGGTTCACCGTCCCCAGGGAGGAGACGGGGCGCAGCACTTGTGCGATGGGGTTTCTTTGCAGGGTGGTAAAGCTCTGGAGTCGGGTCATGAAGACAGTTGCCCGGCTTGTGAATATGCTACCACTGGAACGCACAGCTTTGAAACCGGTGTGATGACGTGGGTATTGTATCTTCACAGACAGGAGACTAATAAAGGAGGGGCGGTGCAGCCGCGAGCGGAGGGACCCCGCGCCCCGCCCCTCACACGGCCCGCATTGCACCACGTCCGTGGAGCAATCTCCTGCCAGGCAAAGGCCACTGGGCTCTGGACGGGCACCCAACGTTGCAGTGCAACTTTCTAGGGGACCTAGTTTGCTCAGCATCCTGGCTCGCTCACAAGTCCCTCTTTGAGTTTTAATGGAACTGCTCATTCCAGTGGAACTAACAGGCATCGAGAAAGAACTGCCAACTTGGTCAGGACCTCAGTCGTTTGAACAACGTTGGCCTGGAAACCACGCACATTTGCCTATTTCGTAACAAAACCCCAAGTCAATGAAATGTGTTTTCACTTAACTAGTCTCGGGGGATTTCGTTTCCCTGTCTGGAGGGGCAGCTTCCCTGCCAGCTGGAGCTGGGTTTGCAGGCGAGCTGATGGCTCCACCTGGGCACAGTAACCTTGTGTCCCACTGTGCGCTCTTCAATGACCTGGGCACGGCAGAGACCCTGGCTCAGATTCTCAAATTTCCACATCAGCAAATGTTGAGAAAGAATGTCTATTTCTTAACTGCTTACACACCAACAACAGCCATACAGGGGAAATGGCAAATGGCGAGAGTCCTATAATCACAGTCTTGATAAAGGGGACCCAAGGACAGTGAGAGTGTACATAGTGTAGCAGAGCGTAAATGGACAGTCACCCTGATCGCTGGGGTTTCAGCTGCTCCCTGCTTCTCACAAACCCCTCTGGGGTGTGGAGAGGACACTCAGGCTTCCCAGGGCCACAGCTCCCAGTCTGCCCGTGTTACTTACAGACAGGTGTCCAGCTCTGGTTCCCAGGGTTAATGCCCAGCTGCCCACTCTTCCTGCTCACCTCTGCAGATGGCCCTGACTGTGGCCCACCCCTAAGCTCTAGCCTGTGGATTCTTTATGTGGACTCCTGGAGAAGCTAATCCTGGACTCTCTCATTCCTCAAAGGAAATAAACAATTGAATTCCTTCCACACGATCACAGCAGGAGGGCACCGTGGGGACTAGCAGCCTGCTGGGTGGCTGGTCTCCTTCAGCAATCTCTGCTTAGCCCATGGTTGCCTCTAAATTCCAGGACCTAGGAAAAATGCTTGTCACATTGGAGAAATTTAACAAGTATCTACTAAATAAATGAGGAAACATTAACATAATTTTATTGCTTAAATTAAATCAGAAGCTTCAGAGCTCCTTAAATACTAAGAACTGTAATTTTTTAAAATCCTGACATCTCCACCATCAGGACGCTCCCAAATGTAAGGACGGCTGGGCTGCTGGTGGCTTGGTGACCTCAGACAGGGCATGCGACCCTCTGAGAGCCAGGCCCGCTGTCTCTAAGGTGCATTAGATTGGGGTGGAAGTCAGACGAACAGGGGCAGAGACTGGCAGGGGACCCCTGGAGGGAAGGTCCCACATTGAAATGCCCCTGAGAGACAGTGCAGAGCTCCTCCTGGGCCCCCATGCTGAGGCCCACATGTGCTTCCCTGCTTCTTGGAAATCAGCTGTTGGTAAGTCTGATTCTCCTCCAGAGCATGGGCATCCCACAGTCAAGGCCAAGTCTCATTTACCCCTTGCCAGGCACGTGGCAGGCTCTCAGGGAGCAGTCGCTGAGTGAGCTGAACTTCAAACATCATTTGAAGAAGAGTGAAGTCTGAGCCAGATCTCCTACCAGTTTCTTCATGTTAAAAATAACATATTCTATTAGAAAAAATTCTTTCACGATTGTCTTCTAAAACAAAAGTGAAGTCACTGCCCCTGGCCACACCAGGGTAAGAACAACAAGAATAAAATCCCAGAATAACTGGCGTCACGCTCCATCCTTGGGACTCAGAAATCTCTAGATTCTTTCTTGAAGGCTCATGATATGATGGTAAAGACAAGAACAGTCCAATTCAGTGGGCTCCTATTACAACATTAAAAGTCAAAAAGAATATGCTTTGTAATATTTTTTGAAAAGAGACTCTAAGTACACCAGTCGGGCAAGCATTAGCAGCAGCAGTGATGACTTCACATACCCCTGTAAAACTGCAAGCAAAGATTGGTGGCTTCACATTTTTTTTATTTTTCAAAGCAATTTCATTCCCGTCACTGAATGTCGCGGAATGAAGATCACCAGCATTTGTAAGTGCTTGTACCTACCAAGTGCTGTCTTACCTGTGTGACCTCACCAGAACTGTCCCGTTCCTGATGAGGTAGCTGCTGTCACCACCCCTATTTTACAGGCAACATCATCATGCACAGAGCTGGTCAGTTTGAGGACAGAGATTTAACTCAGGTTCTCTGGTTCTCCACCCTAGCTGGGTTCCCCCGGCACTACTGTCCTGATAATCCCCGCAAAGCTCCTGGGATCTGGAGCACAAGGCAAGGTGACACTTTTTCTTAACGCATTTAGTATATTTAAGCTTTATGAAACAGAGGAGACACCAAAGCCTGACTTGTAAGGTCTGTTAAAAGGCCAAAGACTTGGCT
>NW_003852556.1:3352869-3358733 GCF_000181295.1 Otolemur garnettii | reverse complement strand
GGGGGACAGCTTGAGGCTCTGTCTCAAAAAAAAAAAAAAAAAAAAAAAAAGGCCAAAGACTTTTTTTTGTTACATCATCAATCTGGAGGAAAACCTGATCAATGGCCCTGCCCCAAATCCACTGAGGCCCCTTTTAGAGGACAAGATTTCAGTTCCTCTATTATCAGACTTTGATGGACATGCTCCTGTCCTTTTTTCTAGGGATATGCAGTTAATCTATTTTTCTACCTTTCATCCCCAGTTTTTATTATAGTTTTAGGGGATAATTATCATTTTTTACAAAAGCAATGAGCTACAGTGCAGTATTCTGCCACACTACGATTGCTGGTGATGGTGTAGGCCTGGTCATGTCACAGCGCCTCTCTTCCCATCGGTGGTCTCTGTCAGGTGGGGGTAACATGGGATTGGAATGTTGTGAGAATGGAATACATTATTATTTACAAACTGCTTAGACGTGTGTCTCACCTAACGAATGGCCCCAAGGTGTTCCTTAGATAAAAATGAATGTCAATGTTGGGTTGGAGGAGGGGCGGATTGTGAGCACAAGCACCTGAGGCTGAGAGGACCTGGGGTGCACCTGACCAGGGAGCATGGAGACGTCACCAGGGCAGGAGCGAGCAGGCCAAACGACAGCGTGAGAAGATGGGGCCAAGTGAAGCTTTGACCGTGGACCAGAGCTGCATTTCAGGGAATCTGACCTGGCGGTGATGGACAGGGAGATGGAACCTGGAGGTGGAGGACTCTACTTGAGACTTAGTGGTACCATTCACCTGCCAATGGATGAGACCTAAGACCAAATGGAGCGGTGACGGTGATGGGCAGAGGGAGAGGATGAGCAGGGAGAGGGACACAGAGGGCAGAAGGCAGAGTCCCTGGGGCCTCTCAGGGCTGAACGGGGCAGCCAGGACCTCAGGGGAGGGAAGCATGTCTGAGGGCTCAGTGCAGGTGTTTTCTGGAGTCGCGTCACAGGTGAAGGAACACCATTCAAAAACAAAAAGGAAGAAATTATTGATGCAACAACTGGGATGACTCTCCAGAAAAATTATCCTGAGTAAAAAAAATAAAATCCAATTCCAAAGTTTGCATACAGTGTGATTCTAATTTTATAACATTTTTAAGATAACAGTTCAGAAACAGCAGCTCCATTTTGGTCCCCAGGAGTTAGGCAGTACGATGGGAGGGACAAGCGTGAGGACTTGTTCAGTCCCTTGACTCTGAGGGTGGACACACGAGCCCACATGGGTGACAGTGTGGATAGAACTTAGCACGCCCCACAGAGGAGTACAGTGCAGCTGGGAAGTCCCAGTGAGATTGTGGATGGTGTCCATGCCAACTTCCTCGCGGTGACGTTGTACGCTAGCTTTACGGAATGTCGCTATGGGGGAACTTGGTTAGGGAGTATACGGTATCTGTTGTTCTAGCTCTTAAAATTACAGGTATACCTACAGTTATTTAAATAAAACTTGAGTGATCTTGAGCCACTATTAGAAACTGTTAGACACCTTTACATAGTTTCTAATATATTTGTTTTCAAAATAATTTCTGACGAGCTGTTAACTACAGGGTCGTGCCGACATGCAACACAAATATAATAAATGTTATTTCTTAACGCATCAGTCAGACACTACAAAGCCGAAAGGCAAAGGTAACAGGGTAAGTCAAAGAGGAAATTAGTGAACGCAGAACAGAGAAATCACATCCAGATGGATTAGATAAGGAACGAGAAAGACGACTACAATAAAAAAAGTATTCAGATATGCATATTGGGTGAATAGTAGATACTCTAATCTTGGGTTGACAATGAGGATAAGTTCAAAGCCATTAGTGTAGGTGTGTAAATCTCCTTACACTAAAAACTCTGCCCTGTGATTCAATTAATTTCTTCATTATCTCTAGGAGAGTTATAATGTAGAGCTAAATAAAAATACTACACATAGTTCAATCATGTTTAAAACCTACAGAAGACTTGTTTATAAATTACATTCCACGTAGGAATTCTCTTCCGTTTGTACCTGTGAAAAATCGCGACATTGACTGTGAACTCTGCTCACTTCTCTGCTCATGTGCATTGGCTGACTGTCTCCATAAGATTCATCCCGGCCACACTATTTAAAATTTCAGACTCGCCACGCCCAGGACACTCGGTGGCCCTCGAATGTGGCTTTCTGCTCCTGCTCATACAACACTTGCATATTCTGACCTACTGCGTGACGTCCGTGCCACATCTGCAGTGTTTTATCTGTCCTCTCCAGGCCGAGTGTAAGCTTAGTGAGGGCAGCAGTTTTCGGAGAGGCTGAGAAGGAACATTCATGTAGCAGGACACAACAGGGGCACCCTAAATGCCTGTTTATGAATGAATTAGTTTTACACATTCTATGGCCTAATTTCCCTTCAGATCTTTTAGATGGAAACTAAAAGAAAACTCGTGTCTGACCCGTCGTTGCCGCTGCCATCGCCGTTGCACCGACAGCATCACGTGGACACAGATGTGGCCTAAACACAAGAGCCAAGGCAAGGTGGAAGGCCGCAGAGTAATGGCACTGGGAACAGCCGAACAGCCGTAACAGTGCTCCTGAGCGCCTGTGGTGGGCGGACTGTGTGAGGATGGCTCAAAGTGTGAAATACGATCAGGACACAGCCGTGTGTCCTCGGTAGTTTACGGTCTAGAAGGAATGCCAAAGCACACCCACAAATAAGGACCCTCGGCTATAAAACTGCCAGTGCCATAAAAAAGATAGAGGCAAATGCCATGTAATTCTGAAAGAAAAAACAAGGTGACCTCTGAGTAGCGTCCATCCCTGAAGGACTGGAATTTGAAGACAGAATGGGACTTTAGCTCCTGGAAAGGGAGCTCTTTCTGGGAAGGAACCAGTACACAGCACCAAACTGCAGCTGCAAGGCCCACAGTGCGAGCTTTGCTGGACTTAGGAAGCAGAGGTGTGCAGCCAAAGGGCGAGAGGGAAGAGAGGGAAGAGTGAGCCCCGGTAACAGGGCTTGAGGGCCAAGTCAGAATCCTGGATGGTGAAGCGCTCTGACAGCCTGCCATTAACTAGAAAACATGGATTGCTAAAGTGATTGAAAATGATTGCCACACTAACGCCAAGTGCTCAGCCCTGCAGAGCACGTGCCGTTAGGCTCCAGACCAGGCCGGTTGTCATGATCACAGCAGAGGGAAGGGTCCTGAGCAACCTTCCCTGAGGAGAGTTGTCTTTACCCGTTTCAGCAGCTCCAGCCTAGTTAGATCTTCAGCCACAACTGAGGACACCATAATGGTTCACATTGCAGAGACCTTAAATCCTCCTCTGATGTCTCACTTGGTGACAGGGGCAGAGAAGCTGGGAAAGAGGAATTGTCTTGAGTGTTTGCCGAAACTGATAGCACTTGAGTTTCATTGCAGTCCACTGTCTCAGTTTATTTGCTCTTCTGTGCTTAGAGTCAACCACAAAGTAGAATCTACCTGGCCTCCCAGAAGACGAGAGACCAGGGCAATGCCACGTCTCCTGGACACCTTTACCGAGATCCTGACCGACCTCTACACTAATCCCAACACGGCACAGATGTGAACAAGCACTTCCAACAATGGCAAGGAGTTCGTGTTGACCAGTCCATCTTGTCTGGTCACCTGTCCATCACCCAGAGCCACAGGATGGTCTCGTGGACGGCACATGCAGCAGGATGAATCCAGGGGGCAGAAGCTGGGAGGAATCTCCAGTTCCCAGTTTCCTGGGCTGGACTGGGACACTGGGCCTTGACCACCACCCTGCCTTTGGCTGTGAGGGGTAAGGAAAACTTAAAGGGGGACACGCAGTGAATAGGCGTTGGTAGTGAATTCACACTCCAGAGTATTGATGCACTGTGCCATCACTTTGTCAACTTTTAAATAAGTTGCAGCAACACGTTTCTTTCCTGTGTCAATAATCATAGCTGATTACAATCCATATATCTAAAACCTGGAAATTCTTTTCAAAATGTAATTACAAAATCAGAGAAATAGCTTTAATTTGGAAATAATTTCAAAGTTTCTTTTTTATACTACGTGTAAATCCATGTATCACATGAGGAATATTTTTATATTACAATAATGTATTTTATTGGTTTGTTTGGGGGCTTTCTCCCTGATTGGATATGGTCCTGTCGTCATTATCCACTGAAATAAACCCTTAACCACGTGACATTCATTCCCCGTAGAAACCCAGGACTGGCGGTTTATTAAACTCATTCTCCAGCTGATGAGAATGAAGTTCAAAGTGGTCAAAGAATGACAAAGGTCACACAGATGACAAAACTCAGACTGGACGGCGCTGAAGTCCATGCTTTCCCGAGCACTGCACCGCCGTGCACACGTGTGTGGTGCGTGCGCACCCAGCACACAGCCTGGGGCACGCGCTCTCTGCCCCTCCTTGTCTTCCACAAGTTATTTTCTCCCTGAAGCAGTCACGTCAAACAGAGGTTGTTCCAGGACTGGGACAGTTGTCCGTGGAACAATGCCCGACTCAGACACCTCCAATTTCCTCCCAGAATACCTAGGAAAACAGAAAAAGGTAAAACAGCCACACAGAAAGCTAGGACTGTCAATCACCGCCCTGCCAGGCTCCGGGAGACCTGCCAGCAAAGGAGAAGGACAAAAGGCCGGATTGAGAAACACACCCACGCCAGCCGGCTGGGGCAGAGGCCACAGGCGGCCAGGAGGTGGGGGACCTCGCCTCCACGCCTCTGCCCTCCCAGCTCTCACCTGCCCCTCCGTCATACAGCAGCTGCTTTAGGAAGAAACCAGGGTGATAAATAATGTAGAGTCAGCGCTCTGCAAAACAAGACAGAAAGGAAGATAGGGCAGAGCCCTGTGCCATCCCAACGCCCCCCTCGCCCCCTCTGGGGCCCCTTACTCACTGCAAGGTCTGACTGGTCTCACCCTAGGTGCTCAGGCCTGTTCCTTCTCTCCAATCCCAAGGCTCATCCCCTCACTCTCCCTCCCCCGGGGTCCTACAAAGGGCTCCTTCCCCTCAAAATGCCCCATTCCAACAAGTTCTGACCAAAATCAAGAGGGCCTTGCTCAACATCCGTGTGAACGTCCTCTCTGTGGCCTGCAGTGGTGACCTCTGAAGCCCATCCTTGCATCTTCCAGCCAGGTCCACCTGGCAGGCACATGGCATCCTCCCATCTCTCTTTCCCACTGCCGGGCCCCTGAGTGGGTCAGCCCTGCTCTCTCAGCCCCTCCCCAGGGGACTGTCTATCCCTCTCTCCACCTAGGAGGGCCCATCCTACTGTCTGTGGCAGACACAGCTCAAGGAAAACCCCCATGCTGCCTGGCGGGGCGGGGTGCCCTCTCACAGGGTGCAGCCTCACACAGACACCCCACATCAGGCGTGTGGCTGAGCTGCAATCTGGTACCCCTGTGTCCCCACGGCCCTCCTGCATGGTCACCTCTGAGGAAGAAAGCAGCCATTCATTCAGAAATGCCCGGATGGATCTGAGCACATGCTCCTCAGTGCAGTGTCATAAGAATGGAAAACAAGCACTGAAATGTTCAGTAGTCAGTCAGAACCAGCAGATCAACAACTGCGTCTCCCGTGAGAGGAGATCTCAGTTAAATTCAGTGAGAGGCAGGGGACACACTGTGTGGGGGTACACACAGCTACAAGCCAGACTTCAACCCTACAAAAGCAAACGATATAACCATATGCACCCCCATATCAACCTGAAATAAACAGAAAGAAACCCTGCCTCTGTGTGTCCCAGTCCCACCCCGCAGCCACACCCCCGGTGTGCAGATGGCACAGACCCTGCCGTGTCGCTGCTTACACCCGTGCGATCACGCCAGTGGGTCAGGAGATCCCTGGGAGTGTGGTGCACGGACTCTGCCGTGT
>NW_003852556.1:3347126-3352522 GCF_000181295.1 Otolemur garnettii | reverse complement strand
GATCATGCCAGTGGGTGAGGAGATTTCTGGGGGTGTGGTGCACGGACTCTGCCGTGTCGCTGCTTATACCCGCGCGATCATGCCAGTGGGCGAGGAGATTTCTGGGGGTGAGGTGCACTTGTTCTTTCCTGTCCTCCAGGAGCCACCCCAGGATGCTAGCACAAAGGCCATGCTCTATGTGTTCACTGAGTGAGTGCAGAGTGGCCAGCACCACTGCCATGGTGCCATGACACTGGTGGTTTTGCATCTAGAAGCCTTGGGATAAACAGCGGGGAAGAGACTGAGGGAGAGATGGGCGGTGCCTGTGGCTCAAAGGAATAGGGTGCCAGCCCCATATGCCAGAAGTGGCAGGTTCAAACCTAGCCCTGGCCAAAAACTGAAAAAAAAAAAAAAATAGAGAGAGACTGAGGGAGAGACGTAACACTGAAGGCCAACAGAGTTTTTCTTGACTTTCTAGGTAGTGGCAACAAAAGGTTGAAGAGACGCAAGAGAGAGAAGATGACCCAGAGCCGATGGAGTGATGACAAGCAGCAGGGGTGAGCGCGTCCTCGAGAGCAAGAAGAGTCACTTCTCTGACACGAGCCCAGGCAGTGGGAAAACGACCTGCCAAGTTGAGGGTTTTGTCCAGGTTATTTCTGTTTTCTCTGAAAATTCCAAGCCGAGGTTAGACACCCACTGTGGGGGTGGGGAAGTCTGAGTTAGACACCCACTGTGGGGGTGGGGAAGTCTGAGTTAGACACCCACTGTGAGGGTGGGGAAGTCTGAGAATGGTAAGAATGTGTGGTGATCCCTGCAGGGACAGAGGGAGGCAGCTTTCTAGAAGCTGAGAGGAACCCTGTCCCAGCAGCCCCATGCCCCACAGTGTCCCGGCCAATTGCAAAGATGTCACTCACACCATTGTGTGACTTTCCATGGCAGAGCCAGCCCAGGTGCCACCAGGACAGCAGGTGCAGAGAGGACTGCTCGTCACCGAGAAAAGCCTGCAGTTCCTCGAGTTCAAGGTTTCAGGAAATGGCTGATGCCACGTGTCCTGTGATGTGTGGCAGACTCCAGACCTATAATGCAGTTTGAAAGTTTTGCTTCACAAAGGGAAGATGACTCGTAGGGCAATGCAGCACACGAAGATAACCTGACACTTCCGGAACACGGAGGCCCAGTCCCGCGACTTCTGGCCCTCTGCTGATCTTTACTGTCATTGGAATATTCCAGTCTTGTGAGCTAACTAATCTCCCACCCTGGACTTCCTCACATCTCAAACCGCTGGGTAGCTGGGCCACTCCTGGACATGCCCTTCAGTGCCCCCAGAGGGTGCCCTTCACAGGAGACATGTGCATCCCAAGAGCAAGCGGGGGACAATTTTACATCTGATCCCAGCCCTGCGGTTGAATAGAGGGATGTGGCTGGACAGAGAACCAACACATTTTTGAAAATGGGACACATGAGAAAAGACCCTTCGTGGCTTTCCTGGCATTCAGTTTCCCTCCCTCAGAATAAACATTCTGTGGCTCTCTGTGGCCCAGAGAATAAAATGGCTTGAAGGTTTTCAGCAAGGCCTGGGTCACTGCCTCCCTTGGAAAACGGCAGGGCAACTTGGCGCAGAGTCAAGCCCAAGTTGTAATTGGAGCAGGAAGGGGTGGGTGTGTTTTCAGCACGGGCAGGTCAACTGGGGAAAAGGTGATGTTTACTTCAGGGCTGGGGAAACGTGAATTCACTGCATCTAACGAGCTGGAATACCAGCCGGTGACACGGAGCCAGCGCCATTGGCTCTGGCAATGGCAGTGCTGCCTTGTCAGGCTAAAGGGGAAAGTTAGGCAACCCTCTGGGAAAAAAATAAAAGGACAAAATTTGGACCCACTAAGCCTGTGGCAACGGGTGAAAATGAAGTGAAGGGCTGAGAAGAAGAGCCGGGCAGGGTGGGCCTGAGTCCCACGGGTGGGCAGCCTGATGCTGGGCAAACAGGCTAACACCCCCTGGAAAGGTGCTTGGAACAGGGTCCCCAACCTCAGTGGGGAGAGGGCAAAGGAGGAGGCTGTGAGTTTGTCACAACCCTCATGCTATGACACAGGTGACTGCTGTGTTTTCTGTACACACTTGTTTAGTCTTTGAAATTTGCCATTTGCTGAATGACTGTGACCAGACTCGTGTGAAACTCTTTGTCACAAATCTCTCGGAGCAAACTGAGCCTGTATCTGGGGCCAAATAAGAAAGACCGGCACAAAGATATAAGGGAAAATCTAGGCTTTTATATTTTAAATGTAATGTTGTGGCTGGCATTTTAGGATCTTATCAAATGGCTAAAATAAACTGAAGCATTCAAAAATTATTTGAGCAATTAGATCAATGAAAAGAGCTAAACTTCATCACACAGGAAAAAACAAAGAGCAAAATGAAGTAAAACCTACCCTCCTTATTTTCAGTAGCTCCTTTCTGTGCATGAATTGTCTTGGGGAAACGCCTCCATTCATGTTTTTGACTATCTAATAGGGCCATATGTTTAAACAGGGATTCCTAAAATGATTTAGGGAATGAAACATCAGAAAGTTATGAAACATGATAAAATACCAATGTTTACTTCTGTTTTTAGAACTAGATTTTTTTCTTAGTGCTTAAAGTATGGCAACATTGAACTCTTACAATAAAATTTCACAAATATGAACACAGCTATGCATGAAAACTCAGCCGTCAAACGACCGGTCAGCTGATCCCAAGGTGTTCTGCTAAGGTTTAGAACAAGTTGGCTCTTTTTCCTTATCAGTTTAAATGCTTTCTGGCAGATAAGCAGTAGAATGTGTCAAAGATTTAAGAGAAAGTTACTGGGAAACTCTTTAACTTGAGAATAGTCTATTCATTTTCTAAACCTCCTGTGTGCACCTAGGAAAGGTTGTTATTTTATTTTAGTGGTAACAGGCTGTTTAGTTCAGTCTGCAGAGCAAGTTTTCTGCAGGAACATATTCAGAGAACCACTGCTATAAGATAGCTTCTGCTTCCTAAGTTCTGTCTTAGAATGTACTAGAAATGTTTTTTTAAGAATACATTTATATCTACTAAGTATAGAATATAAATGTCTTAACACAATAACTAAGAAAATGCTGTGAAGGTTATGTTAACCAGTTTGATGAAAGTATTTCAAATTGTAGATAAAACAAGCACATTGTACCCCATAATTGCATTCATGTACAGCTATGATTTAATAATAATTTAAAAAAGAATACATGTTTTCTGCCTATAAGAAAAGAAAAACACTCTTATTTTTCTCTTTGGTCTGACTTCATTCCCTATTTTTTATATTATTCTATGTACATTTTGCAGGACACCAAAGATCCATGTTAAAAGAGGATCAATAACTTACAAACAACTTAACAAAACCAAACACTGACTCTCCTGAAAACAAACTCTGGAGTCCTAGAGTTTTAAAACTTCTGTTTAGTGATGTATTCAGACATTCATTTCTGTGGCAGATAACTAATGCTAAAGCTAGGCTACGCTATGCCGGGTGCCATCGGGGCCGGGTATAGAGCAGTGGATAAAAAGGGGCCTGGCCTCACAGAACATTCCGGAAGGAGTAAACATGAGATGAACAATTAATAATTTATTTAGTAACATAACATGTTGGATTAATATTATTAAAAACTAGCAGGGTGAAGGGGATAAAGTGACATTTAAACAGGGATTGGAAAGACAAATTCAGAGCCAGGCAGCAGCTACCCGGGACGGAGCATTCCAGGAAAAGGGCCGGGCAGGTGGCAGGTGTACGGCTCTGGACAGGATGTGCTCTTTAACCCTCTGAGAACTAATTTGTGCACAAAGCCTTTGTCACTGTACACATGTAAAGCGCCTCCAAGTTATTTCTTTGATGAGATCTGTGTAAAGTGAAAGTCCTTTGGAATGAACGTTTCTGCCTTCTCTGAATTCCAACAACACCTGTACCAGGAACTCCTATTGACTTGGTCTTAGATGTGAATTTTCCAAGCATTCTCTTTATGATTCCTCTGACTGGCTCTTATTTACTTTCCCGGCACTGCGGCATGGAAAGATGAGCTCCTGTGATGGAGAGCTTCCCGTGACTCCGGCAGAGCACTGCTTTCAGGGGGCACCTGGCTCCTGCTGACGCTCAGTTCTCTATTTTCCTGAAAATTGTTGCAGAGTTTCCTCATTTGACCCAGATTTCTTTGAAAACAACATCCATGAAAAACAAAGGACATCCCCCCCCCCCACACACACACACACACCTTGCACCTGTGAACTGCCTGAGGGAGGGGAGGCTGGGAGGGAGGAGCAGGGAGCAGCTGGCTGGTCCTCGGGAAGGCCACGTTTCCATGGCGCCCGGGCAGGGCGGGCAGGGTTCCAAGTCAGGCCGATTGGCAGTGAGACCAGCACCAGGAAAACCCAAAGGCAGGGTCAGCATCACAGAGGGCTGCACTGCGCGGCGAGCACGCTGCCTCCACCTGGTCACTTGTCAGAGTGACCCTTCACAGGATGCTCCATCTCTCCCAGACCTGCGGCGGGAAGCCTTGCCCGCCCCTCTCTGGGCCTCAGCTGGGCTCGGCCTGGATGTACTGCAGCGGGGGAGGGGCAGAGGCTGAGCGCTCTGAAGCTTCACTTATGTCAGGACATACACGCTTGTCACAGATGACTTTATCCTCCATACAACCAACAACAGCTGGCCATTACTAGACAGCGACTTCCTGACAGCAACGCTGAGAACTCGGCCGGGAGCCTCATGCAGCAGCAGCGACCCCGACCCCTACGTCAACTCAAGTCATCAGCCCTGGGAAGGCTTGTCTCGTCCCATCTGACCATCTAGCAGTATATTTTATTTCATAATCCTGCCTCCTGGCAACCACTGTCTGAAATATGCTAGTGGGACAGAGAACAGATCTCAGCAGTGGCAAACACATCTCATCTGTCACAAAACCCAAACTAAGGCTGGAAGCAGCACGGGCGTTTCTCTGAGTCTTGTCCCTGCAGACTCCTGGCCCGGCAGCTCTCGGCCCTCTGAGGTCCCTGCAGACTCCGGCCCAGCCTGGCAGCTCTCTGCCCTCTGAGGTCCCTACAGACTCCGGGGCTGGCAGCTCGGCCCTCTGAGGTCCCTGCAGACTCCCGCCTGGCAGCTCTCGGCCCTCCCAGATGCGTCCTCTGCACTTCACCCTCAGAGGGGAAACCGCTAGGAAGCAGTGTCCTTAATTGTTGGAATTCATTGTCTTATTTAAAAAGTCATTTAAAATGTTTTAGAAGAGATGGTAATAAAGAGGGTGGACTTCCATAGAATCTAATGTTGTAATTCTTTAAACACTACCTAAAGCGACCAGGGCAAAATGTAAGAGCTGAGTGGTGAGAACTCGACTGTTGGATGTACTAGAGTGGCCGTCTCTCCATTAGGATCTGTTTATACGGCA
>NW_003852556.1:3341343-3346862 GCF_000181295.1 Otolemur garnettii | reverse complement strand
CCTAAAGGGAATAAACTAAACACAGGCAGGATGTTTTTATTGTCTCTTCTGTCAAGAGTCATGTTCTTCCCAGATCACTGGCTGCCTCGACATTCCACATGCAGCCAGCTGGAATCCTGCTCCAGGCCCTCAAGGGTGATACTCAGGGTCGATTCTTCTGGCCTTTAGCAGTGCCCACTTGTGACCACTGGCTGCTGTTCAGATAACCCTGGGCTGGCTTCTCCTAGCCCATTAGTACCATGCCTCAAGGTCACCCCAAAGCTCCGGGTGTCCCAGCCTACAACCCACATCGACTCAGGTGAGGCACACACCCTCCACTCACAGGTGCACTTCTTGAAAAGCCAGGAGCCCTGGGGCTACCCTCAGCTCATACAAACAGAGACACTGCCTTTAAAGCTACACACACCGGGTATGGCTTCTGAGAGGACAGAGACATGCTGGGCTGGGGGAAGGAAAACTCTAGCTGAGACCAGTGGCCTCGCCCAGCCACGTCAGTGCGGAAGGTCCTGATTCCTCCATGTGTCAAACGCTTCCGCCCAACACGCAGCTGCGGGGGGCCTCCTGCACAGGCCCGGAGGACAGTGCAAAGGTGAGACCCAAACCACCTATTGTGAGATCATAAGGAAGAAAGAGTTTGAAACTGGTACTTTTCACCTCTCTATTCTCGAAAAGTCACTCTCACCTTCACCTCAGCTCCCAGCCAAGAGGGAGACACCTCATCACCATAGCAGGGCTGGCTGAGGATATAAATTGGGACTAAACAAAACATGAGGACAGTTCAGAGAAAAGCAGGACAAGGGGGAGTCACACAGCACATCCTCAGATACCTGCATCTGCGCTGAGGGAAGGCTTTCCATAAAGGTGGATCCTCTAACTAGCCATCCCTTTATTTTTGCATAAATAATGCTTATAGTGTCTATTCCTGGATTCTAGGGGGAATTTCTTTAAATAACTTATGAAGCCCTTAGCAAACAATCTGAATGTCAAATCTTTCTAGGTTTTTTGCTTTCCAATCTTTCACAATCATCCCACCTACATAAAACTTAACAAAAAAAAAAAAAAATGTGGTGACTTGACTGTATTTTTTCCCTAAGATTTAACTTTATAAAAACAGGGTTTTTTCATCACTCATGGAGCTTTATTAATTATGCAACCGAGTATACATACACGCTCAAGTATACGGCAAAGCCTCACAAAACACGGAGAACCCTGAATCAAGCCCCTTGTCACTCCCTACTCACACGTCCTGAGCCAGGTCTATTCTTTCAAATGTAGGTCGTGACCCACTAAATCAATTTAATGACCTGCAAACAATCAGGACCCCCCAACTTGACAATCACTGGTTTAAGAGGGCAGAGGGGAGAACCTTTATCCCCTGCTCCCTCCACATCCCCAAGTACTATCCCAGGGGGTAGGCAGCAAGTACTGGAAGTGTCAAAACCGCTGAACTCCTAGTCAGGCCTTTCTGTGCTGTCATGACTTTATCAAGGCAGAAAATGATGCTTTGGCATCTCCTGTCTCCTCAGGTTTACTCTGTTCTTCCAAACATTTTTTCCTCTAAGTCAGAGGTTTGTATCCAGTAGCCCATGGGCCAAACCTGGCCTGGCCCTGTTTTTGCAACATTGTATCGGGCCCCGTGTGTGTTGTCTGTGGCTGTCTTCATGCAGCACAGCCTGACCCACAATGCCTAATATATTTACAAACTGGCTCTTCATGGATAAAGATTGCCCACCCCTGATGTAAGTCATGTCCAAGCCCTTGGGAAACAATGTTTCTCTGATTGGAAGCTTTTTCTCCACCTTAAATTGTTTGCTTGCAAACTTGTTTAATGCGATAACAAGAAAGCATATCATTCCCCCTGCCGTTTGTAAAGTACGCAAACAGTAACGCAGGACTCAGAAATACTGTACATCTATTGGCTTGAGAGGAACCCTTTCCGTTTTCTCCTAATTGATCTTGTTTATTTTTTGTTTGTTTAACACAATAACAGAGGAAATAAATGTCAGGGGCCTACCTCTGGTGACAGCAGGGCCTCAAGGAGAGTGACCCTCACCAGGCCCTTTAAGCACCGTCCGGTTCCCACTGTCTGGGGGCAGTGGCAGGCAAGGGTGGCTGAGAGGAGCAGGCTGTCTGAGGCACACACAGCAAGTTCTGGTGGCTTGTCTTCATCACGGTCGGGGAACCGTTCTAAACATGGTCAGTGATAAAACACTTCTACACACACAAACATTGTTATGAAAGCTCTAAATAACGGCTTGCATCACTGCTGAGCTTTCAGATTGTATATGCAGGTGTTACAAGGTGAACCGCGTCTCCCAAAAAGCTGCGTTCAAGCAGTAGCCTCTGGCACCTGTGGACGTGACATTATTTGGAAGTGGAGACTACAGAAGTGATCGGGGTGAGATGGTGTCACCTTGACGCACAGGAGGCTCTTAGTCCGGTGGGAAGAAGAGGAAGTCAGACACGCATGGCCTCAGGCCAGTGAAGAGGGGACAGAGATGGGGGAGGCGTGTAAGCCAAGCCACACAGAGCATTGCTACCATCTGCAGCTGAGGAAAGACGCCCCTGGGCCTCTGCAGGAACCAGCCCTGTGGACCTCCGGCCTCCAGAACTGTGAGGGAATAAATAGCTGTGTTTTTAGCTGCCCAGTGTGGGGTAATTTGTTACATTGGCGTAGGAAACGAATACACGTAACTTCAGTTGGTTAATTAGTATTTTTATCATTTAATAAACATCACACTGTACATGAAAGTTATTGCAGAAAGTTCCAAGTTAGATGGTTGGCCCAGCACATGGGACCCAAGCGCACACCCTCATTGGGGGCATAGCCTGGTCGTGTGAGCTGCCCACACTGGCACCAGGTGCTTTGCAAGCCTGTGACAATGCTTGTTTTTGCGTTTGAACCTTGAGTTCTACGTTAGAAGCGACACTGCAGGGCCTGCCAAGGGGCCCCTGGAGCTTTTATTCATGCATAAGAGCTAAGAATGGGGCAACCAAAGACCAGCTACCAGAGGTAATATTTTTGGTTGGTAAATACAAATTTTACTTCATGAAATATTTTACTGAATTTGAAAAATGTTTTAAAAATAGAAATGTACAATTTTCACTGCTTTTGTCTGTTTTTATAGAACAAACCAAGAAAATCATAATTATGGCCCATTATTACTGATCGTCACTTAAATAACTTTGAGAGAGAAGGGAGTGTTTAAAAGGCACCTGCTCAGTGTGCCCAGCCCTCCACGTGCACCTGGGTGAGGTGGTGTACACCTGTGGTCCCAGATACTCAGGAGGCTGAGGAGGGAGGATCTCTTGAGCCTGAGAGTTGGAGGCTACAATGAGATAGGTTTTGAGATAAACAAAAATCAAGAAATGTAGAGTTCACAAGCACAAAAACCAAGAAAGCCCTCCGAGCAACACCAGTAAGCTGAGCAAGGGGGTGAATCTGAACGGACACTGTCAACTGTGTTTCCTGAAAGCAAAATGGTGCAGTCTGTCTCAAAACTTTCATAGTGACCCACATATGATTGTGCCAATGCACCCAGGCAGGGCAACAAAGTGAGACTCACTCTCAAAACAAGACAAAAAAAATCTTCTGAGTGTGCTGTTGCTGGGCAGTAGCCTGCACCTCCATGGAGGACCCCAGGCTCTCATGGGTCAGCACGTGCGCCACCCAGCTGGGCCCTGGGGCTTTAGAGATTACCGCAGCAAACACACGGAGTCTCTGCCCTCAAGCAGCTCAGAGTGTGTAGGATGACCAGCCATGCACATTACCCACAGCCGTGGCTATCAAACCCCACTGTGCGTTGGGACCAACCTCAAATCTTTTTTTAAAAAAATAGTCATCTACTTTTAAAAACAAATTTTCAGGCTCTTCCAAAGTTGTATACATCCCTACCATATGATCTAGCAATTCCACTCCTGGGCAGTTACCCTGGAGAAATGTAATCAATATTATATCTTACATCCACCTGCCGTAAATGCTGATCTCAGCTCTATTCATAATTGCCCCAAATTGGAAACAACCAAAATGTCCATCAGAAGGTCAGAGGTGAGTGAATAAATCACCCTGGTTCATTGTTACACGACCCAGGCAGAAGAAGAACCAGACCTGATACAACAATGAAACGGACCCTAAAGGCATTGTGGGAATGAAAAGCCCATCTCCACAGGTGATAGGACTACAGCCTTCAAAAGGCACTCTCACAGGGCTGCAGAGTCAGGTGGTTCTTCCAGGCCGGGGAAGTCACGCTATAGAGGTAGCCCCACAGAGTTTGTGGGGTGATGTAGGTGCGTGTATCCAGATTGTGGTGGGGGGTTACACAAGTGTACACACAAATCAAAGTCATTAGAAATTCACTCCAAAAGTGAAACAATTACTGTACTGCAAGGCTGAGGGCCTATGTGGCGGAGAACAAAGGCTTGAGAAGCAGGTGTCAGGGCCACGAAGAGCTGGAAAGAGGTTTCAATGAATTCTGAATGTAATGGGAAAACTAAAGATTTTTCTTCATGAGAGAAACATGATTAGATTTGGGTTTTAGTAGGATCATTCTGTTGACAGACTGAAGATGGATTGGAGAGGGTTACATCGAAGAGGAGGGAGGATCTCTTCGAAGGGAAGAGAATCCTCCCTTCTCTTCCCTTTACATCGAAGGGAAAGAAATCAATTAGTATTCTATTTCAAGAGAGATCAATTAAGGGCAAAGGATAATAAATTCAGTTCTGTGCACACCGAGTTAGAGACACTTACGGGACATTGAAGTAAAGATGTCCAGAGTCTGAAGCTCCGGGAGGAGGTCTGGGCTAACAGTCCCCTCGGACAGTGAACCTATATGGACAGAAGCAGCTGCCTGTGACAAACTGCAGGTGGGGTCAGGCAGGAAGAACGCAGCTTGGGATTGGGGCTGAAGGAAGCCCAGTATCTAAAAAGAGCAGAGAGCAAAGGGAAGCTGAGAATGTGCAGCCAAGGAGGCCAGAACAAGAGCTGGTCTCACTCAGACACGTCCGGAGGGAGCGAGGGAGACGAGGGTTCTACGCCCAACCCCGGCCGATCTGCTGTTTGTCAGCTGCACAGAAGGAGCAGTTGAGCTTAGATGGGGTTGTGAAGCTATGGGCTTTGGCCACCAAGAGATGCCTGCAGTCACCCAGCCCGAATCCTCTGCTCACAGCTGAGGAAACTGAGGCCAAATGGCACTAGACGGCTGACTTAAGACAACATAGCTAAGTCTTGTTAAGGCCCTGGCCGGAAACCCAAATGCCTGCTTGCTGGAATGAAAGGGTTGAATTCTTCAATAGGCTTTTCATAGGATAATTTTCATTTGGGGGGCAACACATTTTTCCTACCACTTTCCCCTACAGACACTTATCAGAAGAAAACACTTTCTGTCCTGAGACAAATAAGTCAGAGCCAGGACAGCTGACCACTGGTCACCAATCTACCCAGTAAGTCAGATCCCCGACAGCTGACCATTGGTCACCCATCTACCCATTAAGTCAGAGCCAGGACGGCTGACCGTTGGTCA
>NW_003852556.1:3336427-3341269 GCF_000181295.1 Otolemur garnettii | reverse complement strand
CCATCTACCCATTAAGTCAGAGCCAGGACGGCTGACCGTTGGTCACCCATCTACCCATTAAGTCAGAGCCAGGACGGCTGACCATTGGTCACCCATCTACCCAGTAAGTCAGAGCCAGGACGGCTGACCGTTGGTCACCCATCTCCCAACCAATTCATTCACTTTCCTCTCCTCATCCAGCAGCAGAGCACAGCACAGCTTCTGAACTAGCCATATGTAGAACCCCCCAAATCTGGTTCCTGGGTAGGGTTCCCCCAGATATAAGTGATGGAAATCTGACTTTTTTCACAGCCTTGACCCTTCCATTTTATTTCACAGAATATTTGCCATTTGCTACTTTCCAGGATCTGGAGATTCTCATGCACATAGGATTTCCTAAATATAATAAAACAAGGCAATAAAATAAAATAATAAAAATAAGGTAACTAACCCAGGCCTTATAATGGCTAACTGACTAGAACATCTAACTTTTTAAAAATCACATGCATGTTTCAAAATTTTAAAATTAATCCATTATGTAACCAAAATTATTCTCTCCTGAAGGGTTAAATGTCATGTATTATAGTCCCTGATTTTTGGCTTGTTTGGTCCTTTCTGTATAACTATTAGTTCATCAAAAAAAAAAAAAAAAAAAAACTAGGTCAAGTATGCTAAAATTGCTTTCTGACGTAGAGATTTCTTAAGAATTTAATTTTGCTTAGTAGATTTGTATAAAAATTTGCCCCTGAAAAATAACAAAAGGCTAACTAATCTAGAACCCAAACTACAAACATTTAGAGGATATGAAGCTGTTAAAATCTTTCTCAGCAAGGAATGTGTCGGGAACAAACAAATCGGGCAGATGAATATGTAAGATGAGACCCAGGGTCAGCTCACTCCAAAGTGGCCATCGCGATTGCTAGGAAGCCTGGTGAGTGAACATGTGTCCTGTGAGTACGTTTCAGAGGCAGAGAAGAGAAGTTCATTTCAGGCTGAGAGGAAAATGGGCAGTGAAAAATAAAATGCCTGTTTGGGGAAGCACCTTTGAACGGGGCTTAGGAATCGACGAGACGTCAGGTGCTGCTGGAAAGGCCCAGCCAGACTCGTGGAAAGAAAGCCTCGTGCTGTGGCGCCAGGAGTTTAGCCATTTCTGTAAACAGACTGCAAGTTTGTGAGGCTCCAGAGCGGCAACATGGTTCCACCCAAGCTCCTGGAAAGTGGTTCTGGCCACAGTGTCTTTGGTGAGGGAGATATTTGAGAGGCCACCGCAGGCTCCGCGTGAAAGACCATGGGACTGAAGGCACAGTGATGTGGATGGAAAGCAGAGAAGAAAAAGGCCAGATGCAGAGGCTCGTGCCTGTAACCCACTAGCACTCTGTGAGGCCAAGGCAGGTGGATCACCTGAGCTCAAGTGTTTGAGACTAGCCTCAGCAAGAGCGAGACCTCTGTCTCTATAAAAATAGAAGAACTAGGTGGGTGTTATGATGGGCACCTGTAGTCCCAGTTACTTGGGAGGCTGGAGGATCTCTTGAGCCCAGGAGTTTGAGGTTGCTGTGTGGTATAATGCCAGTGAGGCAGAGTGAGCCTCTGAGAAAGAAAAGAAAAGAAAAGAAGAAAAGAAAAGAAAAGAAGGAAGGAAGGAAGAAAAGAAACAAAAGGAAAAGGAAAGAGAAGGGAAGGGAAAGGAAGGGGAGGGAAAGAAAAAGAAAAGAAAGGAAAAAGAGAAGAAAAGAGGTCAAGAAATATTTCAGAGAGAGAATCAAGAACCAGGGTATGGTGAGGAGCCGTCCTGGACAGACGGGAATGGAGCAGGGGCTGATGTTGGGCGGGGGAGACAGAGGCAACACGGTGACTTTGAGGGGACTGTGCGGAGGCTCCCACAGCCTTTGGAAGTTCAGAGCCAGCCGCTCGCAGAGTATATTACTGGGAATCATCAGTGTGCAGCTTTGAAAAGACTAGAAAATTTTCCTAGAACAGTGGTTCTCAACCTTCCTAATGCCACCGCCCTTTAATACAGTTCCCGTGGGTCACGACCCACAGGTTGAGAACCACGGCCCTAGAACATTTTTAATTTAAGGCTACAGCAGTGGAAGAGAAGTCCAAAGTCTACTAAGCAGATGTCTGTGGGGTGGGGAGACGTGACTCTCTGACAACTAATGATAATGCTCATCGTTGTGTTGGCGACTTTTCTTCCTCCTTGGTTAACACCCACGGATGCGCGGCACAGCACAAAATAGGGACTGTCAAATTACTCGTTTCTGTGAGATACTAGAACGAGGAACTGTGAAAACCATTCCCTCTCATGGTAAAATATCACACCTTAGAGAGGCGAGTATGTGTTAGAACATGCAGTTGTCAACAATTTGTAAATATTGTACCCCCAAGTGGCTGCCAGGCAAAGCCACATGGTAAGTTGATAAGGCTGCCTTCTTCCTTGAGTCCTACTGTGGTAATTTTAGAGACTTCTGACGTAGCTTTTTAATGTCTCTCATGTTTTTCAGTAAATATGTGTCAAGTTCTTATTCTTCAAGGTCACCTAACCCTGGCCTTGAAAATGAATCAAACTGCTTTCTTACGGAAGTCAGCTCCAGTCATCTGATAAGATGGTGCCGTCTGCTATACTTGGTGTTTTTTCCATTTTTATTTGCAAACAGAACTCATTTTAGAGAAAACCTGTTCTCTGTGCTCCAGATCGACTCATCTTTACCCCAGAACAGTGCACTTTTCAGGATCCATTTTGACTCCAGAATATATTATGTAAATTAGAAATTCAAATTATTATATTAAAAATGCAGAAACTATTAATATAGCAGTTTGACTATCTTTTTATGCTTTAGAATTCAAGTCAAGCTTAATAATAATTGTCCACACAAAATGTGAAATCCCCAGAATCCATATGATTCAAAATCCACAGTTATAATTCAAATAAAACTTTGAGAATTAACACTGATGTCCAGCCCAATTAGAATATCAAGAGAATTCAATGAGAAGATGGCTCTATTTTTTCTTTTCCCCAAGTTTCTATTTTAAAAAAAAGAGAAAGAACATATACAAATGAAAACGTAACATTACTTGAAAAGAAAAAAATGGGAATAGCAGGGGAATATAAGTGTTGAAACTTCCCAACAAGCCCCGACTTCACTGTGTGTACAAAGTCAAGAATACAGGAGTGTGCCCAGAACTGGACACCAGACTAATACAGGAGCGTGCCCAGAGCTGGACACCAGACTGACTTTGCACCTGGGGCAGCAAGCCCTCCACTGACCCCATGCGGAGTCCACAGCAACTCTCAGAGGGAGCATTTCTCCCAGACATAGACCCCAAACACTACATCTTAAAAAAGATGGATTTCCCAGCTAAGTTTTAGAGAACAAAAAGCAGCAGCCCCAGGGTGGGACCACGCCTGTGCTCCAAGGTCAAGGTCAGTGGACTGCCTGAGCTCAGGAGTTTGAGACCAGTTTGAACACAAGTGAGACCCTGTTTCTACTAAAAAAAGAAGATGAAGAAGAAGAAAAAAACTAGCTGGAGGGTGGGACCTCACTGAGTAGGGTGCTGGCCCCATACTGAGGGTGGCAGGTTTGAACCAAGCCCTGGCCAAACTGCAA
Source organism: Otolemur garnettii (assembly GCF_000181295.1). Taxonomy (NCBI): domain Eukaryota; kingdom Metazoa; phylum Chordata; class Mammalia; order Primates; family Galagidae; genus Otolemur; species Otolemur garnettii. The sequence continues at coordinate 3,337,685 of NW_003852556.1, read as the reverse complement.
CAAAAAATAGCTGGGCATTGTGGTGGACACCTGTAGTCCCAGCTACTCAGGAGGCTGAGGCAAGAGAATCGCCTAAGCCCAAGAGGTGGAGATTGCTGTGAGCTATGATGCCACGGCACTCTACTGAGGGTAACAAAGTGAGACTCTGTCTCTTAAAAAAAGAAAAAAAGAAGAAACTAGCTGGATGATGTGGTAGGTACCTGTAGTCCCAGCTACTCAGGAGGCTAAGGCAAAAAGATCACTTGAGCCCAGGAGTTTGAGGTTGCTATGAGCTATGATGCCATAGCACTGTACCCAGGGCACAGAGTGAGACTCTGTCTCAAAGGGAAGGGGAAGGGGAAAGAAAGGGAAAGAAGGGAAAGGGGTGGGGGGAGAAAAAGAAAAAGAAAAGCAGCATCACAGCCCTTCACCCTAGCCAGGGAGGAAAGGAAGACCAGAGAACTAAAGCTGCATCTGAGTGTACACCGAGGGCCCTGGGCACCCGGCAAACTCACAGGGGCACTGCGGAGTTGCTAAATTTTTGAGGGGCTGAGCCCTGTTGGTGTCCTCCGGACACCACATGAAGTACTTGCTCCAGAGAGTCTGTGGTGCCCACATCCCTTCGCACTACATCCTTCCCGGACACGAAGCTGTGATTTCAGCAGGTGCCCAGCCCCAACATCCAGGAGGACGGAGGACCGGAGTAGAGGTGAGCAGTCTGGCCCTGAAGCCGGTGACACGATGCCATTCCCAGCAGCACAGACAGCCCAGTGGGAAGCCACAGTGATTTAAGAATGAGAGAAAAGATGTTTTGTTTTAGTTTCTACGTGTTCGTTTTCAAACAGCTACTAAGTTGCTAGGGCAAGCACAGCTAGAGCGTCGTCTGGGGCTAACTACCTAGGCGCGGAACCGGGAAGAAGTTCTTCTGGCCCAGGGGTGCTGTGAAAAAATTATCAGGACAATGACAGAGCCTTGACCCAAGGCAGCTCGGAAGTCTCCCCACTACGCTTATCAGCTCTCAAGGAAACAAAACCTCCCGGGCTGGCAGCTGGCCCAGGAGGGGCGTGGGGAGCCGGAGGGGCGCGGGGCGGGGAGGAGAGGGGTGCCGGGCAAGGAGGGGAAGGGCGGGGAGGGGGGTAGAGGAGGGGAGCAGGGTCGGGGGGAGCTGGGGACGGGTGCGGGGCGAGGAGGGGACGAGGGGTGCAGGATGGGAGGGGCGCGGGGAGTGGGGAGGGGCGCGGGGGAGCAGAGGGGTGCAGGATGGGAGGGGCGCGGGGAG
>NW_003852556.1:3331335-3336229 GCF_000181295.1 Otolemur garnettii | reverse complement strand
AATCTGATTCCTACTGAGATAAGTGCACATACACAATGGGAGGGGCGCGGGGAGTGGGGGGAGGCGCGGCGCGGGGCGGGGAGCCGGAGCGGGAGCCGGAGCGGTGCGGGGAGGCAGGTCCCGCCGGCGGCTCCTCGGCGTCAGGCCTCGCCCCCTTGTACAGCCTGTAGTCAGCCCTTCTAGGGAGAGGCCGCCAGGAGACAGCTGTGCGCAACTGCAGAGGAAACCCACAACCACCCTCCATAAATCAACCCGGCACTTCATTCATAAAAACAACCAAACCGACGCCACCCAACACGGGAGGAAAATACCAGCGTGGAAGATAATGACAAGCACGAGCAAATAAAGCAGCTCACCTGAGAGGAAACAGATAATCTCAAATACCCAACTGGATCCTGAGAGTTTGAAGAGGAAATTGCTTCCATAAAATCAGAATTAGCTACAATTAAAAGGAGGAGCAAGGTGGGGAGACGAGAAAAAGAAGAAAACGGTGCTCACAGAAAAGGAAGAGGTAAAGTAATTAAAATGTGACTGACGAGGAGAACACTCAGCTGAAACACGGAGCAGGTTGTCTGCAGGAGGCCTGCCCCGCCCCGCCCGGAGCCCGCGTGGCCAGAGGCAAAGAAGCCTCCCAGGTGGGGGCCTGGCGGGGAGGGCAAGCAGACAAATGAAAAAATGAAAACTTAACAAGCCATACAAGATATATCCAGGAGGGTCAAACTGTCTAATAGATACCTTTTTAAAATACAGAATAAAAAGAAATGTTATAAATAATCAGAAAAATGATTGAAGCATCTTTTCAGAACTGAAATATCTTCTATAACAGCCCATCAAGGACTGAAGAGGATAAAGAAGAAAATGCATCCATTCCTAAATAGCTCCTGATAAAACTTACAAACACCAAGAATTAAAGGAAAATTCTGAAAGCTCCCACAGCATAAAGCCAAGAAGGACAATAGGAGATGCGTTTAGTGGTGGCAGCCACAGGAAGCTCAGAAAACTAGGAAAGCTTTTGAGAAGAATGTAGCGGAGGTTGGCCTCTGATCGCTCTTCTTCCAATAGGAGTTTTAGTGTCCTGGGATTCTATTTCCTCTGCTACAGGTTTATTCACTCAGTTTATTTTAAAGAGAATAAAACATGCGTAATTATAATATATGTGCTGACATGGAGGGACATATTCAACTGGAAAGCAGGAGGCAAAAGGAACGAGTAATCTGATTCCTACTGAGATAAGTGCACATACACACACGTTCATGCACACACAGCACACACACACATGTATGCACACATGTATGCACACATGCATGCATGTACACACACATGCACACACTGCATGCATACACACAGCACACACACATGCATGCACACGTGTATGCACACATGCATGCATGTACACACACATGCACACACTGCATGCACACACAGCACACACATGCATGCACACGTGTATGCACACACTGCATGCATACACACAGCACACATGCATGCACACGTGTATGCACACATGCATGCACGTACACACACATGCATGCACACAGCACACACACATGCATACACACAGCACACACACATGCATGCACGTACACACAGACAACTCGGACTGATATAGATGACAGAAAGATAGACGCACAGATAGATATTTAAAACAACTAAAGAGACACACAACAGACAGTGGAGATGGAGGAGATGGAGATGTTTGCTTTTTATCTTCACTGCTTGTTATGCTCTCATTTTTTCAAACAAGTAATACAGATCAGTTTTGAAATTTAAACAAATGGAGATGGGAAAAGACCATCCTACCTTTTACAGAATAAAAGCAGCAGGAGGTACGTGACAGGCAAGTAAGGAGTATTTGTTTGATGACTACGTGAGCCTAAAGGACAAACATTTCTGTCTGCCAGCGATGTAGAGCTATGTCCTAATGTTTTTTAGTGTCTTCTACAGCATTGATAAAGTCAAATTTTCTGTCTCTTCTTAAGTTATATTTGATAAATATGCTTTCCTAGAAATTCATTGATTTCAACTAGATATTAAAATGTATTCTCTTATGGCCGTGCATTGCATTCTTTTATTATTTAAACTTTCTGTCCATACATTTTTTTGTTTTACCTAAAAAGGAGCATGTATTTTATTTTGTTTGTTTATTTATTTATTTATTTATTTTGAGACAGAGTCTCACTTTGTCGTCCTTGATAGAATGCCATGGCATCATAGCTCACAGCAACCTCAAACTCCTGGATTCAAGAGATTCTCTTGCCTTAGTCTTCCAAGTAGCTGGGACTACAGACACCCACCACAATGCCTAGCTATTTTTAGTGACGGGATCTCGCTCTTATTCAGGCTGGTTCTCAACTCCTGAGCAATCCACTCACCCAGAGTCATGTATTTTATTTTAAAAGTCTTGTTTGAAATAGAATTACAAATTGTAACTTGATATAATCTTTCAACAGTCCTCTGAAGTGTGAGGAATCTGTGGTCCAGTAGCATCCAGCAGCCTTCCTGGGGTAGCATGGCGTGCATGGTGTAGTGGACCCAGGTAGCTGGGGACACTGTGCTCACCAGCAGGCCACAGGGCCCTCCCTATGTCCTCATGTCTGATGCTGAATATTTGCATATTCTTTATTTTCCTTTTAACTACTCCAAAGATTAGTCAGTGTTACAGTTCACTCCACAGAATTAGGTTTTGAATTGCTATATTTGTTACAGTTTTTCAGGTTTTAAGTCAGTAATTTCTATTATATCTTTATTAATTTCTTTCTTGTGCTTTGTTAAGGTTTTTTGGGGGGGATTTTTCTTTATTGTTTTTGTGTTGTTTCATTTGTTTTCCTTTGCCTCTGGAGTAGAATAGGTAGTTTACTTGGATACTTTCTTATTCATAGATAAAATTCTTGAAAATCTGTAGTTTTCTCCTAGCACAATCTGGTTACATCCCATTCATCATGATATCATTACCTTCTAAACCAGTGGTGCCCAATCTTTTATGCACCAGGGATGGTTTCATGGAAGGCAATTTTTCCATGGACAGGGGGTGAGGGTGGGGATGGCTTCAGGACAGCTCAAGCACATTACAGTCACCTCAGCTCACCAGGCACTAGATTCTCACAGGAGTGTACAACCCAGATCCCTCATACGTGGAGTTTGGGGTCCCTGATTCTATAAGAATCTAATGCCTCTGCTGACCTGACAGGAGGTAGAGCTCAGGCAGTAACATGAGGGATGTGGAGCTGGGGAGCGGCTGTAAATACAAATGAAGCTTCCCACACTCTCCTGCAGCTCATCTGCTGTGCAGCCCAGCTCCTAATGGGCCATGGACCAGCACCGATCCACAGCCCAGGGGTTGGGAACAGCAGTTCTAAACCATCTCTTTATTCAGTTTTAGTTTTCCTGTTATTTTCCTTGAGTTAAAAGCTCAAAGTTTTGTATTTAATGTTGAACTTTATGCAATTACTTATTGCTTATTGTCAAAAAACAGAGCTTATGGAGTTTCCTGTATTGAGCACTTTCCTGAAATTAAGGCTATCACTAGAGTTTATGTGTTCCATGAACATCATAAGACGACTTATTTTTTACAAATACTAAGTAAATAAAACACATTCATTCATTAAATTATTAATTTCTTCTCTATCCAGCCTGAGCAAGAGCAAGACCCTGTCTTTACTAAAAATAAAAAAACTATCCATGCTTTATGGTAGGTGCCTGTTGCCCTAGTTACTTGGGAGGCTGAGGCAAGAGGATCACTTGAGCACAACAATTTGAGGTTGCCTTGAGCTATGATGACACCATGGCACTCTACCCAGAGTGAAAGAGTAAGATTCTGTCTCAAAAAAAAAAAAAAAAAAAAAGAAATCTTTTCTGTAAAATTTATCTACAAAAAGAAAAATTGTTAAATTGTGCTATTAAAACTATGCTTTACCTATTTTTATTGTATTTTTTAAAATTTTGATATCTTTTGATTTTGTATCATTTGGCTCTTAAACATTCCTGGCTAGGATACTCTCATAATAAACTGTGCTTTGTAAAATCAATATGAAGTAGCCTACTTTTTCCTTTTTTTTTTTCTTAAATTTTACTTTGTATGATATTAGTATTGTTCTTTTAGGTTCTTTTTATTTTTTATCTGTCTTAATTTCTCTGTTCATGAGTTTTTTGTGTTATTTTCTGTGTCATTTTGCTTCAGTATATACATGTATATAAAAATAGAATTTAATATGAGACTGTTTTCTTTTTGTTAAGAGTTTGATGCATTTATATTTATTGTATATTGTGATGAGTGAGCTTCTTGATAATAGCTCTGATAATACACGTATCTTTTTTCATCATCATTCTATGCTATTAACACAGGTATATGGCATTTAAAAATACATATCTGTTACCTTGGTCTAGCTTAAGGTTTCCGATTCATTCATTTATATATTTGTTCCAGAAATATTTGTTATACTCTTATTATTTGTATGACACTTTACTAACCACTGAAAACCCCTTGGTGAAAAAGACTTCTATGGGTTTTGTCCTGATGAAGCTTACCTTCCATAAACGCCACCAGAACAGTGGTGAGTATCTGTGTGCTCTCTTCTCACCCCTTTACTTGCTTTAACTCATTGAATTGTCACAACTAAATGAGTCTTTACCAGTGAGCAAGCTGAGTTAGAGTTTAAATAAGGTACTTAATTGTTGTGCATTTTGCCCACAGTGGGGGTAAGATTCAAATACAGGTGTGAATACTGGTTGATCACCACAGTGTAACATCTACTCACATGTGCCACCACAGCCCAGCCATCCCTGCACACCCATGCTAATGCTTCCCTGCTGTTCACAGCCTCAGCAGATCCTGGCCAATACCTGTCTCTTTGGCCTTAGGGTGTTTTCCCAGGAACCCCAGTCATCCCCTTTGCTC
>NW_003852556.1:3329432-3330255 GCF_000181295.1 Otolemur garnettii | reverse complement strand
TAATGTAAATATCTGATATTCAGGATGTATTTAGGTGACCCCTGTGTAAGGGTCACTTGACCCCCAAAGGGGTCACGATCCACAGGTTGAGAACCACAGCTTTATGCTACAGACAAGACATCTGTGAATAGAGACAGCAGGAGCACTGTGTGTGCGCACGCGTGCATGCATGTGTCTCTGTGTGTGCCTGTGTGTATAACTGTTTCCCTGTGTCTATGTGTATGCGTGTCTATGTGTTTGTGTGTGTCTGTATGTGTCTCTGTGTGTGTGTCTGTGTGTCTGCCTGCGTGTGTCTATGTGTGTGTGCGTCTGTGTGCATGTGTCTATGTATCTGTGTGTGTGTCTGTTGTCTGTGTCTGTAGCTGTGTGTCTGTGTGTGTGAGGGAGAAAGAGGGAGAGAGACCTGCAGAGGAAGCCAGTGAGGCTCTGGTATAGACAGGACAGGAGAGCGGTGGTGTGGGGACGGGGTGGGCAGGGCAGGAGAAGCTGTGCAGCAGGCACTCTCGGGGCTGGGGTGAGGCAGGATCTCAGTGGCCTTTGTGAAGTGTGGCCATGCCTCCTGGCTCAGAGGTGGACGGGGAAGGGCAAAGCAGAGAAGGGGCAGCCCTGGCGCCAGCATGCACGATTACAAAACCCCGAGCCTGCAAAGTGGTGCTGTGGCCTTTCACTGACTAATGACCACAGACGGAGGGGTCAGGAGCTGTGAGTCACCAGCCGGCATGGCTGGTCTCCTGCCCCATCCCATCTTCTCTCAGGATGTCCTCTCATCCCATCCTCACGAGAGGAACTGACCCTGCTGGGACCAGACGAGCCAGGAAGCAGA
>NW_003852556.1:3327127-3329233 GCF_000181295.1 Otolemur garnettii | reverse complement strand
AGAACAGAATATCAGACAGACCCCAGCCCGATCCTTGCTGTCCTTTCCATCTGAGGGCAGCCTCAAGTGTGGACGGGGAGTGGACAGCCCAACCCCAAGATCTCACAGCAGCCGAGTTCCCTCTGCGGGGAAGGCACGAGAGGGGAGGGACTGGGCTGTGCTTTATCTTCCTTCCCCTTGTACTATTCAGAGTCAGCCTGGAGTGTGAGGCTCACTCCCTGGAGTGTGTGTGGGCTAAACAGACACACAGACACACAAGTGTCGCCATAAGATGCCTTCACACAGACAAGACACCAGGCAGCATCACCGTCTCTCCAGAAGACTTCACAGCTGTGTCCCAGCCCCTGAGAAGGATCTGAGCCAGTGCCACCGAGGGCTGGTACCCTGGAAAACCCTACCTTAGCGCCTGTTCCAAGGTCTTGCTAGAGGAAAAGTCACTGCCAGTCTGATTTCAAGGCTCTTTTATGAAATGTAATCAAAGCACACAGGAAGGTAAAAAATGATCACGAAAGGATTAAAATCAAGTCATATTTTACCTCTGTCTTAAACAAAACAACACCTATATTTTTTACATATCTATTTTTATTTCAAAACATCTGATCTCATAAACATCTTTCATGAGAAGTGAGTTTTAGCAAACCCGGTGGTCATCAATAAGACATCAGTCCTGGGTGGCACTTCTCACAGATGCCTGGTGTTGTTATGGCATTTTAACCATCTGTCTTTAAAATATGCTAGACACAAAATCAAGTCATGTCCTGAGCCCTGAATGTCATTAAACAGCAAAGTGCATTTTTTTTTTTTTTTTTTTTTTGCAGTTTTTGGCCAGGGCTGGGTTTGAACCCACCACCCCTGGTATATGGGGCTGGTGCCCTACTCCTTTGAGCCACAGGCACCACCGGCAAAGTGAATTTTGAGTCTCAGAAAACACCTAGGCACTAAGAATGTGTTTTTAATGTCCATAAGGGGAAAAAGCAACTGGGCAGAAGGTGGGACTGAAGAACTACCGACCAGGAGCAGGTGCTCTGCAGCCGAAACCCAAGCCGGCGCCTGCCCTCCGCCTCCTGTCTGTGGTCGTGGGTGCCCGTCCCTGGGGACAGCGCTTTGTTTTCCTCCGGCTTTGACATCATCTGATGCAACCTGATGCAAAATGCTAGGCGTTGTGTCACAGGAGGCAGGAGCAGCTCCGCAGCTGGGGTGGGAATTCTCTCCAGGGGCTGCAGGGCTGAGCAGTCGCAGACTAAGGAGTAGAGCCTCTGGGGTCCTTCATGGAAATGGTGTCGTTTGAGGAAAAACCAGGTCCCAGTGACTGAAGAAAAAAGTGAGGGAAATTATTACAGGCAAAGACACCGAGCGATCTTTGGATGAAAAGGGAATGCTCCTTCCAGAATGTCCTGCAAATGCTCTGCGTGTCACGGGAGGAGAGCTGGGACGGATCGTGGGGGGCTGGGGCGTGGGGGATGTTCTGAATGAGGTGCATGCCAGTGGCAGCAGTGGTCTTTGGGGCCACTTTCTGGGCTGAGGGCTGTGGGGCAGGATGGTCACCTCCCTCCCTGCTGCCCAAGGAGCAAGGCCAGCTGTCACAAAAGGTGAGCAGCTAACTGTGGCCAGCAGGGGCGACCCTATGAATGGAATGAAAGCCACGTGGCTGACGCTGGGTCAGGGCCAGGCCTGCTCCTCATGTCCCCTCAGGAGATGGCTTGGTGAGGACACAGGATAGGGGACGGGACCCTCTCACAGCCTGCCGAGCCCAGGTGGGAGAGTTGCTCTCTAGATTCAGCAAGAAGGCTGCGGCGCCTGTCACACTGCTGTGTAGCAGGCACTCAATGCATATTCGCAAGGGTGCAAGTGCAAAGTAGTTATTGTTAATGTGTATTTTATCTATGGTTAAAGGGATGGACCGAACAAAGCCAAGTACTGTATTAGTCTGACATGGCACAGAGCTGCTCCTGTGACGAGCTTGCTATCCAATTCATTTGTATAATAGACAGCAAATGGATTCCATGTACCAAGTGCCAGGCACTGATGCAGAAGCCTGTCAACCTTCACACAGCCTGTGCTTTGCAGCAGGAGAAACTGAGGCGCCCAGGGGCCAGGTCACACGCC
>NW_003852556.1:3309336-3326784 GCF_000181295.1 Otolemur garnettii | reverse complement strand
CAGGGGGGCACAGGGTTGTTAGAAGCCCTGCCTGTGGGCGCAGCGGGGCACAGGGGTATTAGAAGCCCTGCTGTGGGCACAAGGGGGCACAGGGGCGTTAGAAGCCCTGCCTGTGGGCACAAGGGGACACAGGGGCGTTAGAAGCCCTGCCTGTGGGCACAGGTGGACACAGGGGCGTTAGAAGCCCTGCCCGTGGGTGCAGGCGGGCACAGGGGTGTTAGAAGCCCTGCCTTTGGGGGGCCGGTGTGTTTGCCTCTCACCTGCCTTGGGCAGGTGACGCACACTCTCAGTGGCTCAGGCTTTTGGCTCATAGGGCTAACAGATTAGCCCAGAGAAACCACACCACGGCTTGTTTATTGCTGTACATGCAGCGCTACAAAGATGGGTGTTAAACCTAATTTCCTTGTTGCTAAGCACGAAAGGGTACGCCAGCTTGGAGCCTTCCCGCCTCGCTGTGTTCTTGTAAGGTTGGAAAAACACAAATTCCACAATGGTGCTTTCAGGGTTCTGAACTCCACAATTCCCGTCAGGTGAGGTTTTAAAGACTTTATGTCAGGTGAAGCCAAGTTAGTAAAAGAAAATAAATCTTTCTATTTGAGAGCTTCCCAGTAAGACGTGTGAAAGCATCATAAAACCAGTTCCATATACACACGAAGAACATCCAGGTGTAACTAACAATTATCATGACTTATAAAACCTTTAGTGACTAATTAAGCAGGTTTTGAAAATCATTAATTCTTGATAAAGACCTGGAAATGTGTTTCATAAAATGAAAATAGGATCTGCTATTAATTCAAGATCTTCGAAGAAAATCCCACCTCGGGTTCTTTGAAGGGATGGAAGCTTTGCTGTACTTGACCCCCCACACTCACGGTGTAACGTTATGAGCCAGGAAAGGAGGCGGACTGAGGCATGCACTTATCCATTATTAATCATTTATTGAATATCTACCCTGGCCCAGCCACTGTGTTAGACATTCTGGATGCAAAGAGGAAGCAAAACTTCTGTGCTCAAGTCATCGTTAACTGGAGAGAATAATTTTAGTAAGGGAGAAGGAGGAATGTATGTTGGAAGGCGGATCTGAGTACAAGTGTGGCAGTTCTCAAATATTAGACTGAAGATTTTATCCTGTAAGTAATGGGGAATAGTGAATGCTTTGGAAAAGAAGATTCACATAAAACAGGTAACTAAAAACAGGTCACAGAGCTGGAAGTGCCCAGAGAGTGTCCTTTCCTGCCCCCTCCCTCTGGACTATGCTCTCCGCAGCGCCCAGCGGAGAGTAACCACTCAATGCGGTGGATGTCCCGTTCCCCAGAACTGAAGCAACTGCGCTCTGCTCTCAGGCAGCCCCAGGCCTGGCCACAAAAAATCACTCGATCAATCAGAGTTTGTCTCAACTTGGGGTGTCGTGCCGTCAGCAAGTTGACTCTCCATGCTCACTCCCCAGCTCCCATGTGTTCTCAGCACCCCCTAAATGTCCATACTTAGACCTCTTTTGCTTCCTGGCTCATCACAACCGGGGATGGACGTTCATTTTTCTTGGGTCACTCGGCTGCCCTGTGCTGCTCCGGGAACCTTCGGCTGCACAGTCCAGGGCGATTTACCCGACTGAGCAGATTTCTAACCACTCATACTCATGGACACTGCACTGCCCCTGTGCCCCTGGTGACGTGGGGTTAAGCAAAAGAGTTGTCACTGAACTGCATATGTGGTGCTGTGACATGGCTCACTGGGGCTTGTCATCAAAGAACTTGGTACCATACAGCCAGTTATGCAAATCACGTCTTGCTTAAAGCTATGAGATGCCTGGCACTGTGAAACTTTGTTCCTGTAGACACATCAGCACACACATTGTGTGCACATCGGTGTAACACAGTAAAACCGTGACATAGTGAGTGACGTTCATCTTTAGTCATCTTAATTTGCTTCTAATCAGTGTATTTCACTATTAATACCAAGTCAGTATGGAGTTTGTCATATGGTGTGGGACAGCAGGGGCTACAGAATTGGTTACACCTATTATTAACCGTCACTCTCAAGCAACCGGAAACTACCTTTCTCCGGAATCTCCCAACCCCTATGTGCTGGATAGTGGGGAGATTACTGTTTATGTTTAATAAATAGATGAAAGAAGTAGGAAGCGCAACCCTGGCTAACTGACATGCAGACTGGCCTGAGGCTGCACGGCAGCGACCAGGCCGCATGGCAGTGACCAGGCTACAGGTTCACCCCCAGCCATGCCCGCTAGGCCTACATTTTAATTTCAAAGCTAAGGTCTGCATGTGTATATTTCAAGATGTCCCATATCCATACTTAGCAAGGAAATAGAGTCATCTATCTGGAAGCTCCTATGTCAGGCAGCGGTCTGGGTGTGGATAACAGGGCTCCTTCATGATTAACAAGGAGTGAAGCCGCTGACTGCTGTGAAGGGCCCCATCCCCACCCTGCACTTAGGGCACAGCCCATAACTGCTGCGGTGTGGGTACATGTGAAGGGCACCGTCCTCAACTTGGCAGCTAAGACAAAGCCACTTCAAAAGAGAATTTTCCCACTGTTGGCGACTATACCCCTGAGGGTACTCAAGTTCCTGACTTATTACCCTCAGAGCTGAAGAAATCTCAACCTGAGCGTACTCCCCCAAGTCAGGAGCAGAGGAGAGGGTCTTCCTTCCTTCAGAGAGATTTAGATGGAACGTGATATGGGGAGAGAAACAGCTCACAGCCTTACCTTCTATTCGTTCAGTCCTAGTCACTATCCAATGTCTAGTGTCAGCTGATCATACAAAAACTCAAGAAGTGTTTGCTTTTGAGCATGTAAGTCTTCGTTATTTTAATTCAAATTATATAAAAATACTTTGAAAAATTGGCATAGGCTATATACGTATTTACATAGACATTCTATGATATACATTGTTCATACAAACTTGAGCAAACTCTGACACAGTGTTTGCTCCATATTTAAGGGAGTCCATATGTCTAAGAAAATAGAGATCAAAGATGCATAAAATATGTCGGTATGTTTTTGAAAGCATAGTCCACTGAGTTGTAGGCAGTAACAGGGCAGGGTACTGGAAATACAAAATCTCTTTCACTCACTGTTGAAATGTCTCAAAGGCTGAATCGCATCAATGTTTCTGTTCTGGATGAAATTAACCACACTTAGCTACACTCTCTAGCTAAGACACAGGTAAGTAGAAATTTTAGGCTGAAATTACAGTGATGTGACGCTTTGAAGGAAGGAAATGCAGCTCTGAGACATTGGCCCTCAGAACTGAGGGAATTGGGGGAGAGGGGGTTGCGCAGAGGGGCTCTCGCTAAAGATTGAGTTAAATGGTCTGGAACTCAACTTACAAGTAGGTTAAAAAATAACAACTTTCCTCCCTGAGGTCTCTAGCTCTTTAATTGAAGTATTTTCTATCTTGGAGGCCTCTTTTGAAATGCAATACCCCTGGGAGTGGTCACACCTTAACTTATCAGCTAACACCTTCTGAGAGCTTAGCAGACACTTGCAGGAAAGAAATGGGATTTAGGCAAAATGCCTGGGGGTTGGGGAGGAGGCTCTGCCCAGGAGAAAAGTTAACTAGACAGCAAGTCAACAGACTTGTTGATAAACAGACAAATTTCATGTACGCCAGAGCACCTGGGTCTACAGTGGAGACTCCCACCCTCTGGATTCCATCAGGGACCACAATCACCGTAAGATGACATCAACTATGTTAGGCATTTCAGCGCAGTTCCCCGGATCACCTTGGAAGCAATGTAAGTCACCATGGAGTACAAACAAAATAAACCCACTATTGGCCTGCGTATAACTGAAAATTATTAACCTTATTTAGAACATATTCAGACCATCTCTAAGGGCTATTTGTATATATGAGATCAGACTTTTAAAAAATCATACATGCATTTTAAAGTAAAAAACAAAGTCCACAGAATAGCAAGTCATGATAAATCTTCTTGGTAGTGGAAATTGATTGGATTGTCCTAATGTTGCAGCTCATCTGTTATGAGAAACTATAGACCATCCCTGACATAACGATAGATTTGTCTGACTTTACAACGGTGCAGATGCAACGTGCCCTAAGTCGAGAGTGTCCTGGGAGTGCCCGCAAGATCGTTCTGTTTCTCCCTCACAGTCAGGGCTTCAATATATTACACCAGCTATTCAACCTTTTATTATAAAGAAGGCTTTGTGAGAGACAATCTGCCCAAGCAGAAGCTAATGTCAGTGTTTCAGGCAGGTTTAGGCTCAGCTATGAGTGTCATAGTGTTAGGTCTATTAAATGCATTTTTTTTTTTCTTTTTGAGACAGAATGTCACTCCATACCCTGGGCATCATAGCTCACAGCAACCTCAAACTCTTAGGCTCAAATGATCCTCTTCCCTCAGCCTCCTGAGTAGCTGGGACTACAGGCATGTGCTATCACACCCAGCTATGTTTTTCTATTTTTAGTAGAGATGGTCTCAAGCTCCTGAGCTCAGACAATCCACCTGTCTCGGCCTCCCAGAGTGCTAAGATTTATAGGCATGAGCCACTGGCCTGGCCTAAATGCATTTTTGACTTAGAAATTTTCAACTTAAGATGAATTTATTGGGATGTGACCCCATCATAAACGGAGGAGTATCTGTATATTGCTGAAGGAACAGAAAAATAGGATTTCTTGTCTTTTTTAGGAGTCTGTTTTTAATCGTTTTTCCTCTCCGGATATATTACACTCTCAGGGTTTATTGATAGTTTACCCTTCAATATCCACCTATATTGATCAATTTAGGGCAGAAGCTTTGCTGGAACTGTCTCATGTAGAGGACATGCTTTGTCGAGTTATGTTGTGTGTTTGTTTTGAGGGGTTTTCAGTACTTTTCCCTGCATACTCCCCAGCAGGGATAAAGCTTTTCAAAGCTTCCTCCACACCTTTGATCACAGACGGCACTGGGAGACCTCGCAGCCCCAAGTGTGGGCTTTGTAAACACTCATCTCACCAACATCGCCCCCATTTCCCCAATTCCGATAATGGGGAACACATACACCATAGGTAAGAGCTACCATAAGTCGTCTCTGAACTCCGTTTCCCACTGATTCTTATCCTCCTTTGCCATGAAACTTGTCACTATCACCAACAACTCAAGGCAAACACAGGTGAATTTTATTTCTGTTTCCTGTATATTCAACCTCTGGCAAGCACAGCCATATTCATGAGCAATAGATGGGTCAAAGCTATTAATTTTCTTATTTATGTATATTATTTTTAATTTATTTATTTGCTTTGGGGGGGTTGAGATAGAATTTCACTCTGTCACTCTGGGTAAAGTGTCACGGCCTCATAGTTCATCGCAACCCAAAACTTCAGGGCTCAGGAGCCCCTCCTCCTTCCTGCCTCAGCCTCCCAAGCAGCAGGGACTACAGGTGCCCACCACCACACCCGGCTAGTTTTTCTGTTGTTAGTAGAGACAGGGTGTTGCTCTTGCTCAGGCTAGTCTCAAGCTTCTGAGCTCAAGGGGTCCTCTTGGCTCAGCTTCCTGGAGTGCTGGGATTCCAGGCATGAGCCACAGTGCTCAGCTACTGTAATCTTAAGTGAATACTAGATTTATTTTGAAAGTGATCCTGAGGCGACAACGTGTTTATTTTTGGTGCTTCACTTTGGTAAACACGTGTGAGCATCTCCTATACTCCAGGCGCTGCACTAGGCTCGGCGTGTGGAGTTGTGGGAAGAGCAAACACAGCCTCCCAGAAGCAGACGGCAGCAGTTGGTAAACTGTGCCTCATTTGTGAAAGGACTGGTGGGGTTTGATTCTGCGGAAAGACTAAAGGCACGCTCAGGAGACCCCCTGATGCTTACTGTGTGACCTTGGGCAAGCGGCTGTGTTTCCCGCAGCTCTGGGTCTTGCTCCCATTAACACTGACACCTGCCTCCATGAGATGATTACTCTTTGTTCCCAAACGGTATGATTCAGGATAACAGTCACAACCTCTGATCAGGGAGAACTAGTGCTTTCCCACAGAGCACCTCTCTCCTGCCGGTGGGTACGGTCGGTCACTACATTTCAAGTTGCCATGGTCCTTGGAGTGGGGGACCCCACAGCCACCTGTGTTTCCACCACACACATTCATTCCCTGTGGAAAGACGGGGCTGCTCTCAGCTTTGAGTCTTCACTGTTAAGAAAAATAGTTGTATTAATGGACAAGCCAACTAGTAAATCTTAATAAGATCAGTAAGTAAACTGTATTTCCACAAAAAATAGAGGAGGGAGAGGAGGATTTCAACCTTTGTTATGTAAAAAATGCAAACTATCATGTCAGTTGAAGGACCCCCACTTATTCTACCTTTTTAGCGCAAGAATTCCTCAAGATTGGCGGGGCAGTGGCTTATTGCTCTGATTTGATCGAGGCCACCACCATGAGATGCAATCTCCTGCTATTAGATTGTGGACTTGAAGGGAAAACTTCTATTTGTTAGCTATGAATACCTATCCTGTTCTCCTTCAAATCCTTGTATGAAAATCTTTGTGTTTAAGATAAAGAGGTCTTAGGAAAAATAATGAATAATAAGATGAAGTAAGTCAAAGAAACTCACTTACAAAGACCCTGGTTCAGCCCCACGTGGATCTGTTTGAAAAGTACATTGTGAGCATGGGGTCATCCAGATTGATAATCTATAGCCTCTGACTCTCAAAGACCCTCTCTTGTCCAGCCCCCCTGGCAATTTCTAGGTCTGCCAAGAGCTAACGTTCTCTTCCATTGCCCCAGTGGGAAAGTTGGGGCAGAAACAAGCCTCAAATCTTCCTTTTCCACATAAACTTTCCAGATATCTGCCACACACAAGTTCACAGCTGCCAGTCCTGACCCCCAGGACAGGAGCCAGGCTGATTCTGAAGCTCTTGGCTGTGTGTTGTGAACAGTGACCTATTCGTTGCAAAGTATACGTCACAGTACCGGCACACCTTTTGTTCAGGGTCAAAATGCTCTGTAGCCAGAAATAACAAGAGTGTTTGCCCCTCAGTTCAAGGTAGTGCCTTGCTAAAGAGATTGCCTTTCTCCTTCCCACAGAGTTTGCTGCTACGTGGGGACTGGGCACAGGAAACCCCTACTTAGCCCCTGATTATTGCACAGATTTGAAAACCCCATCACTTTGCTAATGTTGACATTTAAGACAGAGGGACAGTGTGCGGTGGGGACACACAGGTCTCAGACCCAGGAGACCTGGAGTGCTGTGCGAAGCTTGCCTGGAAGAAAGTGATGCACTGTGATGGTTGAAGGTGACAGCTTTGGAGTCCCCAGTGTGGGTTTGGACTCGCCACCCAGCTCCGTGGTCTTGGGAGTGTTCCTCCATCTCCAAGTCGTAGCTGTACTGATAACGGTAAGTACGGGAGATTTGAGCCACTGCAAGGCAAGCATTTCGCACCATGCTTTCCACACATTAAAGTCATACAATACACTGTAAGTGGACATTTCTTAAGTCCTTGCTGTTTGTATTACATCACCAGTGCTGCCATAACAAAGCCTCCCCGGCTGTGTGGCTTAAACAACAGACACTTAGAACCTCACCGTTCTGGAGCCCAAATAGGGTGTGAGCAGGGCTGGCCCTTCTGTCCCCTCTGCTCAGCTCCCCCGTGGGCCTTCACATCTCCTTCCCACCGTGTGTGTATGTGGAGGTCCAATTTCCTCCTTCTCACAAGGACGGCAAGCATATTGAATTAAAGCCCACCCCAGTGGCTCACCTTGGTGACCTGTGTAAAAACTGTATCTCCACGTGCAGTCACATTCTGAGGCAGTGGGAGTTAGGAATTCCAAAATATAGATGTGGAAGGGATACAATTCAATCCATAATGCTGTTGCTGTAAATAATATAATTATTTTTGTTCTAACCATTTTTAGAGCAGAGGTCATTCATTCCAGGGAATTACATGTCTTTGAAACTGGGACTTCTTGCCCACCGCCTTGAATGTGATTAATGGCTTGGAGAGGGCTGCAGCTGTGAGAACGGAGGAACATAGGGACGGTGGCAGGAGGGGAGTATCCTTCAGGCTGTGCACCTAGCCGGGGTGGAGACGTGACTGGCAGTGCTCCAGCACCTTTGGGAGATGGATGGGCAGCAATAGAGCTCAGGTGGGGGCCGCAGGGCTGAGAAAGGGGCAAAGGACAGGCACTCCCTCCCCCACCGAAGAGCTAAGTTCAGAAGGCAATGGCGGATGCATGAGTACACGCCGGGCTCCCCCACTTACCGCCTGTGACAGTCAAGTCACTTAACATCTCAGAAGCTGAAGATCTGCCAAGGCAGGATGTCCTAGGGCTGGAATGAGATTCAGTGAGATAATTAAAAGCTGCAGGTAATACACAAACACACAAATGTTGGGGGCTTTTCCTTCCTGAAACTATATGTATATGGACTTCTAGACCCTTTAGGATGACCTCAGCAGCCTAGGGAGTGCCCTATGGCCAGACCTGGAGAGGGTGCCCAGGGAAGTCCTCAATGGGCTGGCTGTGAGGGCACCGGGCTGTCCACATACCTCCCCGGGACCTCCTCGAGGAAGCTGTCCTGCCCAGCGACCCAGAAGAAATGAGTCTTGTTTTAATCAAGTTAGCTTGTAGCCAAGTTGATAGCAGAACAGAAGAAACAGAAACTTCTGGGGAGTTCAGACACCATGAATATTTGGTAATACTTTGAGATTTTCTTTTTTTGGTTTTGCTTTATCTGCTTTATGAGAGATCTGCTTTATTTATTTTTATATTTTTTTAGGCAGAGTCTCACTATGTCACCCTGGGTAGAGTGCCGTGGCATCACACCTCACAGCAACCTCAAACTCTTAGGCTTAGGTGATTCTTTTGCCTCAGTCTCCCACATAGCTGGGATTACAGGTGCCCACCACAATGCCCGGCTATTTTTTGTTGTTGTTGCAGTTGTTTAGCTGGTCCAGGCCAGGTTTGAACTCACCATCCTCAGTATATGTGGCTGGCCCTGTAACCACCATAATATGGGCACCAAGCCAAGATCTGCTTTATTTTGACAGAAAACTTATTTTCCTAAGAAGTGATAATATCATTTAATGTACCTTTATCAGCAAATTGTGATTGAATGGAAACTCAGAAATGAGAAACAAGAATGGGCTTTTATGAAATAAACAAGGCACACAGGAACACATCTCAGTCAAAATCTCTAAGTCTGAAGAGAAACTTCTCTGAAGATGACAGGCGCCTGGCCTACAGATATATGAAAAAATGCTCGTTATCCCTAATCATCAGAGAAATGCAAATCAAAACTACTTTGAGATATCACCTAACTCCAGCAAGATTACCCATATCACAAAATCCCCAAACCAGAGATGCTGGTGTGGATGTGGAGAAAAGAGAACACTTCTATACTGCTGGTGGGAATGCAAACTAATACATTCCTTTTGGAAAGACGTGAGGAGAACACTTAGAGAACTAAAAATAGACCTGTCATTTGATCCTGCAATTCTTCTACTAGGTATATATCCAGAAGACCAAAAATCACACCACAACAAAGATATTTGTATCAGAATGTTTATTGCAGCCCAATTCATAATTGCTAAGTCATGAAAGAAGCCCAAGTCCCCATCGACTCACAAATGGATCAATAAACTGTGGTATATGTACACCATGGAATATTATGCAGCCTTAAAGAAAGATGGAGACTTTACCTCCTTCATATTTACATGGATGGAGCTAGAAAATATTATTCTTAGCAAAGTATCTCAAGAATGGAAGAAAAGGTACCCAATGTACTCAGCCCTATATGAAACTAATTTATGGCTTTCATATGAAAGCAGCATTTGTTCCCTTATCAGCTGAAGAGAAAGAGCTAAGCAGAGTGCCAAGGCATTGTTGCAGTGACAAGAAGGTTTTGCGGATTGCAGGGATCAGATGAAGGGAGATGGCATGGATTGGCCAAAGCTGCCTGAGGGGCAGGAGTCTGAGTGGAACGCAGACCCCGAGTGTAAGGACAGCTTTTCGGCACCTCTCCCATCAAGCCCATCAGACAGTCTGCCCTGTTCAGGGATGAGTGTTTGTCAGCGTTTACTCTTAAAATTTGTGCAGATGAAAAACATGAAATGCATTTCCTGGATCAGTAATTAAAGATTTCGGTGGAAGAGATTTTTGTTTTCATAATCTCCTCTTTGTCTGCACAGAGCCGGCTCCTGGTTACATCTGCCACTGATAGCCTTTGCTCTGTTTACTTTAAAGAATAAGCCACTGTTTGACTTGGTTTCTTGTTTTCAATATGTAATTCTGGTCTCTTGATTCCCCATTCCAGGAAGGAAAAATAAAAGAGCAAGTCTCTTTAAATATCAGAGCAATGATTACTTACAGATACACACAGCCTCAATATTTTATGTAACAGTCACTTAGGAAAATGCGTAAGAACTTCCCAGCTGGCAGCCTCCATTTGGCAGGAGCACCTCGATTGATCCAATCACTTTTTATTTGGCTGTCAATTTGTTTGGTTTTTCTAGCAGCTGCATTGCACCAGAGTGTGTGTGTATTTCAAAAGGTCGTTTACCTATTCCATGGTTCAAAGGGATCACTTTGTTCACTTAAAGGGTCCCTATAATGATAGATTAAGACACAGCTGAGGAAGATGAGTTAGATTTTTAAATGGGGTAAACCTAACAAAAAACACAGGAATATAAACCACAAAATATATTTTTAAAAGAGAAGATCCAACAGAAAACGGCATTCCTAATGAAAAAGTAAACACATGACCCCTCCCCCAAAATAAAAAAACACCCTAAGAGTTTCACTGTGTACTCACATTAACAGTCGCAGTTGATGTAAACACTTCATGTTATTCATACTCTGCTTTGGCAATGCATTTCAGATGCCTACTTGATTTAACTAATCCAGAGCAAATAAAAAGTAGAGATTTATATAAATTCACTTTGCACATAGATTGTTTGGAGTCAGTGTTGAAAGGCAGGGTTTCTCTTACTGGGTGAACAGTGATGCACCTGACCCACGGCGGCCGGGGTGCAGGGCTCCAGTGGCATTTGTGAAGGCTTTGCTTCTCCCATGTGCATAAATCCTACTTCTGCTACACAGGTAAAAAAGATAGTGGCCTCCAAATCTATTCTTTTTAATCCAGAAAAAGCCTTTCTTATAATAAGGATGGGGAAACAGTTTCCACAAAAGACAGATCTGCTAGCTATCATGACAATGTTTGACAGAAACATCGCTTAGCCAGTGACACGGCTGTGGTCAGACAAGGGGAGTGGCCAATTTGGCTTTACCAAATTAGAATATTCATACTTACGTGGGATTTTTGTAACTATACCACATGGTTCTCACAGATGTCGGGCTGTAAAATGCTGAAGTTTTGATGTTTATGCTACTAATTCCCTGTATCTACAGAGACGCTGAGACAGCCATAGAACACCTACAAAACCAAAGCCTGTTAGAATGAACGTTACCACCTAGTGCCACGACTTTCAGAAAACTGTCCTTTCTGGGTCTGCTTCCCTCGAATGTCAAGGTGCGGGCAGGAGTACCTGTCCAGTGTCCCGTAAGTGCTCAGGGAATGTCTGTCACAGGGCTGAGACATGACCTGACACTGGGGAGGTATTTGGCTGAGGCTAATCCACGGCCTCTGAAGTCAGCAGAGTCCCACCTGTGTCATGGCAAACACAGCCCAGATGCTGTGTCTGATCCTTTCGGCAGGTGTGCCGGACAGGGGTCTGAAGTCTGACACCCTGGCCGCCTGTCCCCAGACTCACCCCTAAAATGGAGAGCAGAGCTGCCCAGCCCTCCCCTCGGGCTGGGGCAGAGCCGTGGGTGTGAGTGCACACGTGCTGGGCCCATTACCGAGACTAGCTGCCAGTCCAGCTTTTCCTATTACATTCATGCTCAGATGAAAGTGGGCTTGTTCACAAACAAGGCATTAATTCCTGGGACTCATACCAAGCAGAATCTCAAATAAAAAACATAACAAACTGCACTAATTTGCTGAACCCCAAATGCAGCCAAATTCAAAACTTTTATTTTGGAAAGTACAAACAGAATCACAGTTTCAAAAACATCGAGAAAATAGTCTTACCAGGACATTACCTAGGAAGATGTCTGAAATCCTCTTCAGCATAAAAATGCTCTGGGCTTATTCTTCTACTCTCTAAAATCACTGAATTTGTTATTAAAATAACAACATAAATAATCAGGCCATAAATTGAGCAGTATTTTATTTACCCCAAGATCTCTCAATCAAATGGAGATATAATCAGTGTCATCAATTCAGGTATTTCTACAGCATCTATCCCTGTGACATATTAAATCTATGCCTCTTTGAGAGAAGTACATTGATTTTTCCACAGTAGAATTTTTTTTTCCAGCTCCAAGAACAGCTGAGGGCTGCAAAACTGAGCAGATGGACTCATAGAAGAATCTGCTTGGCTGATAAGATACTTTAAAAGAAAAATCACCTTATTGTACATCTTGAATACCTGTCAAACTAAGTCATGAACACTGTTTGATTGGAACAAACCGAAATATTTAACAGATCGAATCTTCCAGAGTTCACAGTAACTGGCTCACCAGCGGCCTGGGCTTAAACATCAGTGTTTCCTGTTTTTGGAAAACCCAGATGGTGAATCTGGAAAACAGCCTGGCCGGGCAGTAACTACAGGGTCTCCGCAGGGTCTGGTGGCTGCACCTGCGTTAACCTTGACCATAACAGAGTAAAACAAAATTCAGAAAGCTGTGTTGATCATAGTCACCCCGAGATGTGGTTCATGCGCTTTGCCAATCCCTGAACTTGAAAATGCCTAAGCAATTTTGTAAATTTTACACAAAACGAAGTCATCTATTTATTAGAGAAAACACATTTGTCTTTAAAAAGAACATTTTCTTGACCTGAGAAAACAGACACGCAGAAGGGACTGTCTTTTCTCTGCGGTGAAATGTGCTACCGCAGCCTTGAACAGCAAATTTGCAGATTAATGAAGATAGTAAAATACATCACATCCTCCTGCCTCCAGGTATAATATTTTATTCATATAAGAGCTGTGTGGACCTTGATTTATGTGAACTTTCATTAACAGGCAAAATTCGATCATAAGGTTTTTTCTTTTCCCCTCTAGGCTTTCTTAAGTTCAGCACCCAAATGGTGATGGGCTCCTCCTCTCCCTAAGTAAGACCACCACCACCCCAAAAAGAAAAATCAGTAAAGGAAACTCTGCAAGAGAGAAAGGCATGCAGACATCACTCCCAGGCCCATCCGATATGCTTAGCTCTCCCGGGGGAGCCGACTGCAGCAGCCTCCTCACATGTGGCCTTTATCCCCTGAGCCCCTGCAGGTCAGAGAAGTCACAGAGAAACCAGCAGTGAGGCTGACAGCGGAGAGCTCAAGCATTTCCATCACAACTTCATATATCTCCAAATTTGCAATTTATTTTCTCCATATATTGGGAACATCATCTAGTTAGTCTCAAATATTGAACAAGCTCTAGTTGGCTCCCCAAGGAAATGAGATTACAGACTTCTCCCTATTTTATTCTCAAATTGTTTAATTTCACTAGTTCAGGGCTTTCATACATTTGTTCCTATGGTTTTATTTACTCAGTTGAGGGACAACAGCAGAATTGCAGGAAAGGTATAAAACTATACAGGGCTCCATAAAGTGTCATTATTTTTAACTTTTATAAATGATTAAAATGTAAGTCAAGTGTATGTCTGCCAAGAAAGGAAGAGGTATTGATACGTTTCCTGGCAGATGATGGGATTCAAAGCCCAATGCCTGCCCTGCCTATTCTAAGTCCTGTTCTTTTGACTGATACTGCATCTGGAATCTCAGACGCTCAGGAAGCCCTGGCCCACCCCAAAGGCAGCTCTGGGTTGGTGACAGCAGACGGGGGGAAGGGGGCTGACAAGGGCAAAGCTTTGCTCACCCTGCAGCCGAGCCGTTCTCTTGCCACTCTCTGCCCCCAAACCCTGAAGGGTCAACTTTCCCTTATGCAACCTCAGAAATTCTCATGGTCTCGAAGTCAGAGGTGGGTCTAGACACGGATTACCTGAGGTCACTTCTACAGTAACAAAGGCATCTCTTGAGTGTGAGGAGTCACTATGGCCCTTAGCCCAGAGCGGTGATTTGAGAAAATCACCCATGGCAGCAATTAGGCAATGAGTCCTCATCGACTGCCAAGACTTCACTGAACATTGAGGGAGAGAGGATTTATACGCAATCCCATTTAGAACAACAGCAACAACATCAACAACTTAATGTTCCCCAGTTCTTCACAGGAGAAATTCAATCTGGTCTGCAGAGAGCTGAAAGAACCACACACAATTTGCACAAATGGTCTTGCACACGTGGTCTTGCCTTCCTGGGCTGGGCGCTGGTCGCCCAGGCTCTGCCACGCCATGCATTGCCACGCAATGGAAGAGGAGGCATTTATCTCACACAGCATTACTTTCCTCATCTGTAAAATGGAATACCTGCCTCTTAGGCTTTGTGAGAATTGAATGAGAAAAGAATCTGCTAGAACACAATCGGCATAATAGTTATTGTTGTAATTGTCATTATCCTCCAGGTTGCTGTGATATGGGGGAGCCCATAACCCAGTAGCAGACAGAGGAGGTTAAATCCTCCCTCCTCCAAGGGGACCGAGTACCCCAATTACCCTCATAGATGCTCCATGGAAAAGTTTTTGTGTTTGGAGCTCAGAGGAGAGATGAGCAAGAGAGAATGCAAAGCGGTGGCTGCCCCTGAACCTCGGAGCCTGGCGAGCACCAGATGCTTGGAGAAGGCTTCAGCGTGGAGCAGGTGGTGACAGCCATACAGAAATGAACCTCAGCAAGGAAGGAACACTCTTTGTGCCCCCACATCTATGGCCAGAGGGACACAGGTATTTGATGGGTGTTTCTTAAATGGAGGCCAGTTTTCCAGTGCAGGATTTCCATGTCCACGAGAAGGGATGGAGAGGTTATGGCCAGTGGTCATGGAGCAAGAGGTGGGTGGTGACAGATGACAGGGTGCACATCCTCCATCTGCCTCCACCCACTCTGGTGCCAGACACCTACGGAACCACCTCCCCGGGGAGAGATGGAATCTCAGAGGAAACAGTTTTCCCTAAATCCTGGCTGGCACTTACTTCACATGGTTTGTTTCACGGGCAATGTGCTGGCTGTTCCCCACAAGGACCCTGAGGTGTAGGTATTATTGAACCGATTATATGCATGAATAAAATGAAGTTCAGAGGGAGTGGCCTGCCCAGCTCAGAAGACAGGTAGAGAAAGGACAGGGAGAGGAGGTAGTGACACGTGTGAGGTTTTGTTTGCCCTAAATTCCTTCCTTTCCACAGGACTCTGAGTGTGAGGTGGGCAGAGGAGCTGCCAGTCAAGAAGTGTCAACTGCTCACCACAAGGGTCTTCATGGGATCAGGCCTCAAACCAGGTTGCCCTCCAGAGCACCCAAGTGACTGGTGCAAGGGTGAGTATGTGACCCAGGTAGAGCCAGAGTCACATTTTGGAAAATAGGTAAGAAGTTGGGGAAAATCTCATTTTGAAATTACTAATTCTAAAGAAGACAGAAGCCTGAGAACACCTTGAGCTCATTGTGTCACTCTGTGTCACACTGTGTCACCAAGTGGAGAAACACAGTGGAGGAAGGGGACACCAGAGTGGCTTCCTGGTGACGTTACTGGGGTCTGTGCCCAGCAGTGCCTGGCCCTCTGGGTCAGTGGTCCTCAAAGTGAGGCACCCAGAACACCAGCATCAGCGCCTTGGGACCTTGCTGGAAATGCCAATTCTCAGCCACCCAGACCCACTGTGTTACAAACTCTGAACGTGGGGCTTGGCAGTGCTTCTCTCAAGCCCTCTAAGAGTCTGATATACATTCAACCAGACAGTCACTCTTTTAGATCAATCCCAGGAATTTTTAGTTTCATAAACCAATATATTCCCTTTTCTTTTGCCTAAGCTTTGATTATAATAAAAGAAAAATGACCAACATAATTTTACATTATTTTCATAAAAAAATTAATAAAAGATTAATTTTTAAATCACAACCAAACTTAATTTTTACAATTAAAAGCTCCTCAATATAGAAATTCCTCTGAAGCTTTTAGTTTTGTTGTGTGTTGGTTTAGATGAGAGGAAAGACACCCCCTGGATGTACGCAAAGAAGAGGGTGCTGGGAGCTGATCAGAGGAGGGTTGCTGTGGGGCTGGCACGGAAGGGGCTGCGGGACTTGTGGACACGTGTGTCACCTGCATTCACACATGACAGCTAACCGGTTGGCTAGAAGAGTTTGGGCCACAGAGGAGTCAGCTGGGCCACACGTGTGGACCAGGCCATCAGATCTGGGGTAGGGTTAGCAGCATGCAACTCTAACAAAGAAGAGGAAGGGGTGGAAAATTCGATCTTCAAAGAAGGGTTTGAGAGATTGAAAATGAAATGCACCCTAACGTTCGCCAAGTGAGTTGAGAAGGCACAGAAAGATGGTGCAGGGACCAGATGGTGAAGAGGCCGTGACTGGGCCACAGCACCCACCTGTGGGCAGCCATCCTGCAGAGGCCCGTGCACCTGCCAGGCAGGGGTGAGGGGGCTTCTTCAGCACAGCCTGGAGTAGGGGCCACAAGGAAGCTGGGGATGAATAGCAGAGGCTGCAAGTGATTGTCCTGGGAGCAGGGACAGAGTGGGGATGTGGTTGCATTCTTCTAGGAGAGGAAGTCTGCTATGTGCTTATAAATGGAGTGCAGGAGAGAAGACAAAGGAACGGGAGATTCGGAGATCCAGGATCACCCGTGAATCCCTATCCTTGACAAAGCCTCTTAAGTGTGGGAGGATCACACTGGGGGATACAGGTGGGCTGGAGCCCCTAACCTCTGGGAGATTCCTGGGTTCTCTGCTCTTCCTACCCAGGGGCCTGCACTAAGCATCTCCAGATTCATCCATCTTGCCAACAAATACTCCACAAGCACCTGCTGCAGGCAGGCCACAGGGTGTGCACAGGCAGGGGACCTGGGAGTGAGCGGCCCCCTTCTGCTCAGTCCTTGTCAGGCAGCCCACATGTACATTTAACAGGAGTTGGAAGGTTGCGCCTGCTCTGAGATTCAGTATCAAGACCAGCCCCTCCCAGGAGTACCTCCCCTCCAGCTGCAGTGCCCCCCACCCCAGACAGGAGAGGCTGCCATTGCCCTGGGCGGTTTAGGAATGAACACAGACTCCCACTGGAGAGGCTCCATGTGAGGGGAAGAGGCGGACACCTGGTCACCATGACAGCACTGGGCTGGGCAGATGAGGCACAACTTCCACTTGGTGGAGGGAGAGTTCCCAGTGGAAGCGGAAGAGCAGTAGGGGACAGTTAGCCCTGACAGTCACCAGATGAGCTGGGAGAAGCAGGGAGGCCAACGGAGAAAGGGGTGTTCACCTGCCCGGAGCCAAAGGAGAAAGGGGTGTTCACCTGCCCGGAGCCAAAGGAGAAAGGGGTGTTCACCTGCCCGGAGC
>NW_003852556.1:3296776-3309316 GCF_000181295.1 Otolemur garnettii | reverse complement strand
GCCAAAGGAGAAAGGGGTGTTCACCTGCCCGGAGCCAAAGGAGAAAGGGGTGTTCACCTGCCCGGAGCCAAAGGAGAAAGGGGTGTTCACCTGCCTGGAGCAAGGGAGGAAGAGCTTGTCTGCGGGAACTTGCGGCCAAGCCAGTGTCTGCACTTGCTTCTAAAGGTCCCTCGGGGACATGCAGACAACTCTGTCCCCTGGTGCAGGACAAAGGAACCTGGTGAAGTGACACTCCAGCAAGAACCAGCTGGGTGGGGGGTGTCTCCAACAGGCAAGGACAGAGGAACAGATTCTAGACTAGAAACCACAAGTGAGCTGAGAACGTGTGCAGATTGTCTGTTCTTCCTGGGAGAAGCTGTAATTCTCAAAGGTGTGTGCAACCCCAGAGAACGTGCCACCCTCTGTGGATGAGGCCTGAGTGTCGGTGTCTCACTGGATAGGAGGGTGGAAGGGACAGCACCGTTCCAAGTCTCCTGACTTCTCCCAGACAGGGCCTCTCTCTCGGAGGGCATCTGAGGAGCCGGGCACCGCGGGCGTGTGAGCGTTCGCAGCCTGGCACGTCCTGTAGCTGTGTTCTTTGCTCAGAGCGAAGCGGCTTCAGTTCAATCTAGGGAGACTCATCAGCTGCTGCTTCACTTTTGTGACCTTGGAGCATCCGCGGTCTCAGCCAGACTCTGCTCCTTGGCACGTCTGAAGCACTCTGCTCAGGTCAGGATTTCAGACCTCAACCCAGGAAATGAGCTACGGTCTTCCCCCAGGCAAGAACAGAACGCTTTCCTGACCCGCAGTAGAAGGCCTGTGACACAAATTCCAAAGGTAGCTGGCAGCAGACACAAAGAAATCAGGGAGAAAGGGGAGAGGAAATCAAACAGCGCTTCCTCTCCTGAACAAAAAGGGAGAGCTCATTGCAAATTAAAAACAACAGCCTGCCAGCCAGAGGCAGTGTTTTTAAGCAGAGAAAGAAATACCAGTGTGCGGGGAGGGCGGGGCGGGGGCACCTCGGAAGCCGCTCACACAAAGCACCTCTGTGCCTGTGAGCAGGCACTCCTAGAAGTTTCCCAAGGTTTCATAACCTGAATGCCCCCGTTGTGATGTGGTTTGGAAATTAACCTTGCTTTTCTCCCCACTGCTGTTTTACATATTAATTAAAGTGTTTTCCTCAGCTCGGGAATGCCTGCAGGCTGGCTTGGCTCTCTCCAGCACCACATTTTCCTGCTGCGTCCCGCCGCCCCAGCCAGGCTTGTCCAGAGTTCAGCGATTAAAACTTCCCCAAGTCTGCGGCAGACTCCTCTCCTTCCTTAACTGCCGCTTTATACAGAACACACACTTTAATGTGGCCTTTAAAAAGTAATCGCTTCCCCCCAAAGAGAGGTTGTGCAGAGCTGATTTAGGGGCCTGTCGTGGAGAGGACATGGTCCGGAGGCCGGTCAGGCTTCTACTCCATCCCTGCTCCTACCTCACTCACCAGCTTCTTTCTTTCTTTTCCCCAACAGTGCTTGGAAAAGATGTACAAACACTCACGGATTATGAGTAAGTTCACTTGTTTACTTAATTCATATATTTTTAGGGAGTCACAGGCCTCATAGTTTGAAGGCCATGAATGGTCTGGCTCCCAAGTTTGTCCCACAGTTTGTTTCACTTTCAGACTCTAACTCAATTTGAAACTTTCCATATCACTAAAAGATGGAAGATTCACAGTGATGTTGAAGATATAAAAGTTAAACAGGATTGATCCTCTAGTCAGGTGCGTACAGGCAAAGTGTCTCCGACTCAGTAGAATAAACGTAGATGATAGTTACTCCCTTAGACTGTGGACCCTGTGGCTCAATACGCCTCTTTCAGTTTCGAATTATGATTTGGACTATACCCATGGCCTCCTTGGATTATGTTAAATAAACATTTTTGTGTGATTATAAGGAACACTTTGTACTTTATAAAATCAAGTGTTAAGTGACTTAAGCTATAAAATGGAAAATGTAGGGACAATTGGTAATCTGTAATGAAGACAAATCAAGCCCAAGAAGCAAATTATTCTAAAATTTATACAACTGAGTTTTACATGTGGAAGCAGATACCAGGATAGGTCGATCTAGCTGATTTCTTGAAAATAAAACAAAGCTACTCTATTTTCCTAGTTAGCATTTATTTGTAAGATCCCAAAGGTGTTGATAATGGCCAGGATGCACTGTTGTGGGGGTGCCGTAGGAAGGGGACCTCCATGCCTCCTGTCAGTAGCATCATAGGAAACCATAGCCACCGGCTTCTGTTTTGGGGAGACGTCTCCAGCGTGTGTTTCTCTCACACAGCGCGTCCTCCAGGGGGCAGAACATCAAAATCACTAGTTTAATCAATATGGACCTTACTGGCTCCTGTGACCCAAGCCCAGAGATGGGACCTGCTCCAAACCTGCGGGGTGTGGGTTCTGTCCCCCTCCTGCATCCAGGAACAACTTCCCCCAGGCTGGTCCTCTTGGAACCCTAGGCTGACCGTCAACAGCCATCGGTGCCCGAGAGCTTACTCCTGTCCACTGAGCTGCTTCCCAGAGACTTCTCAGCAGGGCTGGGAACCTGTCCCCAACTCCAGCAAGCTCCCCTGCATCTCTGTAGCCCCGAACAGCAGGGAGGGCCAGACAGGCCATCTCGGAGCTGCAGGGGCCGTGGCCTCCCAGTGCGGGCGTCAGTGTTCTCCTGGAGATGTCTGCCCAGTTGAGCTCACCAAGTTCTCTAACAGAGGAACAAAGTCACAAATCCCTGTCCCCAGAACAGCTCAAGGAGAGAAGTTTGATTGTCCCTCAAGGGCATCCTGGAACTCCCACACTGAGGAAGGAAGGGGACTCAATCCATCTGATGTCTCTTCCAACTTCAAAGATCCCTCATGTTGTCTTGGATGACAAAGGACTCAGCAGGAATGTTGGGGTCCCCTGCATGCTGGGCAAGTTCCCGCAGGCACATCCATGCAGCAAGCCTGAAGTGACCACGCAGATGAGTGTTCTGGGAGGAGACTGAGACAATGATCGATGGAAAGGAGGAAAATGGGCACTATGTTAACCAGTGGCAGCCAAACAGGATAAGAGCCTATGAAATGCCGGGGCACAGTGGGAGTTCTCATTTTCAATAAGCAGCCACAGGGTGGTTACTGAGCAGCGTCCACACAGGTGAGCACCCACCTGAACGACCCTGAGACCAGCAGGCTCTGGGCTCAGATGGTCCCGGTCACCTGGGAGACGAGTCCAGGAAGCTCGGTGGGACAGCAGGGAGGTGAAACAAGGAAGGGACACTGCACCCAGGTGGTGTCCTTGAGCGAGTTACCCTGGGAGCAGCTCAGGCTGGGATAGGAGGCGCCAGCCTGGGTGCACACTGGTGCCCGCAGAGTAGTCTGCAGCCACAATGACCTCGTGGAGAGCAGATGTTGGTGATCCTGGGGGCTGTGGCGTCAGGTAGGGTGTGCAGGTGGTGGGCACACCCACTGAAGTCCAGGCAAGGTCCAAGTGAGCTGGGGCTGACCACAGAGGTTTCCAGGACACAGTTGTGATATTGAAATGCATTTGACCTATTTTTTGAGTGGGATCACAGTGGCTTCCTCATAAAAAATAAACTGCCAGGGGTCAGGGAGACAGGATGGCCAGATGGGAAGGAGGCCACTGCCAACATCCAGGCCGAGGGTGGCAGCATGTGCACGGGGGTTGTGAGGGGCCAGTGGTGGGTGTGTAGAGCCGTGGGACTCCCTGGGGACTCCCACTCTGTCACTGAGGCAACTGCAAGTCAATTCTTGAATTGCCATAAAGTATGGGTGGGATGGAGGGTGGGAACAGTATAGGGTGTTCCTGTCAGGTGGGTGATGGAGGGAAGGGGCTCAGTCTGGGCAAGGTTAGACTTTTGGGGCTTACAAGCCAGCCAGGTGGAGAGTGGAAGGAGGTATCACGGGGAAGTCGGCGGCTCGGATGCAGCCTTGCAATGTAGGGCAGGGCTTGTGGGGTTGAACATATTTTCTCACTGTATTCTAACCCTTTGTGCAGTTACCTCTTCTTCCAAGATCAACTGCTGGACCTTTTCCTCATTGCAGCCTCTGATGTAATCAATGCTAACGCATCACGCCGGAGCTTTCTTTTTTCCATTCTAAAGAGTACTTGCTCTTTCGTGTACCTTCAAAGGTCCAATTTTCCAATCCTTGGTGTCTTCACCTCTTATAAAAGAGCTTCAGTTGTGTGCAGAATTCAATAAGAAACTATACATGAGGACTCCAGTGGTAGAATTATATTGAGTCTTGAAAGTAACAATCCGTAAATACGATCCAACAACACCATCATAGCTTTGATGTGTTTGCATTCTACTTGTACCACATTATAAATCCCAAAATCACTGTAGATGTGGAAGTATGTCAGAGGCGTGATTGCATTTGGACAGGGCTGTGACCATCCTGCGATTTGGTGCTGCTGTAGCAGACACGGTCAGCTGCTACTAGAATGACACTGCCCTTTCTTATTCCTTGTTGCCAACATCCAATTCTTGTCAAACTCTCTCTCCATGGGGTGCTGACTCATCTCCAGCTGCAGAGGGTGAATCTCTCTTAGTGCAAATCAATCAGTCTCCCTTCTTAGTGATCAATGTAGGAATGAGAGTGGGGCCCAACTCAGGACAGTAGGAAGTGTAGCAGAGTCAGACGGGAATCTTCTAAATCACTCCCAAAAAGTACCGAAGGAGAAGACGCTGTCTTCACTCGGTTTAGTTAGGAGGGGATATGCTGTTTGGAGCTGCCACAACCATATTATAAACACCAGGGGCCACGTCTGTGAAATAAAGACAAAGATCCTGAGGATGGCTGAGTAGAAGGACAGGAAGATCCAGGGTCCCAGAGGAAATCACTTAGCTGCCTAGTTAACTGACCCTGAACTCTGTTCTGTGGAATAATAAATCCTTTTGCTATTTAGCAGTTGTCAAAGTGTGGTCCATGATCAGTATCAACATCACCTGGAAATTATGAAAAATGCCAAGTTCTTGGGCTCTACCTCAGAACTGCTGAAAAGGAATGTAGGAGCTTAGGGTGAGGCCAAGAATGCAGTCTAAACAAGCATTCCCCTTTCACCGCATGTTTCTGATGAGCCCCAATGTCTGAGAACTAGTGGTTGAGCTTGCTATAGTTGGAAAGTTTGTGTTTCTCCACTTCCTATGTTAAAACTCTAATCCCCAAAGTGATGGATAGTATTAGGAGGTGGGGCATTTGGGAGGTGATTAGGTCATGAAGGTGGGGCTCTCGTGAATGGGATTAGCGCCCTTATAAGAGGGACTTCGGAGAACTGGCTCACACCTTCCAGCATATGAGGACACATGGAGAAGGTGCAACTATAAACCAGAAAGCAAGCCTTCTGCAGACACCAGATATACCCACATCTTGATCTCGGATTTCTCAGCCCTTGGAACTGTGAGGACAAAAGCTGTTTCTCATAAGCCGCCTGGATATGGCATTTTGTCACAGCAGCCAGAACTAACTGAGATCCATTGAATTGCACTTTCCATTACCTGCAACTAACCACCTGCTGACTAGTGTTGTCTTCATCATGGTTTGTGTGTCTTCTCTAGAAAAATCTATCCCTTAGTATGAGGCTGTTTTATGTCAGTGTCATCTGAGAACCGGCTGTGTCATAGTTAGGAAGGTCAGAAGAGACAGGAGAATGTCCTATGTTCCCTAATGAGTGTCTGAGGCCAACCACCTAGTCTGTGAAAAGTTGGGGTATGTTTCTTAAGGTGTAATTTTGATTGAAAAAAAAAAAACTTGTTGATTCTTTAACAGAAATGAGGGGATTTTGAAATAAAGAGAAAGCAAACTTAGGGGTAAAGATTCCATGGAGCTCATTTAAATCAAGTGCCCCAAATAGGCTGGACATCCCCACAGGCAGTGGAAAGGCCACCAGTCACCTGAGAGCACAGGTGGATTCCTGAAAGCAGGGTCAGTGTGGAATGAAGAAGGTGCTTATGCAAAGCAGACGGGACACCACCAGCCTGCTATCCAGGGTCCTTTGGAGCTGTGGAAGGAAGAGACAAGAAGAGAGACCCAGGTGGAAGAGTCAGAATCTTAAAGGAGCCACCAAAGGGCTGCTTCATGTTTCTTAGCTGTCACCTGCACCAGGCTGGTTATGTCACAGAGGGATCATCACCAGGACTACTCGGATGTAAAATTCCAAGAAATGCGACTGGGCCAAGGACAAGGAAGAGACACTGCATATTCTTAAGGGAGAGTTACCGTCCCCTCTAACCTTCAGCCTCTGGCATCAAGAGGTTACCATCATGCATGAGCAATGGTGCTTCACTTGAGCACCAATGGGTCCAGTCAATTCCCAGTTAAACGCGCTGACCAGTCTCTTTTTTTTTTTTTTTTTTTTTGAGACAGAGCCTCAAGCTGTCCCCCTGGGTAGTATGCGGTGGCATCACCGCTCACAGCAACCTCCAACTCCTGGGCTTAAGCGAGTCTCCTGCCTCAGCCTCTCAAGTAGCTGGGACCACAGGTGCCTGCCACAACGCCCGGCTATTTTTTGGTTGCAGCCATCGTTGTTGTTTGGTGGCTCAGGCTGGATTCGAACCCACCACCTTAGGTGTATGTGGCTGGTGCCTTAGCCACTTGACCCACAGGCACCGAGCCGAGGGACTGGTCTCATCTGATAAGCTGCATGTAAGGTGAGATTGAGGCAGGAAGGACTAGCTCCTGCCTACAGGTCACCACGTCACCACAGCACCACGAGCTGTCGGAACCGTGAATGGGTCAGAATCAAACTCCACAAAATCAGTGCAGTGAGATCTGCGTATTTCATCTCACTCTGTCACACAATGCTTTGCCCTCTTCTGAAATTCTCTAAATTGGTTCTGAGTGAACACTTTCAGGATGTACAGACCCTTGAAACTTCTCCACCTCCATGACCTTTACCAACAAGGCCTCTCTTGGGTAAAACATTGCCCGTTTCAGTGTTAGAACAGCAAGCAGATTCAGGGCGTCCCACTGCACAGACCCGGCCTCCTACTCTGCCTCACTGACAGGTTCTATGAACAACTCCACGAACAGGTGGAGGTGGCCACAGCTTGCGTGTCACTGTCATAAGGCCCCACACACTGTAGTGTGAGCCAGTCTTGTCAATTAAAAGTCATCATTTCAAAATCACTTTCAAATTGCTCTGATTTTATTTGTTCAAGTGATGACACAGGTTAGCACATGACTGTAACTTTAGGGCAAAGTGATGTGTGGAAAAATATTGCAAACAAGGAGGTAAAACGGTCCTTGATAAACATCAACAGGCATCAGTTTCGTATTTTCTGCTTCCTAAACGGCATCTCCCAGATCTCACAACGTTGCCTCTCTGTACCCCTGATGTGCAACCTGGGATCCCTTCTGTGCGTACATCAGGGTGGGGGAAACTCAGCAGGAGCGCCAGCAGACTCTGACTGTTTCCCGGGGGCTGATCCCTGGGTCTGCCGACACCGACAGCGCGTCCCAGGAAGTCTCTTCACCTCTTTGTACCTCGGGCTCCTCATCTACAAAATGAGGATGGCAATTCCAATTTCCAAAGGTTGTTAATGAGCTATGAAGAAATCAATATTGGTAAAGCATTTGGGAGAGTGCCCAGCACATCGTAAGGATTCCACTTTTTGTAAAGTAAATAAAACATTTTCTTTTGGTTTTCATAATACATTTATTTTTCACCAGTTTTCTGACGGAGAGGGGGGTATTTTCTGGTTTCTAGGATAAACGTTTTAAAAGGAAAAGGAATCAGTGTTTTTTGGAGCCTAGTACTTACTCCTTTAGGCTCCAAAAAGTACCTTGGCATTATGCTAAATATAGAATCTATACAGAAAAAATTCTTCAAAGCTCTCTTCATTTCATAAATAATGTACTTTATTTTATTGCATATGGCTATCAAGGAGGGCGTCCATGATCAGTACAGACTACAGACAAAGCACTACTCTAGTCCAGTTTATTCTCATCCCCAGCAGCATGACATTGACCCCTATTTACAGCATGTGCGGTGGAAGACAGAGCAAGATAAGTTACGTCTCTTGTCGTATCACAATAGCAAGAAATAGATTTAACATCTTGATATCCAGAAACAATGCGTACCCAAAAAGAAAACACTGTTTAATAACTGTTAAAGTTTATATAGCAAAAAATATTTTAAATTTAAGGTAAGTCAGGCAAAATGTACAAAGACCCAATATACACTGTGAAGTTTTAGCAAACATAACATTTATACATTTTGGTTCCATTCTGTAAACTAAATTAAAAATGTAAATATTGCATATGCCTTTTTCTTTTTTTCTGAAATGTACAGGATAGAAGAAAATTTCGTGTATTACCCACTTTGTGTTTTGATTAAAGTTGCAGTGTGGACATGAACCATGGGTGCAGTTGTCACGACTGCTCTCAGTACCGTGGGCTCCTTGGGGATGCGTCGGCTGCACTCAGCAGGGCCCACACTCAGTCCTCATGTCCGGGGAGGTGGGGCACCACCCATAGGTTCCTATTCCCAAAATTCAGTAAAAACTTCAGGCTGCTTTCTACATCTCAATAAAGCCTACGTACACTGAAACTAACCTTCAAACGGCCATGGTGGGTCCTGTGCACTGCTGTGATGTGTAATTTCAGGAAAGTAAGACCTTACACATGTTCGGGGGATCGCTTTACATTCAACTTTGTCTTGCAATACAATCCTCTGTTCTGAAGTTCAGCACGGAAGCAGGAAGACGTTTGCATTGCCATTAAATATAATTTTAAGACATTGAATTTTTTGGTCTTCCTCTAAAAAAGCCTCATTAATGCATTATTCTATGATATATATATCTATATATTTATATATATTTTTCTCAAAAAAAAAAAAAAAAACCCCAACAACTCACATCTCAATGAATTAGTGTAACCTCTCCACTGACTATCAGAGAAGACAGGCACTGGGGTGCCCCCACGGAGGGAGAGGCCGAAGCCCTCTGATCGCTCATCCAGGGAGCAGCAAGACGGCAGAGCTCTCTGCTGGCCGAGGTCAGCAGTTAAGGTGACGTCTGTGATAACTGCCACAACACTGACATTTTCAGAACACTGAAAACATGAAACACGGGTAGCCTTGTCAAGGACTCTGTCCGACAAGCAACATGTACTGTGAAGACCTGCTTTTCTTCTGTTTCTTTTTCCGTTAATAACACGAGGGCCTGAACACCTCTTTTTATCACTTTATTTCTTTTACTTTTTCTTTCTTTTTTCTTTTTTTTTTGTTTTTGTCTTTTTTTTGTTTGTTTGTTTTTTGTTTTTGTTCAGGGCAGACTTGCTGGCCAACGTAATAGCTTTATGTTAAAGATAATACATTTAAAAAAATTAAATCTGCCAAACCCGGACCACCCTTGAATTGCTAGCATGCCTACATGAATTTTTGGTTAAAGAAATGCAAGCCCAAGATTAAGGACAGCGGAGACATTTGAGCTTGTAAATAGGATAAAAGGCTTTTGCGATGTGAAGTGCCTACATTAACATCCACAGAGAAGATCAAACGAGTCTGTCAAAGGTAAAAAGAGATATTCATCCCTTCCCAAACCCCTTCCCTCCCACCCACCCCACTACCCAATACAGTTGATGATTCTCCAAAGTAGGTTGCTTCAGTTACATGTAATAGTAATAATTATTAATCCATCTTCAAAGTCCAATCCCAAATTTCACTTCCATTGAGAAACGTCAGTCCCGCCTGGGCTGGCTCTGTGTGTAAGTAAAGGTTGCAGGTACCTGGGCTAGAATCCGACAAGTAGCCGTCTACTCGAACCAGTTCAATAAGGCGGATGACCGCACGTCAGCAATGGAGCGGGGTGCAGCGGTGCTGCCGAGCCCCGCCACGCCCATCCGGCTTTACCTTGAACTGAGGTAGCACTGTGGTAGTTTTGAGTGTAAGCCAGTAAATACCAGATTTTACCACTTTCACGGGTATTGGTGGAATCTCCAAGCATGCCGAGGGACACATTTGCTTTGCCAAACCAAAGTGAGAAGAGATTAAGACACTGCCCACAACGTAAGGAGGCCAAGAAAACGTCCAATTTTCTTGGGAATAACTTCTTCAGCTAATTTCGTTAGAAAAACAAAACAGAACAGAACAAACGCAAACAGCACAATGCGGAGGCCGCACAGAAGGAGCGGGGAGGCGGGCGGCCTGCCCGGCGGCTCCATGTCTGACAACGGCCCACGGAGGTCTCACAACACGGGAATCGCTCACATCCAAAAGCAACCGTGAGCAGCTTCAGTGAAAAAAACGCTGAGCCTCTTCCTTTAATGACATCTGGGATGTGTGACGTCAGGGGGACGCGGCCCGACCCATCTTCACTCTGCAAAAGAAAGGAGGGCAGTCAGCAGAGAGCCTCAGAGAGCGGCTGTGCCGGCGGCAGACACGTGGTCTTTCTGCTTTGGGGAAGCAGAGCTATTACAGGCTCCTGGCCAGTTGTCCAGAGCAAGGCTCACACTTCGGGCGGGGTTAGAAAAAGTACCAGCACGCGCCTTGGTGGACCATTCTGTTGCATAAAAACGAGACACAACTGACACGGAGGGTCCGTCAGCCTCCAAATGGGGCGCCTGCACCACCTGGGAACCTCCCTCTCGCCCACTGCCCCGCTGCCTAAAAGACACAGACAAATGTTCTCTGTCAGCCGCGTTCATTCCATGACGCAATTTACACGATGAGCGCAGCTCTGCCCTCAGAGCACCTTCCCTTGACCAGCTGTCCTCTTTTTAAAAGCACTGAGGTAGTAGGAGCTGCTGCAGTGCCACGCCCCGATGTCACATCACCCTCACATCAGACTACCCATCTGCCCAGGTCCTCAGCCTGCAGCTCTGGCTTCCTCTCGGGCTGTGCTCAGAGGGGACGGGGAGGCGGGTCCTCAACTGGATTGAGCAGCTTCCTCCCCTCCCAGCAAAGGGTCCTATGCTCAGATGCTTTGACCTTTTCTCAGTTTCTAACCTTCTAAGCAGATATTTACTTACTATGTTCCTTCCTCAAGAGACAGGACAAGTCGGAACATTCTGACATTTCATAGCAGATGTTGCTATTCTTTTTTCTTTTAAGTTTCTTGACTTTTTAAGCAAAATGGCACGTTGTTAATTTCTGTCTCCAACCACCACGATCCCTCACTGCCGCGGTCACACATGAGCACTGGTGCTCAAGGCCCGTCTTAAACTTTCTCCCTTTGTGGTTATGCCAACTATATTTCGCAACACTCTTCTAAAATCTTGTAGAATTCTGATCCCTGACTCCTCCCTGGCTTCC
Organism: Otolemur garnettii; assembly: GCF_000181295.1. Classification (NCBI taxonomy): domain Eukaryota; kingdom Metazoa; phylum Chordata; class Mammalia; order Primates; family Galagidae; genus Otolemur; species Otolemur garnettii. The sequence continues at coordinate 3,298,044 of NW_003852556.1, read as the reverse complement.
TCTTTGTGATCCTAATTTTTTCTCTCCATCTCAGGTTTAGAGGACTGATCCCAGCAAGTCAGAAACCTCCAGCATGTCCCAGAGCTGAGTGTGAGTCCCTAAAAACCATGCCCACTGTACAAGCAAGACGTGGCATCCTACAGACAGAAAAACAGAAATGCTGACTGGTGCAGGGAAAACAGGTCTCCCCAAGCTTGCTGCAAAGTCCTTACAACGTGACATTCTGAGGTGTGCTACCCTGTTTTATTATTTTTTAAACAACTTTACATTGCTTAAAAAATGAACAGGTAAACAATGTTTTGCCAATAACCCTAAAGAGAAAACAGGGCCCCAATTTCCTACTAAGTTAAGAGCTGCCCTCCACCTATTTCATTGTTGTTGTTATGTTTGATCCCAAGAAAAATCTAATTATTTGCATCCCTTAAAAAGGAGGATTCGCTACAATCCACCAAGACTTGTGTTTTACCCTGAAATCAGCTTGCATGCTGTTAATCAGGCCCTGATTATAAGATGATCCCCACGAGGACCTCAGAGCAGGTGACCAAGCCCCTCTGAATCCACTTACAGAAAGATTTCTAATCAAGCTTATTTTATTTTTACACTGACAATTAGCTAAACTATCTTATGTTAAACCTAAGTCCATTATCTTAAGAACAAGAAGCAAGAAATTTCTTCAATTCCTTCAAGCTAAGCAAGAAAGTTCTTCAATTCCTTAAACTTATACACTTGTCCTATAAATGGTGGGTCAATTATGGCTGAAAAAAACTCACTTTCCCTTTTCATTCACAAATTCACGGGGCCACTGACTGTTCATTGTTTCTAAGGATGCCTATTGCTATGAAACCTAACTCTTCCCATTACATCTCTGTGAGCTCTAATTAAATCAAACATATAATTTTTTGTACAATACAGTCATCAAAACCTTAATTTCTAAGCATGAGCATTATGCAAAAATAGAAGTGATAAACAGCAAGGAAATAATTCATCCATGCATTTATTCATGCAATGACCTTTCCTCAATTTTCTTTTTTAAATTCTACTCTGGTGTGGGGCCTGACTGATGACTTGGGGAAAGAAACTCAACCAAAGAGGAGGGGAAAAAAGTGTTTATTACAGAAATTTTAACCTGTTCATGGCAAACCCAAAGGATGCAAGAAGGCCTAGGTAAGAAGGTCCAGACAGAAGAAAACCACCAGCTCAGAGGCTGGTATGTGGATATCAGCTGTGTGATGCTTCAAACACATTTACACGTACACATGTGCACCAGA
>NW_003852556.1:3272847-3296354 GCF_000181295.1 Otolemur garnettii | reverse complement strand
TATGTGGGCATCAGCTGTGTGGTGCTTCAAACACATTTACACATACACATGTGCACCAGAGCAAACACTAGTATGTGGGCATCAGCTGTGTGGTGCTTCAAACACTTTTATACGTACACACGTGCACCAGAGCAAACACACGCAGATGTAACTTGTCTCCTGCTAGGTCAAAAAAACAACTGCTTTCTACAGACACCTCCTAGACCAGCTGTCCTCACATGTGGGCTACCGAGGACATTTATCCGGCCGGCAGGGTGTTTTTGCCACCGCTGTCTGTCCTGCTTAGCAGCCAACTCGTCCTGGGGCCCAAAGTCTGGCCCTCCAACAGTCTGAGGGACAGTGAACTGGCCCCCCATTTAAATAGCTTGAGGACCCCTGTCCTAGACCATGGGATTTTGCCTCACACTACTTAGCAGCCTGCCACCCACGGACCTGCTGCTTGACCACTGGCTGGCTTAAGAGACCCTCCCCTAGGTGGCTGCAGCCAATTTGGGGTGACAGATGGGGATGCCTGGCAGTACCCTCACAAACGTAAAGACTGGGACAACCCCCGAATTGCAGCCAGATGGCTCAACTTGCAGCAAAAGAATTTGGAGAAAATGGAGACTGAGGAAACACAACTACTCCCTGCTAAAAGTGCACATAGGAAGAAAGGGGTCTGTTTTAACAACTTAACTGTAATTGTCTTCATTTCTAATAGAAGGCTAAAACAGAAGCTGTATGCCTTGGGTGACATCTAAGACGATTTTTCTCAACATGAGCCAGAGGGGGAGTTGTGCTGCTCGTAAGGGCCCCAGCTACCCTGGGAAGGAGGCGATGGGCCATAGGAAAGAAAAAGGGCCCACAGGTGCAGGCTCTCGCGAGGTGCTGTGCAATGCACACACAGATTCCAGCCCCAAATACCAGGAACAGGTGCCCAGGAGGACAGCAGCCACAGACAACCATGCCCACCACAACTAGACGCCTTCAGCATCACCCCTGCCCCAGGAAGAAGGCAGAGGGGCGGGGAGGAAAGACACGCGTGCAGATATGAACTGGGATGAGAGAGCATGTTTAGCGTTTTTATTTACTTTTAAAGTAAGTTAAACTATTCCTCCCCTAAAAATTAGTCTGCTTTGTCCAGACTAGCAAAAAGAAAACATTTTCAAGACTATTAATTTGATATTCTCAACCTTTTATGCCCTCTAAAGATGACATTCTGGCAAAAATGGCTGTTCTACTCTGAATATTCATTAAGAAGAGAGACACTCTTTGAATTCATCAGGTGCAACCATAAAACAAAAATGAAGACAGGAAGAACCACACGCTTCTCCCAAACAGATGTGCAGAAAGCACAGGCCGCCCGCCTGCAGAGGTCCCACACGTCGAGAACGTGAGCCTGCTGATGCCCTGACCGCCAGACAGTTACACGCCGTACCACGCTGCCCCGCAGACGGCCCTTTGTAAAGAAATCCACTCACAGAAGCATCCGTCTAGAGCTGCTTCAGTAAAAAATAAAACAGGGAACAGAAACACTCCCAAAACCAACCAAAAAACTTGCAAAGAGTTGAGAATTGTCCCATGTGACATGTCACTCAGCCCACTCAGTTCTCATCTCTCTGCAGTGACTTGTGACAGATGACATTCATGTGTGGAATATGGTCCTGTGTGCTGGTAATCATAACTCCCTGCAGAACAGCAGGGATCCTGACCCTTTCCTCTCCCACTTAAAAGAGCAACCAGGGCGCAGATGAGCAAGACAGCTGTCAGCCAAGGCTCCGCCTCCAATCTGCTGGCTCCGCCCAGAAAGGGGGGAGGGGAGGGAGGGGGAGGGAGGGGGTGGGAGGAGGAAGGGGGAGGAGGGAGGAGGGAGGGGAAGGGTGGGAAAAATAAAACTAAGTTAGCTCTGTTACTAAAACAAGCAGGAAAGCTTCCTTGTAACATAGGGAATGTCAGAACCCCCACCCCTCACACCACCAGTGAGCTGGGGGCCACGATTACAATTCCATTAAAGATGATAAAGTGACTATTGATCCTGGAACATGTTAGAAATGAGGGAGGTGGACTTGGCCCACCAAAGAAAACCAGCAGCAGTGTTTTAGACATGCATTCTGCCTCACCACGACCTTTCCTCTATGATTTCTCAAGAGAATTTGGGTTTGGTCTGGTTTGACCTCAGGGCCCTATTTCAGTGTTCAGAGTCTAGCAGGTACACCTGGGTCAGGGCAGCTCCGCTCACACACGCCCTGCCCCCCACAGAGCGCCCCTGCCCCCCTCAGAGCAAGGCTGGAGGTCACCTCAGCCTCTGGGCCTCACAGCCCTTCAGTGAACAACAGTGCATCACCCAGAGGGCACATTCATCCACCAGGTAAAAACGCTTTGTCATTTTCAGCCATAACTCAATTAAGAATGTTAGGAATATTGATTTGCATGACAACCTGAAACAGTAAGTTTCTTAAAATTTGTAATTCCACTGGTAAATACGATTAACAAAGAAATGAACCCCCTGGTGAGTTCACGATTCTCTCTCAGCCACATCTCAGCAGCACCCACTTTAAACCTTTTGTGTTAAACACAGAATTGCAAGGGAAAATAAACTTTTCAGTTGCAGGAGAAATTCCTAGAAGAACAAAGCTGATAACTTAGTATCTCTTTACTTGACTCAAAGCAAAACGCTCTAAGACTGTGGAAAAAAAATAAGGTCGGGTGTGATAACAAGCCAGAGATTCTAAGAAAAAGATGCTTGAATTTTTACGCTGAAAAAAAAAACTCACTTATTAGGAGAATACGGAATAACTTCCCTATGACAAAGTTAGACAGGCAATGCCCTGCTTTCCAGCCCTACTTGAGAAAGACTTAGAACTTTCTTTGACATGAGCTCATCACTTCTACTCACCATTAAGATCATTTCATTTTGTATACTTGTTATTAAAGACATTTCCTCCCATCAAGTTGTAACTTGACTTTAATGATACAACAGGGAATGGCAGGAGACAATCCACTTGTCTCCCAGGCTGGGGTGAGTGAAAGGCATCTTACCTCCTCTAACTCCTGTTTAATCCTTCACACAGAGCTCATTCATCTTAACCACCCAGAGGAGACCCACAATCAGGCTTCCCAGACTTTGAACCACTGCACTCCACATTTCCTCTATATGTTCTGAGTTCTCCAGGCAGGACCTGAGTTAGTTTTACAGTGTGTAGCCTCAGCAGGTGTCACGGGAAAGCTTCCATGGCAAGAATTTCCGACCAAATGCAGGTCACTACGAAGTTTTGAGCCAGACTGAGTTTGGGGCCGTTATTTCCCCTGTAAGAAACACAGTAGACAGCATCCTTTCTGATTCACCTGTGCAGGTCTCAGCCAGCTCGGTTGCTGGGAGGGCTCCATTTGTTTCTGCCCATGGATTTTAAATTTCTTAATTTTCATCTTAAAACTTTTGTAATGACCCCATACCTGTAGCAGCAGCACAGGCAAGAGGCAGTATTTATTCTCCAGCACACATACCCAAGAGACAAAATCAATCGTCCCCTGAATCGCTGGTAAGCCATTTCTCTTAAATTATGAATTGCTCCATCTTTTCTAGTTAAAAACCTGATAAGGCCGCATGCATGACTTCCTGACACCTCCTTGCTGGCCAGTGGAAGAGCTAAGGCCTCAACTTCTGGAAAACCTTCCTCTCTGTCCTCTTGACCACGATGAGGTGGTAGGAATGGGTAGTGGGGAGCCCACATGTGTCTATCGTTTGGGCCCAGAGTGCAAATGCTCACACTGTACCACAGGGCCTTAAGTACCATGCTGGTTTTTAACGCTTTTCCACAAATGATCCTAGATGGTGTCTCTAGGCCTCAGGGATGTCTCTCTTACCAGATGACTGACTGGACTGCCCCCAGCACCATGCTGGCTAAGTCCTGTTGAATTAAGTTGGACTAATAAAAACCCCATGTGCTTTATGCCATTTCTCAGAAACAAAAAACCAAGTCAAATTTTCTAAAGGAAAACAAAGCGTTAAGACTGTGGACCCAGAAGCAAAGAAAACCTGTACCAGCTCACAGGAGAGGGTGTTCTAAAGCTGAGCTTCCTGAAGTACGGCAAATCTGGCCTCCTGCCTGTCTCTGTCAATAAAGCTTTATTAGGACCCAGCCCTGTTTATTCATTTCTACAGGGCTACTTGCGCTCCACCAGCAGTTACCTGGCGGTAACACAGCCTGCAGGGCCACAAGGCCCAAACTGTTTACACCTGACTCTACAGAATGCTGTGCCAGTCCTCCTAGGAGGCCACTAATGCAGCCGTCTTCACTAAGGAAGACATCAACAGACAGGTGGGCAAACTGGTCAGAATAACACCACATATTATTCACCAGTATGTTACCCCTGAAAACTAACTCCCCTTTGAAAATTATCTGTAAGCTTACATACTTTAGAAATGCAATCCTATCCACTAAGACCCATGCTGTCCAGTTATAGACCCTACTGAAAATGAGGACTCAAGTCAAGAAATCGTTTATGAAGCCAGCACACTGTTGACATGAACTTCCCTCAGCAGCGAGGGCTCTTCCGCTCCGCTTTTCATGTGTAACATGAAGAACTGAACAGATCTAATTCTCACTAATTACATGCCGCACCAGTGTTCTCAACTCTAACAGAGGGGAAGATCAGTCACACACATTAGATCTGCAGTTCACAGAGGCTCCAAATCCCTTCTCGGCCTGCAACTGAGAATGTGCATGGAGTCTCGTGCGTCTTCCCTAGTAAGAACACGTGGGCTGAGTGGTATTACTCGCATCAAAACTGCAAATATGCAGCAAACAATATAATTCTTTTCTCAGATAAAACACAATTGTGTACATAGGATCTTTTCATTGATGTAAAAAATGTATTTTATGTACACTATCAAAATGTTTATATGGTTTATATCTGAAGTTATAAAACCTAATTGTTATACTACTCCTATCAAATGAATATGGAGTAACTGTTCAAAATACATCCATCTCCAAAGAACCTGTTGTTACATATATATCATTTCAATATATACATGTAACAATACAATATATACTTTTTTACAAAGTACACAATATATTTCTTTCAAATACCTAAGTTTTCAAATACCTAAGTAACTATAAGAAAATTCTCCCCCAGTCTACAATAACTATATAATTTGGGAATCCAGCTTTGTCTGTTTAGGGGAAGAATGTATCTATGTAAAACCTTTAACCATGAAAGGCCCACTTGTAAAGCCAAGGCGGAGGGCGAAACCCATTTGGAACCAGGGCCCAGGTTGTCTCCCCACAGGTTGGAGTTTCTGTTCCCCATAATTAACCATCTCAACCACACGCTGCTGCTCCCCGTGAGCTAAGGGAAGGTGTACTCTCTGCCTCAAGGCCACAGGCCACTCCTACAGCTCAAGGTGATGCTGGTGGAGAGGATATAATGGCCGCACCAGGGTCAGGGTTCTGGCAATGGGGTCCCAGGGCCACCCCTGTCCAGCCCTGCTGCCTCCTGTGAATGTGCAGACATTGTCTCTCCGGCCCTGCACCCCCCATGCGATCACAGTGAAACTATCAAAGGCGCCTTTACATACAGAATGTATAATTAACACAAAGTATCTATGTGCAGATATTTTCATTCACAGGGAGGCACATGCCGCTGGGATGACTCACGTTCGGTGGCTGGCCTGCCCTTGATTCCTTTGTGCGTCTTCCAATAATGGAGACGTGTAAGCACTTGCTGTGTTTTGAACTACAGACTTCTTAAGACCAGGCAGCCCAGAGCTGCAGGGAGGGACGGGCTCCTCTCACCACCTTCCCTGGCTCACTGGCGTGGCCATGGATGACATCACGGGCAACTGCGACTCGAGGCAGCAGATAAACAACTGATGAATGCACAGAAACAACGGCCAGCAGCTCCCAGAAGAAAATGAATAAACCGGTTTTAATTGGCTAGCAGCAGAACAGAAGTAGGATTGTTTATCTGGGGGTAACTCTAGGCCACTGAAAGCTAATAGTTCTCACACGCTGCGCAGGGCGCCTCTGACGCGCCGCCTTCTCCATGCCCTGTGGACAGGACGAAACGCCCAGAAAGGGGCTGCCCAGCAGGAAACGCACAGACCCCTCTCCATGTCACACGAGGCCAGCGACCACAGTGAGTCACCCGCTGACAAGCAGTGCTCTGCGGAGTCCAGGCCAGGGAAGACAGTATCCCTTTCTCTCTGGTTTATATAAAAAGGTGCACTAAAATGTAGGTTGGCATTTAAATTCCTCTGCACAGAACACAGAGGTTCACATCTAGATGAAGTGCTATTTACTGAGAAATGGGAAAGGCCACACCACCAACTATATAAAATTCATTTACTGAAAAAGAAAATAAAATAGCTAAGTGGGGACCAGAAATCCACCTGTGTGTCCTCCTCCCGCCACCCTGGCTCTGCCTGCCCAAGTCAGGTGACCAGTAGGCCTTCCCACAGTGCACAGGTCAGATCAGGTTACCACACATGCCCTTTCAGCCCAGATGCCAAAGTGTCTATATTGTTACTCACTGAACTGGAGTCCAAGCAGAGTAAACTTTCTGAAGAACAAGTTCTTTAGCCTTGGCAGAACTTAAATGGTAAGAATCTTGAAGACATTTTCAAATGCTTAAAGGCTGACAAGAGTTTCAGAAGGGCTACCCAGGCCCCAGGACGCCTGGGTCAGGACTTGGCCTTGGGACATTGTAAAGACTCTTAGGGAAACCGAGATGTACAGCCAGAATGGAAACCATGAACCCCAACCCCAGCTGTGGGGTCCAGTGGGGTATAATGACTTGTCCAGGACCCCCAGGTAGCTCCAGAGCAAGCACAAGCCCCATGCTCCTGCCTCTCAGACCAATGACAGAGGCCAGAAACCCTGCAGGGCTGAGTGACCATATGGGAACAGGGGAGACACCTTCACAGTCATGGCCACCTGGCCACCTCACCAGAGAGAAGAAACCCTGGGGAAGAACCAAGTACCCACGACTTAAAAGATACAATCCCCAAGCTGCTGACCACCAGATCGTGAAGGCAACAAGTGGTCAATAACTGATCAAGTGAGTATTTCCACATTAAAAGCAAGTTGTGCTGTGAGAGAGGATTTAAAGCTGTGTTTTAGGACTTCTAAGAATGGATCTAAGAGAGACGTACCTTTCTAACCACCTTGGTTGTAATCAAAGTGACAAAACGCAGGATCCAGCAGATGGACACTTCCTATACAGTAATTACAGCCCATAAATCACAAACCTAATAAATCCTCTCCCAGCAAAGTATCAGGCAATGAGCTTCCATCCCAGGAAATCAACCTGACCATTTAAAAGTTGCCAGTTGTATAATTTTGTCATCCTTAGGACCTATGAATTCATTATAAAATAATTGTGATTTCCCAACTTTCCTTAGAGAACACCAGGCCATTCTACAACATCTACCCAGACAGAATAACTACCAAGGCAGTTAAAACAGACAAAGGACGGAATCCTCACTCCTATCCTACCAAAATGGATAACGTGCTTTAAGACTTCTCATATACTCCATTATTTTTTTTATGTATTTTAGAAAGACTAAATCAAACTGAGTCTCAATTCTAAAGATAGACCTAAACACTCCAGTTTTTAAATTATGCAAGCTACAAAGAACTGCACAAATTGGCTGGCGTCTATTCACTAAATGTGTGTTTTTCTCCCCCCCAGCCTAAGAAGATACCAGGGTCCTCTGATGCTGGGGCCTTGGCAGCTCAGGTTTTGACACCCTGGGTTCAAAATTCCCTCCATTAGCACTTTCCTGTTAAACAAGAATCTCTATGCACCATATGGAATAATAAATTATCTATAAATTTGTTACTTTCTACCATTTTAGTTTCCAGATTAGCTGAAGAATAAAATGGATTTGTTTTATAAGCCTGAACCTAGCAGTCCCCACAGGGAAGCAGACTGCATGGGCACCCAGCCTCCAGGGGGAGATCAGAATAGCTTATGCTTGGTGAGGGGGAGGGAGAGTTCATTTTTTTTTAAATGAAGGCATGAAGGCTTTGTGCTGCCTGGAAGATACAGTATCAGGTGGTGACAGGAGCTCTTCCTCTCCCTGTAGGCTGGGGAAAGTTCCTCCAGCAGCGAGGGCCAGGGCAGGGGCTGGCAGCACAATGCTTAGTGGTCTCTGCCTCTCAGGGTTTTTTTAATCAAAATACATACATACATACGGATAACATTAAGAACCTACCCTACAAGGAAAGCCTCTTTTAAATGTTTTATAAATGATGATGTACTCCACAAATATATGGGTTATTAGAGTAAAGTGTGTCATTCCATAATACCTGTGCTTTTATTCTGTTGTTTGTCTCCTAAACATGTCCCAGTGGTGTCTCTGGCTGCAATGACATCTTAGTGTCCTCACACCAGTAGAAAACTTTTAGGTCTTTTCGAATTCTATATACTCGTTTTGAGGAAGAACTTCGAGAGCTCACATAGGCCTTACCAAGTAGAAAATGCCACCCAAGGAAACCACAAACATTAGGACAGAATTAGATGGCTCTGGTATAAAAGTTGGTTAAGTGTTCCCAAGAGACTGTATTTTGTTTTGCAGACTGTTCAATGTGAATTAAAGTCCCTGAGACAGCTGGCCAGGCCCCACAAACCCCAGCCACTCATGACCTCTTTCTTCCTCCATCCTATGTTCACCTGAACCTGTCTCTGTCAGCAAGTTCCTCATGCTGGAACCCCCCAGGCAATTCCTGCCCCAGGGCCTTTGCACAGCTGTGCATCCTTCTCCCCCAGATATCTAGGAGACTCCCTCCCCACCACCTCAAGCTGCAGAGTGCAAAGCCAGCTCTCCCTCTCGCTGCCTCATCTTCCAGGGAGAGCATCTATCCTCACCTTCTGTTCTTTGTGTCCCTTAGATGTCCTGAAGGCACAAAAAAACGGAAGGGCACACAATTCAGTTTACTGCTTGTATTTCAGAAGCAGAAAGCTAATGAAGACTTCCACCTTCTGTTTCTCTTTTTAGCTTGAAAAACCAAACCTATTTCCATCTAGCCTGTCTCTTAATATTGTTCAGATGGAAGAAAGATTTCTAAAATTTCCAATAGGAATATAATTGTCTTTAAAAAAAAAAAAGCTGAAATTCAACAATTGGCTAAATGTAAAAGTTAAAGGGAGATGCCATCCTTTCTTCTGTAAGTGAAGTTCCTGTCGTTTTTTGTTTTGTTTATTGTTAAGAAGGAACAGTAAAAGGTGGTAAAGGTAATTACGACAGGAAACTCACCTGCAAGACTCCCACCTCAGCCTGATGGGCTGGTGACACAGAGCTGCCCAGCCAAGTGGGATCTCCCTTCTCCAACTGCCCTGGCCACCGCAGCAGCCGGCAGGGGGCCCAGGAGCAGAGCTGTTCTCAGGGTGGGAGGCAGCACCGTGAGCACTGGGGGGTGCTGGTGGCAGGGAAGCCTCCTCTGCACAGGAAGGGAAGGGGACTTTCCTGGATAGGTCATGGATGTCTGCAAAAAGGACGGGATAAACGGTTTTACAAAAGGCTTCTGAAAAGCCTACGTACAGCATATCCACTACAGGTGTGTCTGGGGACATCACTGCCTTATCTGGAAGCTCCTAGGAGAATGACAGTTCTTAAAGCAATTCAAAGCATAAAATTAAAAAAGAAGTTTGATTATATGAAGTATTTGTGGATAATTCACCAAAAAATGTTGAACAGCACATACATGTTTGTGTTTTTACAGAACGGAATGCTTATACGCAGCAGCAGGTAGCAGCTCCGAACACCTTCTAGATGGCCACTTCCTTACAGGGTTTTCAGGAAGGCAGAGGAAGAAGTCGGGAAAGGAAAGGATGACTTCAAAGAAATGATTCCTACCCCGCTCATTAAATAGGGGGATTCTTGTTAAGCAACAGTTGACAGTAAGCAGAGAGAAGAATCAGGAGTAGCTGAAAAAAGAGATCAGAAAACCTAAGACTGGGAAGTTTCTGGAAATCAACCACACGCAGCAGAGACTGAGCGCAGAAGCAATGGCGGGAGAGCAGAGCCCAGCTGCTGGGAGCGCAGAGTGAGCCCACGTCTCACGTCCCGGAGCTGTGCTGACAGCACAGTCAAAGCTGGGGTCTTCAGAGAAGAAAGCTTTTTCAAAAACACCCCCTCATCTGCTGCTCCTCACTTTCGGGAGGGAAGAGGAGTAAACATTTGAGGGGCTCCACCAGAATTCTCCAGCAAGGAACAGCCCATTTTTGTCTTTGGTCACGAATACAGGAAGGGTGGGCACCCACTGAAAGGATCAGTACCTGCCCCAAAGGGCCCTTGGCAGACTGATGCCCACGGTGACTGCAGCGCAATGAGGGAACAGAGACTGTTTCAGCTCCTCTGCCTCACTCAGGACACCAGCACCGTGTCGGCGCAGACCGAGCTCTCAGGACACGGACCTGCTTAAAATCCGACTGTGTTCCGCCTTTTTTGGAACTGGCTGAAGACTGCTGAATCTTGAACACTCTAACTGAACTGGAGGAACTCAAGAGTCACAGACAAGAACACTCATCACCCAAGTTGTTCTACGGACTTAATTGCTCCACACCAAGAAAACTGGGATATTTTATTGCAGCGGTTATTTCATTTGGAACAAGGACCACTAATAAACCAACACTACTGATAAACTAAACCACAAATAATCATAACAAGGAAAACTGAACCAAGGTGAGTGGATTCTCCTGCACACTTACAATTTTAATCTGACCTTAAATACCAAAATGTCATTATACATGGAAGCTTATACAACCACTGAGAGAAAATCCCCACTTAAAAAACATGTCAAAATAGGGTGGCACCTGTGGCTCAAAGGAGTAGGCACTGGCCCCAATGCCAGAGGTGGCAGGTTCAAACCCAGCCCCAGCCAAAAATAAATAAATAAATAAAGTAAAATATACTTTAAAAAACATGTCAAAATAAATTCTTAAAGCTTGCAAATTCACACTTACAATAGTTTTGGGCAGTTTTCATACCTGATATTTCCACAAGGTCCATTATTACAGTTTTATTTTTTTATTTTTTTTTGCTTTCTCAATCAGCTAAACTGAAATTAGTTTCCTAAAATTGAAATTAAAATAAATGTACATTCCTGGATTTATAGTACTCTAAAAGATTTTGAGTTTTTGCAATAAGTACATTTTGCGAAATCATGCCTAAGTATACTGTGGATTGAACTGTGCGTTTCTTAGATGCGCACCCAACAACCAAAGTTCCTCCTCAAGCTTCACCACCAACTGGAAAGCAGTCTGGGCAGCTCTTGGATTTGTTTTCTGTTTCAGGCACATATTTAAAGTGTTACTTTAGGTCACTTTTATGCAGGAAGAAAATAAGAATGATTATGAACTATCATATAAAAATAAAGGCGGGGCAAATCACTTGAGTAACTTGCTTTTTTAAAAATGCATCCATGGTGTGGTGTGGGAGACTGACCACTATGCTCTCCTTCTCCAGAAGCTTCCGCCATCCAGCAAGAGCAGCAGCTGGGCAGTGGCCAGGGCCCACAGGAGCCTGTCCCTGCCTCTCTCACCTCCTCACACAGTGACGAGAGGCTCGACACGCTGGAAGCTGAGACTCGTCCCATCTTGCTCACTATCTGGGGTTTCTAAGGCATTCCCTGCATGGTTTTTAGATTTAGTGCAGATATCCTGGCCTGCTTCCAAAACTTTTCTCCTAGCTTCACAAGTCTCCTCATGGGGCCATCCACTGGGGGCACCTTGAGTCCTGAACCAAGAAAGGACAGCAGGAGAGTCCTCCCCCCAAGCCAGAGCTGGGCCCTGGCAGGGTGCTTGGCACCCCAGGGTGGTAAAACTCACACAGTGGGACCCCAGCTGGCTTCTCCCACACAGCTGGGAGTTCCTGGGATCAGACTGTCGTGGCTTCAGTCCTTATTCTCAGTGGTTTCAGTCCCTATTCTCAGAGGCTTCAGTCCCTGTTCTCAGTGGTTTCACACCTGGGCAATAAGGTGCATAAAGTCTCCGTCAAGTCCTCAGCAGAAAGGAAAGTGCCCGGAAGGTCCAAACCTCACTCAGGGAAAGATTTTCAGGTCTATGTGTGAGGACTCCCTGCTAGCACATCAGAATCATCATCTGTCTTAGTTTTCCCACTGAGCTTGATAAGGTCCCAGCAAACCCATTACCACAGGCAGGGCATTCTGAACGGGACTTTCTCCTGAACCTGAAAGAAAGTTTAAACCCCTAATCCCAGCACTCTCTGAGGCCGAGTGGATCACTTGAGCACAACAGTTCAAGAACAGCCTGAGTAAGAGCCAGACCCCGTCTCTACTCAAAATAGAAAAATTAGCCAGATGTGGTGATGGGCACCTATCTATAGTCTCAGCTACCTGGTAGGCTGATTCAAGAGGATCTCTTGAATTCACGACTTTGAGGCTGCTGTGAGCTATGATGCCACAGCACTCTACCTGGGGTGAGAGAGGGAGGCTCTGCCTCAAAACAAAAAAGAGAAAGAAAGAAAAAGTTTCATCCCTGATAGAAGAACCATTTCCTGCTCTGTGTGTCCAGTCCTGTCTGCTGGCCTGTGTGCACACATGCAGGGTGTCAGGCCACGGCCCTGGGGCAGCCATCTGTGAGGAAAGAAGCATTCTCTTCCCGGGAGCTGGAAAGGCTGGCAGTCCAAGTAGACAAAACACCAGGGCAGCGGCTGCACACTCACCTGCTCCCTTCCCACTGAAGGATCCATTATGATCTGAAAGTGAGGTTAGAGTCACTTCAGTAGAGACCTGGCACCTTCTGTCTAATGAAATTTGTATTTAAACCATTGCTGTGCAAAGAAAAATCTAGTTAAATGACGTTTTCTTCTTTTATAAGAGTCTCAAAAACAAAGGCACTGATGAAATACTCAATGCCCCAGAAGAGAACCACCTGCCGTCAACGGATTAGTTACTTATTGGTCCTTAGGCGAATTCTAAATTGGTTAGTTTTCAAGTAAACTCATCATTAAATAGGTTAATGACTCATTTCTTAGGAAAGTCTTAATGCCCTTATTCATAGTGAGGAGTATATGATATTTAATTTATAGAATAAATGCATCTCAAAGACTCTTAAAACAGTAGCTGAAAACACCCACTGACCTCATAATTACGGCGTCACCAGCCCAGGCTGACCCTACCTACAAAGAGCAAGGGCTTACATTCTGCCAGATCACGTAGGTCTTCAGACTTGAATCATCCCAAGAATTCTCTTTTTTTGTCTTTAACAAGTAAGTGCATGATCTTAAATATCTGCTAAATCTTCACTCCGCTGCCTCTTCAGGACACACAGCTGACATGGTTGTGAACAGCCACATCCTCTCACCTACAAAATGCTTCCCTACTCAGGGATTCTGGATTCTCCGTTTCTTATTTCCAGGGTACCTTTCAGTCTGGGTACGAAGCAAATTACTAAAATGTCCCGATACGAGAAGACCAACATCACTCTATAAAGACTAAGCTGTTCTAAAGGGCTGATCTGCCTGTGGAGAGTTCCTCACCGTACACAGAGCCATTAAGACACGTCATTGCTCATTTCACCTTCTCCTATTCTTTCTTGATAATATTTACAAACAGTTAAATCTGCAACCTTGACTAAGAAGCCTCACTACTCTCAGACTGTTTTCACAACCTTAAAATAAACAAGTTACTTTATATCAACAGTTTCCAATTCTTTGCCCTCAAAACACCCTTGCATTTTTTTTTCTTGATCTTTACCACATGGAGTTGAAAGAGCTCTAATAACTATTTGGTGTTGGTGGTGGAGAGGTACCTTATCAATTATAATACACAGTCTGCTTTACTAAAACATATTCACAACAGATGCAGGGATGCAAGTTCCCCACTCTGTCGACTACTAGACTGGAAACCACAGTTAACAGGTGAGCCAGCACCGAGGTGACCGTCAACTCTAAAACTCACTGATGGCAGGAGAGCCTTAGAAGTAGTATCAATCCTAAGTTCATCAAATGGGTAGGTATAAACCTGGTAAAACAAAAATAAACACACACACAAAGGAAACAAAACAGCAGAGGGCTCTCTTACCGCGCCCAGCCCTCCTCCTTAAGTGGGCCCAGTTTACACTGAATTAATACCATGCAGAAGAAAACAAGAGTGAAGTTAAGTAACTACCTCTCAAGTAAACTAACAACCCAAACGTTTAACAAGAAAGTTGTCTGCAGCGGGCCTACAGTGGGCTCCTACAGAGCCTACTGTACCTGAGTCCCCACACAGACTGCGGGAGGTGAGTGCAGACTCAGGGACACAGTCAGGATCAGCCAGGCTGAGCCCCGCACTCCTCCTCTGGGCTCAGTGAGCTTGGGCAAGTCACCTGGCCACTCTAAGTTACAGCTTCTTTATTCTAGAAAATGGGGTTCCTGGGGCTTCTGCCTGTGTCATAAATTTTTTGGAATACTGCATGCATTAGATATTGTATGCATGAAAACATCTTCACACTGTGAAGTAAATGAATTTTACACAGTACTTTTGACCCACAGAAGGGAGGCGTGGGCAATTACCTTTCACTACTGATCAGAACAAGGGCTACATTTTCATTATATCCAACTTCAGCAGCACTGTTTCAGAATCATTAGTTGTTCACCCAGTTGTGGGATTGGTAGTTCCATGCTGGAGACAAACGATGGAGTTACTGAAGTCTACATAGAATGCACAGAGAAAAGTGTCCACCTCTTTCATCAACGTGAAAGATTGGGAGATTGTGCATTCACATCACACGAAAGGGCGAGGCGTTCTGAATATAAATGTATGGACTCTAAGATAATTACTAAAATCACCTAATATACTGTAATACTTTTACACACAGAAAAAATTTGAAATTTAATATTACCCCGCAATAATTCACTCCAGTATCTGTACCAATTCCACAGGGAAAATGTTAACAGTAACACTAAAATTATGCTTAAGGTTATAAAATCCCAACATGAACAGAGATCAAATCATTAGTATTTGAGTTACAATTATGAAAAATAAATTCACATCATGCCTCCTGGAATACGAATGGATGAACTATTATGGAACTATACACACATTTACACAGGAATATTGGCCCCAAATATTTACTTCTGGAAAACACGATACTCTTTAAAACAAATATTAAAAGTATTTACCAGGTGGAATTCACGTGATCATTCATCTTCAAAGCATAATGTGGGTCAAAATATTTGACTTAAATATTCCGAATTTCAGTAAAAGCACATTAAGAAATACTACAAAGATCTCATTTGCAAACATGTCATATGTGGCACAAGAACATGGGCAAACCCCAAAGACACGTTCATCTGCTTATTTACAGGGTCTTTGGAGATGCAGAAGGAACTATATGCAATTCAGTACTTTTCTAGTCCAATGAAAGAGAAATCAGAACCACTAAATTGACTATTTTGTCATCTGTAAACATGTAGCCTACAAGTTTTAACCCAATCCCATTTAGCCCTTTAATGTAATGAATTCAATTAAGTGCTAAGACCACTGAGCACAGGAGGCTCCTGTGCTGTTTGTACCCACAGAACGAAACGCTGGCTGACAACATCAACTCCATCCCTCTAGTCTAATGTTCATCTGTGCATTGTATTTTAGTGCTTAGTTAATGTAAATCTCTGCAGCTATCTTGGAAAAAACCGGTCAGCCACCTTGGCATTTCCTCAGTCTTGAACGATATAGCTTTGCAGTTTTCTTTAGTTAAAAAACCAACCCATCATTCAACTCTGTCCACAAGTATCTACCTTAAATGAGTCAAAATAACCACTACAATCTTGGAAGAACCCAGTCAAAACAAGCATTGAGTCCCCCATCTGAACTCAGCACTGTCCACACAGAACCCAGGACCTGATAAACAGCATTATATATACTACTGATAATTTTGGAGATTTTATTCTATTTATTAAAATGCCAACACAAAGATGGCTCGACCATTTTGTATAGAAATATACAAGCTGCCTCAAAAGTCATCCTTAAATTCGCCATACATAGGGGAAACGGGAAATCACAGCTAAGTGTACCTTTATTTAAAAATATTCATTACAAGATGTTATAAAGAGGTGGCCAACACGTAGAGGATATTTTCTAAGTACTTTGTAAAATTTTGCAAAGAACATTTTGTTAACAATCGTACGTTCAGCTACAATTTCCCATTTTTCCTACTGACAATGACTTTAAGGGCAACTTTAGGACACCCTGTACATCCCTCTCAGACCTGTGCTGGAGAATTCCACAGAGAAGCCCCCCCCCCAGTATAGCTCTGTCCAAGTGAAGGACTGGCCGGGTGTGGGGTGGAGCACAGCACTTTGCTTCATGGCCAGTGTTTTCCTCACTCTACTTGGCAATGCAGAAGGGTCAAGTTACATTATCCTTTATGCTTTTCAGGTGAAAATGGAACACTTCAGGCTGTGCTCTTATCAGTACCCTGAACCCCAATCCCTCCAAAACAAACCCAAAATAAAACAAATCCACACACACACAGGCACACAAACCAGCTCTTGGAACTGTGCTTCTCAAGAAAATACATTAGTGGGAATTTTAACAGAAAACCTAATATGCCTATGGTGGTACTAACGCTTTTGCAAATTCTCTGCAGAAAGGGGGCCTCTAATACTTTGTACTAAAAAATACAAAATTAGTTGTTTGCTTAAATTCCTTTCTGGGAGATAAGAGAACAAAAGAGCCAAACATTTTCCTATTCTATTAGACAACCAGTGTGGTGCTACAAAAAAAATCAACCCCAAAGAATGAAAACCCAGACTAAACAATGGATAGTTAAACAACTGGGAGTTCAAAGGGTTCCGTCTGCTTTTAGTGTAGCCATCCTTAAGAGTCAAGTTTTTAAAATGCATATTCTAATGACACATTTTCCTCTTGTCAACATCTCTTAACATAAACAAGTTGTAAAAGGTAACTGACAGACTTAAGACAGTCTCAGGACTAGGATGCTGTTTCCCCTAATTGTTATTTTACTATGTAATTCAAGGCACTACTTTGTTACAACTGATAATTACCCATGAACAAAACTTAAGGAGGAGAAAACCCAGCGGTTCTCAGACATTGTCCTGAAATTAAAGATGAAGCCGGCAAGGTGAGCATCTCTTAGGAAAGTATGGACTCCATTTCCAGACTACTCTGAGTTGTTGTTTTTTTCAACTTAAAAGTAGCGGTTTACAAAGTCTCTTTCCAGCTTATATTTACACTTGCAAAATTATAAATATTCACAGAATCATTGTATTCATCCGCACATTCCTTTAGAAGAGCTTAAAACACTCTTAATGTTTACCCCAATCTCATTTACCTCCCAGTGGTCGTGTGACACCAGCAGGAAAGGATTACAATCGCCCCCATTTTACAGACAGAGAAGGTGAGAAGGAGGGATAAGTGGCTTGCCGGCAGTCACACAATGACTCATTAAGCCGACAAACCCGCTTTCCTGACTCCTGGTTTGGTGTTCCACTTACTATGCTTCCTTCTATGAAGGACTATTTTTGTAAAGGTTTCTCTTTCAATAAAGGAAATAGAACAAGTCACGTGACTTTCATTCACGAAAGCCTGTGTGTTTTCACTAGCACCTTGGTTGTCTGTCCCTGTGCACAGCGCAGAGCAGGGCACCGCACCGTCTCCTCGGGGCACAAGCCAAGGAAAGCAAACAGCACCATGACAGGAAAACAAGGCTCTGTGGCCGTCAAGGGATCTCAGGGGATTACCAAAGATATGCCCATCCGCTGCCTTAAGACGTCAAAAGGCAATACTTCTGGACAGAAATTGAGATTTGACTGTTCCTTTAGAAACATTTGTCCCGTGTTCTTTCCCCAAAGAAACACAATATAAATAAAGACGCTTTCAGTGGTGATTCTTACCTAAGCTGCTCTAATATATAAAAGTGATTTTAGAATGAGAATCCCAATGAAGAGGAACACATATCCCCAGTTCCCAAAACAACAACAAAACTCTGACAGATTGGCTAGATTTTTCTACGTGTACACAAACATACACACACACAAACCCCACATGATAAGTGACATTCTCTTGCCCCCAGATAAGATGCATAATTTCCTCCGGACCAATAAAATATATGCATCTGAAGTGAGCTTTGAAATGAGCCCTTGCCTGTAAGCTCAACCTCCATTCCCATTCTACTGTAAACAACTACCACACACTGCCAGGGCTTCACTGCCGTGCTGCCACTCATGCAAACACTAAACACCACCCCAGTAACCCCAAATTACTCAGCTTCAGCACCACTGATGGGGCTTCCCACGTGGAACATGAGGAGCTTGGTGTGGACACACAGGTCACATTTAAGAGCCAGGCAGAGCTGCTGTCTGCCCACTGTCCAGAAAGTCCTTCTCGACTCAGCCTTCAAAGGAATGCTTTGGGAGCGGCTTCTACAGATCATTCTCTCCGAGGACACTCAGCTCCTGCGAACTCTTCCTTCAGGAGCACCACAAACATCTTCCTCCCTGCCTGTGTGATGTTCACTTGGAGTTTCTAAATGTTCTCTTTCTGTTTCAGCAGACCACAACTCTTGTCCTGTGTGAACTAAGATGGCTCTAGTCTCTCCATCCTGCTGTTCTGTGTGCCACTCAGTTTACTAGAAATCCGATTTGGCAGGTATTTCTTTTTTTAAAATGTGGTGTTGGCACACGAGACAGAGTACAGCTATCTATTTTGATTTAAAATTGTTCTTTTCCTTCTTAGAAGGGTACCTACAATAGAACAGCAGCAACCAACCTCTCTCTCATCTTTGTTCAGTACCCACAGAACACACATTGTTTGGATTTCAGAGTCAGGAATCCTATAGGCTGAAGCAATTTCACACTGGGGGGAAATGGTAAACAAAAGCTGAATTAGGTCTCCAAATAAACTTATCTCTTGAAGTTCAAAATGTCCACTAGTCTGAGAAGCTTATTATCTCGTATATGAATCTTGTTTCTAAATGTGCCTGGTTTATCAGAAAGGCCTCGACCCCCTCAAGCTGCGGCTGTCCTACCCCAGAACTTGCTCCTGGAGCCCCACCCCAACCCCAGCCAGGTCTGCACTGCCTGCTTCACTGAAAGCAGAAAAAGGTGTCATGTTCTCAGGTTATTTTTCCGAGGAGAATTAGATTTGGGCAAAATGTATTACTTTGATGTTCACCGTGTATATTCACATCTGGGAATACCAAATAAATTCACATGTGCACTGTGTATTTTCCCACACGTTTATAATTCTGCTGCTACGTTCATGTGACCCTTCAACTCTGACAGGCCAGCAACAGTGTCTAATGTAACCCCAAGCAAAGTGGCCTTCAGCTGAGAGTCACTGCTCACGGGATACATTCTGACGGCTGCAATTGATTTAATTAGATGCAGAAGCACCACCCTTCTATGATTCCCTGTGACTCCTTTCATCATTTTTAATAAAAAAGGAAGTAGCTGTTACTCTATTACCCTAGGATAGCAGGGTATTCACCCTATAGCTCCAATTTCAAATCCCATGGACCAACAGTCTCAAATACATTATAAAACCAACTGGATGTCCAGAGCATCAGACTGGTCTGTTTATTTTAAGAACAAAAGACACATGAATCTCCAAGCCACCTCCATCATCACCTTGGACCACTGCAGATGGTGTCCACTGTCAGCCAGGCTCCAGCACAGCACTGGAACAACACTATTTGCTGCTACACATTTTGTGGTCCCAGCACAGCCTCTAGTCTGCTAGCACCCATGCAAAGAAATAGCTATGAAATTAGAGAAGCCCTCTTAAACTGAACATTCAACCCCCTTTCGCCTCCCCCCCTTCTGACCCCTCCTACACACCCCATGCAAAGTTTAGATGGCCAGGAAATACCATCAGCTGCTCCTCACAGATATTTGATGAGGGCGGAAAGAACAATGCCGGCACCCTCATACCCAACTGTTCCTCCAAAGACAGAGTTTCCATCCTTCACTTATTTTCTCTACAGCACTGACTCCAAATTAAGACCATTCAGGCTCTGAAACACGCTGATCCTGGCCTCGGCCCACCTGATGTTTTACTTGACTGTGTCTAGGGCTGAGGCCCCTACATCATGGCTCAAACCTCCCAGGAGACTCTCACCTGGGACGGGTCCACGAGGCCGGTTTCCCCAACCAGCAGCATCTCCAATACAAGGGGACTCACCAGAAACAGGCAGTCTGGAACACACCCCAGACCTACAGCATGGGGAAGTGTGGGATTAACACGGACCAGAGAGCCAGGTTCCAGCCAAGGCCCAGGCGGCTCCCATGTCCCCGCAAGCCCACCACTGCTTGTAGCCTGTGTCTGAGCAGTGCTACCCTCCCACCTTTTAAGACAGACGGGAAGCTCCTGCTGCTTAAGCATAAAACTGAAACAGTTAACTGTTCTCTTTAGCTACCACCAAAATGGATGCTCACTTCTTAGATGACCTGCAGGCCTGTTTTTATAAATCTGGAGACTGGGCAAGAATCAGGGGGGGTCCTGCTAGGAAAAACCCAGAGAGGGCTGGGGTCTTCGGCCCAGGGCTCAGTCAGGTCCTCCTGAGCAGGATGCCCCCCCTCCATCCCATCTCTACCACCACACTCCTAACCGTGTGAAGGAAAAGGCTGTGGCACTGGTGAGAGAAGTGGGCTGGGCCTAAACAAACTCAAAGTCCATTCAAATCAAAGACCATTTGACTGCTCTTGGCAAGTTCTTTGGAGGAAGGAGAACATGGCAGCCAAGAGTAAAACAAACCAACAGGCCTGAGCCAACAAGTTGGCGTTCCCGTCAAGGAGCCAACAACGGAGAGGAGGGAAACCCCACCAGGCTCCCCCCACTTCCCGCCCACCAGACTCCCTGCAAAGCGCCTCACCTTTCACCACGGTGGCCTCCGTCAAGTGATGGGGCAAGAAATCAATGCTGGCGTAGGTGCCGGTAGAGGGCAGGCCGCCAGGACCCGGGCCCCCACACCCGCCGCCACCGCTCACGGTGCTGATGAGACCCCCAAGGCTACGGGTCCGGCCCCAGGAACTCTTGTCTCCAGGCTGTGGCTGGGCCAGTCCCGACTCGTCCCTCACGTCAATGGCGATGTAGTTGAGACCATTCTGGAAGCCGGTAGAGGTCTCTCTGCGCATTGGAGAACCACTGCCCCCAGGGCAGCCCACCAAGCCCCCAGGCTGGCCTGGGGCCCAAGGCCGGGCCTGAGGTGGGAGGGAGGGCGGCTGGACGGAAGGCTGCAGCTGTCTGGGGGATGTGGGCGGCTCGTCGCCCCCACCTGGGCCCCCACCAAGGACGCCACCACTGCCTTCACTGCTTTTCCTGAGAGACACGTTTTCCACAGAGGCCGAGTTGTGGCGCTTGGGGTTGTGGGCAAAGGATGGAGACACTGGGGTGACGGTTGTAGTCGAGGAGAAGGTCTCCGAGCTGTGGCGGCGGCGACCGCCCTGTGGGTCCGCGCGGATGACCTTGGCGCCCCGGTGTGGGTCTGGAGGCTGGCCGGCCTGCAGGAAGGCCTCGACCCCCGACACTTGATCCATAAGACTCAGTCTCTTGAGGCCAGATGTCGGGCTGGTCACTCGGGTACCTTCCAGCTTTGGGGGCGCTGCAATGGGTTGTGGTGGGGTGGCAGCCACACCAAAGGCCATCTCGGTGTAGTCACCATTGTCCCCAGTCTCAGAGGACGACGACGACGCAGCTCGGGGGCCCTGGGCAGTGGCCGCGGCCGAAGTTGCGGGCAGGCGGTACAGCTCCCCTGGGGGCGGCGGGGGTGGCGGCTGCTGCAGTGAGGATGGCGATGCTGCAGGGCGTGGGGGCAGCGGTGGGTAAGGTGAGGAGGCCTCGGGGGAGAGGAGGGCGTCCAAAGAGCCCACGGGGTCTGCGCTCTGGGTGCCCGGCTTGGGCGACTTAGGTGAGCTGAAGTCGAGGTTCATATAGTCGGAGAGCGGAGAGCGCTGCCGGCTGTCACTGCTGGTGCCCGGCGTGCCCGAGCCCAGGGACGAGGCCGGGCTGCTGGCGGACAACAGCGAGCAGGATGAGGCTGCCGACGTCAGCAGCGGAGGGGCAGGCGGCGACAGGCGGGCTCCCGCCTCGCCAAAGTCAATGTTGATGTACTCGCCTGGGCTCTTGGGCTCTGACGGCAGAGGGTATTCGTGCATGCTGGGCAGCGTCTGCAGACCCTCCAGGGACAGCCTCGTGGGCCGCACGGCCCGACAGCGCTGGCTCAGGAAGCCGTCGGGGCGGCCGCTGCCACTGGGCCTCACGGTGGAAGGCACTACGGGGTGATGCGGCTGAGTGTGGCCACTCCCACTGGCCCCGAAGGTGCCCGCCGCCTGAGCCGTCCCTGGGGTGGCCTGTGGCTCCACCCTCTCCTCTTCCAAGATCCGCCCCACAGGGGCGCTCATGAGCACATACTGGTCGCTGCCCCCTCCGCAGGCGTAAGGGGCCTTGTAGGAGCGCGGCAGGGAGCTGTAGCAGTAGCCGGGCACGCCTTTGAGCGTGTCCGCCCCGCCGTGCAAGGCTGCAGAGAAGAAGTCGGGTGGGGTACCGGCAGTGCCCGCGTCGCTGGGGGACATGTTGAGGTAGTCCCCATTGGGAAGCAGCTTGCTGTCAGCATTTTCGACGGACAGTTTGGAGCCACACCACATCCGCATGTACCCACTGTCCTCGGGGGAGCTCTCCGCGGGGGAGCTGGTCTTGTAACTGACCCCATTCCCTGGAAAGGTCCTGTTGGCGGCAGAGGTGGGCGCTGGCACCACGGCTCCTGAGGGGGGCAAGGCAGCCGTGGCCGCCCTAGGCTGAAGGATCTGCTTGGGGGCGGACACGCTGGTGGGGCTCATGGGCATGTAATCGTCACTCTTGCAGCTGCCCCCGCCACTGCCCATGAGGGCCACGCCGGGGGTCATGGGCATGTAACCGTCGTCTGCCCCCAGATTACTGCTGGAGCTCCTGTGGGACCCAATCTCAATGTCCCCGTAATCCTCCGGGTAGGGGTGGTAAGTCACTTTGGGAGAAGACGCTGGGCACGACGGGCACAGGCGGCCGGAGCTGCCCGAGAAGGTGGCCCGCATCAGGGTGTATTCGTCCAGGGAGGCTGAGGAGGGCTGGGGCACCGGCCGCTGCCGGGCAGGTGTGGTCAGGGAGTAAGTCCTTTTCCTCAGCCCTCTGTCCAAGTCCTGGGCCCCGTCGCCAGAGACTCTGCGGTAGGGACGGCCACAGTGGCTCAGGGGCCTGTCCATGGTCATGTAGCCGCACAGCGCGCCCCCGCTGCCGTCCCGGGCCGGAGGCGTCTCCGCGATGGACTCAGGCGTGTCGCTCCTGTGGCTACAGAAGGCTCTTAGGTCGCCAGGGCTGGAGCCGTACTCGTCCAGGGACATGAAGCCCGGGTCGCTGGGGGAGCCAGAGGCTGAGGCGCTGCCGCTGGAGGGCCGCTGGCTCGTGGGGTGGTGCAAGGGGTGCGGCAGGTGCGGGTGGGCGCCCGGAGGCAGAGGGTAGGAGCCCGAGCCGTGCCCGCTGCTGGAAGACAGGCTGCCGGGGCTGGTGGCGGCTGGCGGCGAGTGCGCC
>NW_003852556.1:3261338-3272657 GCF_000181295.1 Otolemur garnettii | reverse complement strand
CCCCGGTCCCCACCGCCGCGCCGCCGTCGCCCTCGCTGGCTGTGCGCACTCGGCATGAGCTGCACTTGGCGGCCGGGGGGGTGGCGGCCAGACTGTCGGTGCGCGAGCGGCGTACCAGGCCTGTCTGACTGGGGGGTAGGTTGACCAGGTGGTGGTGGCGGCGCGCGCCGGGGACACTTATCGGGTGCGTGGCCGACGACCCCGACGACTGGCTCTTACTGCGCGGCCGGAACTCGAAGAGCTCCTTGAGCGCCTTCATGGCCTCCAGGATGGTCTCGTGGATGTTCTGCGCCACCACCGAGTCGTCCGCCTGCATCCACAGCTCTCCGGGGCCGGTGACAGCCGAGCGGCCCACCTCGATGAAAAAGAAGCTGTCCGAGTGGCCGCAGCGGCGGATGTTCATGAGCTGCAGCGTCACCGACGGCTGCTCGCAGTTGAGCTTCACGAAGCCGATGGTGCGCGCGGACAGGCACAGGCGGTACACGCCCGTCAGGTTCTTGCTCTGGCCCAGACCCTTGGGCTTCAGGTTCACCTGCCACACCTCGCGGTAGGCGGCCGTGGCGGGCGCCACTAGCCCGTAGCTGTCATCGGCCCCAGCGGCGCCGGCCGAGCCGCCCAGGGCGCCCGGCAGGGAGGCGCTGCAGGACCCAGAGGTGGCCGAGGAGGCGGGGGGCGCGTCGCCGGCGCTGGCGCGGCCCTCGCTGACCAAGTCGGTGAGCGCGCGGTACCAGCCCTCCTGCTCCTGCTCGTTCTCTGCTGCCACCGCGAAGTACTCGTCCTTGGTGTAGAGGGCGATCAGGTACTTGTGCTTGGCGTCGGCGCGCTTGTTGATGTTCAGGCAGCAGTCTAGCGCGATCACCCGCTTCGGGGCGCCCGCCTTGCTCCGCCACTTCTTCTCGCTCTCGTAGTACTCGAGCCGCGGCGGCTGCGGCGCCGACCCCCCGCCCGCCGTCGCTGTCGCCTCGTCGCTGCCCGCGCCGGGCCCGCGCAGAACGAAGAAGCGCTTGTGGCCGTGCTTCTGCTTGCGCAGGTAGCCGCACTTGCGCACGCTGTGGTTGTTGTTGTTGTTGTTGTTGAGATTGGGGCCGTCTCCGCTCGCCGGCCCGGGGAGCCCGTGCAGCGGCGGGCTGGCCATTGCCGGAGCTTCAGGCCGCGCCGCCCCGGCCCGGCGTGGAAGGGCTGGGGCGAGGGGCGGAGGGGGCGCGGGCGGGGGCGGCTCCCTCCCACCCTTTCGCCCGGCCGCCCGCCCGAGCACGCGTCCCTCGGGCCCAGGAGGTGGGGAAGGTCCGGGGAGGCCCGCGAGGGCCAGCACCGCTCGGTGGCGCAGAGCCCTCCGCGCTCCGGGGTTCCCGAGGATGCCCGGCGCTGGCGGTGGCCGCCCCCCGGCCCGGCTGCCCGCGGCCGCTGTCTCCCGGGGCTCTCGGGCGGCGCCTGGGGACCCGCTGGCTGGGCCGAGAGTCGGGGTCTTGGAGCCGCGGGGCCGAGCCTAAAGCGCGCGCGGCCGCACCGACGCTGTTGCGGTGCCGCGCTCCGGGGAGCCGGGGTGCGCCCGGGCTTTCAGGGTCCGCGATGCCGCTGGGGCTGCTGCTGCTACTGCTGCCAACGGCGACCCGGGCTCGTCGCGGTCCCCGCCGCACAGTGAGTAACACATCGCGCACCGAGTGACTGAACTAAGAAGAGCAAAACAACATGTGACTCGGCGTTACGCAGGCACACACGGCGCGGCTGCCCCGCCCCGCCGCCCGCATTGGCGCCGCGCCCCCGGACGGACGGCGCTCATAGCCAATAGACGTGGGGTTCGGTGGGGGGCGGGCTGCGCGCCCCCGCCCCGCCCCCCTTTCTCCCGGGGCCGTGTTTCCCGCCGTCCCCTCCCCCTCCCGCAGAGGCCCGGGCTGGGGCCCGGGCGGGGTGGAGACTGGGCCGAGCCTTATTAATCAGAGGCTCGTTGTGGATGCCGGCGGACGAGATGCCACCCAGGGCGGGAAAAGGGGCGCGGAGGAGGGGCGGGGGCGGGCTGCGGCGCGCAGGGCCTTCCTCCCGCCTTTGACTCAATTAATTGGGCTCCGAGCTTCCGCCGGGGAGGGGGCGCAGGGAGGGACAGGGCCGGGGGCGGGGCAGGCGGAGATCGCAGTGGAGACGGCGGCAGGGGCTGGGCGCGGAGGAGGGGACGGCAGCACCCCTCAGACTCCGCAGTGTTCTCGCCGCCGCCCGGCTCACCGGCGGCCTTGCGGGGCCAAGCAAGGCATTGAACTTGGCTGTCCCCTCGTCCCACCTCCACTCCCCCATTCCGGCGGGCGGGTCCGGCTCCCAAGCATGGGGTGGGCGCGCGCCCTCCCGCCCTCCGGAATGGGAAGAGGACCTTCCCCACGGCTCATTCGCGCCTGGGTGGTTCCCGGGTGCCCGGCCCGCCGGTTGTTTACCAGCATCATATTAGTCACCGGTGAGCTCTGGATCGATAACAGCTTCGTGCCCTTTCTCGGAAGGACAGCGGTGGGGCGAGGGGTGCGCGGGCGGGGCGCCCCGGAACCGGAGCTGCGCGGGCCGCGGTGGCTCCCCGGGCTCCCCCCGCTCGGGGGCGCCCTTCCCCCGCACCCCGCAGCCGCGGGCTCTTTCCGGGGCGTCGTGAGCGCCATTCACTTGTCAGGTTCTCGGGAAGTTGAAATCGTGTTTGGGATGTAATAGGAGAAAGGGAAGGGCGAGCAGGCGTGGAAAAACGCGGTTTCCATAGCGCCGGGAGGAGGGCGGGCCTCGGCCGGGAGACAGCCCCGCGCTGGGGTCTCCGCGCGGCGCCCGCCCTGGGCCAGACCCCCCTGCGCCCGCGCGGACGGCGGTGGCCGCTCCCGTCCCTGCGGGCGCGCACCGGGCGGTGGCCGCCGCGTTGAAGATGTCGGTGAAGAACCGCTTCGAATTGTTGTATCTCCGTGGCTTTTGTGACTTTGAAAGTCGGCGACGAATAAGCACCCACACAATTGCATCCCCACCCGACAAAGTGAGGGTGGGGATTCCTAGAGCTCCAGATCCTGCGGAGTGAGGAGGCTGAACAAAACAAACCCTTGCCTGCTCTTAAAAAATAGTGTTTTCATGAAATAATTTGCAGTAGTATATCTTACCATAATTTTGGCTTTTTAAAATTAAATTCAGGGCGTTTATCTTTGTTCTCTATAATTTATAAAATTCTTTTAAATGTAAGAAAATCTCAAATCTAAAAAATAATTTAAATCTGTAAATTTTGAAAGGGTGATAAATATCTATATTGTATTTATGTAAAATTATGTTAATTTTTTGTGCAGAGGGCCCTGGCTACACAAAGATCATAGCATTTTTATGTTTAACCTGTATAGTTATGATAATTGATGAGTGGCATAAATTCGGGAAGAACAATCAGTATGCCGAATATCGGCATAAAATTTGCCTCAGTGAGGCCTAAAGTTGATTTTCCATCTTTAAATCATGCCTTAACATAATATTGTAAGAAGTGCCAGTTTGCGCTGTGCGCCTGAGTGCGCGTGCCCGCGTGCATGTTGGGGGTGCCACCTTTATGAATGTTGTGCTTTGGTTTTCTGTTATTTTTAGATCTTGTTGCTTTTTTTAATGTTAACAAATTTTGCCTAGCAAAATGTCTGCACAGAGAGGAAAGATGAAGGGATTCTTGGTGCTGGAAAAAATATGTGGCCCAATTGTCCTGGCTTTGTGATAACTGACATCCCCCTCGGAGGCGCGTCATTGGGCCTGTGTGTGCCCAGCCCTCGCTAGCACAGGACCACGGGGCTTCCTCTTTTCTGCGTCTTGTAATGGTTTCTTGTGAAAAGGTATCTTTTGCCATTGTTTGATTCCTTTTTGGTTTTTACTTCTAAAACAGATTAGATTTTGACATGTGTATTGAATATTTACTTGCTGCGCCTGTGAGATGTTAGCAAGTGTGATCTTTTTTGTTTTTTCTTAGGGTCATGTTACCGTGAAATGACAATATTTTAAAGATAATGTATCGGAAGCTTTCAGTTGTCAGTTAATGCCTCCTCCTTCCTCAGATACTGAGCTCGGGGCAGAGAGAAGGCAAAATAAAGATCACCTGTTTTAGTGGGTTCTCCTATCATACAAATGACCAGGCTATAGCAAACTGCATACTGTCATCTTGACGTTAGAACCTCCTGGAAATACAAATGTGGGAGGTACAATTTCAGTTCTCATTAAGAATCAGCCCATGAAACAAACCAGCAGTAAGAAACTCTGTAATTAGAAGTATCCCAGCCTTTTTTCTCAGCCAAGGAACTCGTTTTCTTTCTTCCTTTAAATTGCCAGTTAAGCTATTTATTTATTTAAAGCTTGTTCTACACCTTGTGATTTTCCAACTGTTCCTCCATACTTTTTCAGCGGAAGTCAGCTCGCAACATCTGCCAGCGCTCTGCACGCTGGGCTGGGTGCTGCTGGTGTGGCGCGCGGCCAGCAAACAGTCAGGGAAATTGTTTCTCATGGTCCAAGATCTTGCAGTGGAAGCTTCCTTTCCTTTCTCAGATAGCAAATGGCAATATCTTAACAAGGAGGTTTTTTGTTTTTTTCTATTTTTAACACAGAGTCATATACAACAATGATTCTTTCAGAAAAAAATCCTTTCTGAAATAATTTAATTACTTTTCATAAAGGAATCAATTATATAAACGCATAGAAATTAAAAATGTGTTGTAAGTCCACCATGCTGGTAACAAGCATCACTCGTTTTCTTCTTTATTTTATATAAGACACGTGTCTAGGAGAAGAAAGGCAGATAACATTTCAACGCTTGTGAGATTTTCTTGTTCTTTTTAATTCTTAACTCTGGAGATGTTTGCCAGTGTTTTGTATTTAGATGAACTTGAGCTAAAAACTGACTCAGCAGATTGTTAAGGAGAATGCTATATAATCAGCTAGAATAACTTTAATTTAAAATGTATACCGCTTAGGAGGTATAGATTTTAACTTCACAGGATTATGTCAGAGGATATATTTAATCTTCAAAAAGAATGGCAAGATTTCATCATATTTCACTTTATTAGATAATGTTGTTCAGTAGCCCATTTAATAAATTTCCATGTCTCTGATTAATGTACCATGTACAGACGATTCTTAAGGGGACTTCCTTTCCAGCATGTTTTTCTGCACAAGCTTATTTGCTAATATGTTTCAACTGAAGTTTCACAAGAATTTTGTAACATGCTAACTCTGTGTACAGTGCAACAGAGTAATTTACAGGATAGAATGTGACTGTTATTTGGAACGTTCACTATGGATGGTATTGCAAGCACTTAAAGAACCAGGATTTGTTAATGAAATGTATCAATTCGTTGGGAATTGTGAAGACTTTCTAGTGTGGTATTTATTCTGCTCATTAAAATATTAGTTTCTTTCCTAAATGTTCATTTGAGGAGGATTTCTAAATGAATGATTATTTACTGCGCATATATGGTTGAGTTAACTCCTGTAACTTTTTAAATAAGAATTCTTTTGAAAAGTTTATGAATTGAATTAATACTGTTTAGAAAAATATGTAGTAGGTGCAAATGCAGTTAATCTAATCAATATTTGAACTACTTTTATTTTAAGTATAATTATGTCAAAGGAATATAAACATGTAAATGCCCAATTAAAAACTGACTGAAGCTATGAACTTAAAATTCTTATTAATGCATTTTGGATTTTGTTGTGTTTGAATTTTGATACTGTATTTCTCCATTAAAACAAAAACTTGTTTTCCTAAAAAGCTTTCAGTTATTGGGATGAAAATTACATATTAATGGCTGTGTGACATTACTAAATATAAAAAAGTATAGAAGCCCCGTCTTAGACCACCACTTCTCCTTGGAATGTTTGGCCCTGTAATAAAATAACACCAATATTTTTATTGACTACACTGAATCCCTGTGTACTGCTAGCTGTTAATGTTCTAGCTGCCAGATGAAACTTTTTTTGTTCCTGCCAGAGCAGAACAGAATTGTCTGCTTCTCAATCTGTACATCATAAACAGATGACATTAAAAATGTCTCCAAAATGACACAGCTATATTTGCTGGGAGAGGGAGGGGATTGCTCAGTGAAGACAACTGGGAGTGTCCTTGGACCCAATACAGCCTCATGAAGGTGGAAAGATCAACCTGTGTTCATTGATTGCCCGGTTGATTCTAGGAGTGCGTTTTCACCCTGTTTTTGTACACTGCTCAGGAGGTTAATTGCAGGATGAGAGCCCCTGGCTTTTTGCTGGATGCTCTACTGTTTTGTAGAATGTCTTGTGGTCAGAGACCTCCTCTTCCGCAGTTGTTCACCTGCTGTTTCTAGGTCTGCCTTTGGAGTCTGCTTTGTGGAGTTGTTGTGAAATTCAGCCTAAAGATAATAGAGGAAACATGACCTTCTCTTGTGAGTGCTGCCACCAACTGGCAATGTTTCTTCCAAAGGCAGAGCTACTGACCACTCACTGGTAAGGAAGGATGTGGTCGTTTTTATAGACAAGTTGCTTGCAACTTAACATAAATTCACTTTGCGTGGATATTGAAGAAAGTTAATAGAAATAATTTGAGATGAAACAAAGATGATGAGTGACTCAGAACAATATCACAGGACAAGTGAGGAACGCGTATGCTAGTAAGTAGGAGAACTGTTATTTTATAAATGAGTAAGAACTAGGCAAATATGTCCACATTTTCTGTTGCATTTTATATTCCTTTGTATGTTTACTTAGCAAGAAAGTTGAACAGAAAATGTGTATCAATGTTCATTTAAGATTATAGAAAACTATTTGGCCAACAAAATAAAAAGGAAACAAGAATTGAATTCAGTTTTATTTTAGAATGTTTACTAGATCAAATGTGAATTACAATCAAGATTTGCTGGCTGGGCATCATGGTTCATGCCTATAATCCTAGCACTCTGGGAGGCTGTGGTGGGTGGATTGCTTAAGCTCTCAAGTTCGAGATCAGCCTGAGCAAAATCAAGACTACGTCTCTACTAAAAATAGAAAAACTGAGGCAAGAGGATTGCTTGAGCCCGAGTTGGAGGTTACTGTGAGCTGTGACACCATGGCACTCTACCCAGGGTGACAGCTTAAGATTCTGTCTCAAAAAAAAAAAGATTTCCTTGTCTTCAAGCAAAGTCTTTGTCACATTCTCCCCCACATGGAATTTTAAGTCTGAAATTCTTTTTAGAATAAACCAAAGTCATCTTAAAAGATACTGACAAACTTTGTAAAACTATGGATGGGAAAGTTAACGTACTCTGAAAACTATCAGTAACAAAAATATGTCTTAGAAACTATAATGAATGGGGCTAATAAGTGTGAAATCTTTTTGATTGAGTAAAACTACTTAAACTTACATACTCACTACTAATTTGTCAATTCTAATTGTACACACTACATCTTCTTTCTTAATTGCTTTGGGTCCCAATCTTTAAGCAGTGCAGGCAGAAGATATTTGAGTTAGTGTATGTGTTTAGAGCAATTAGTCAATAGAGCACAAGCATCAGAAGTCGTGATTAATTTGCTACTAAACATGTCTTTGAAGTACCTTTATGAATGAATAAAAAAGCTGTTATGTAAAATAGCGGAAACACTAATAATAACTAGTGAGAGGAGTTTGTCAGAGAACTCGCAGATATTGTAACATTTGATCCTTACCAGTGTGTGCAGCAAATAAAAATAAATCATTCTCCTACAATGCAGATATTACACACATCGCGGAACTCCATTGTTGACCACCTCCTTCAATTGACCTAGTTTTCATAGACTGGACATGCACGACATGTAGGTAGCAGTACAGCAGGCCTAGTTCCTTATGTTGACTGCTTCTGTATGTTGACCAGTTTGTTACAGTCCCTTGGGCAGTCACCTTACAGAGGTTCTACTACTGTATGTGATTATAACACAGCTGGGAATTGAATAGAGATCTTCTTATTCTTCTACTGTGTAATCTTTACTAATCTGTGCTATGGTATAGACTATGTTTAAGAAGGACAGTTAGCTACTTGTACGTGTGTTATACATTTTTCCTTATGTAGAACTCTTACAAGATAAATGTTATATTGTAACAAGTAAATTGAAAGCATATGGATTAGTGAGGTTCACAAGAAAATAAAGCAACAACTTTTGGAATTGATACAAATACCATTTATTGTTAGTGCCCACTGACTGTTACATGGAGATTTCAGTTCAGATAAACACATTCTAAGAATTACTCCTGGAAGTGTAGACATCAGCCTGCACTGTGATGTTTGCTAGTTCTTTACCAAAGGTTTAGATGTCAGCCTGAGGGGGTCTTCTAAAAGAGAAAAAAGAATTATTTATTGAAAATACCTTAAAATTGTATTTTATTCTACAAGAATGTCTTCTGAAGGTAGTACAATTGAGAATTAAAAGACCATAATTCCCACTGCTATTAAAAACACATAGAAAATGAAATAGAATATTTTGAGACTTGCAATTTTTCTGTTTTATTTTAGTAAACTTACAACTAATTTTAAAGCTTCTTCATGCTAAAAGTACAACACAATTTCAGATTAGCACCCACCTTCATTTAAATTTATAAGGAACATAAATTTAAAAGAAAATTAATGTACAGATTAATTTTTTAGCTTTAGTATTATGTTACTAATTTTTAGTTATAGAATAATAGAAAATGGGCTTATTCTTTATTATGAAGGTACATTTATGGCTTTTTCTATTCAAAATATAAAATTAGCAAACATTAAACTACTAAATATATGTTAAATATTTGTTATGTCTGAAACATATTCCAAGAAGAATTACCTAGAACACAGGTCTTTGCCCCTTCATCATTCTATCTAAATAACAAGGCACTATTTTCCCTAAATGTTTGAGGAATTCCTTTTTTTTCTTTTACCCTTTGTTACAACATTGTCACATATAATTTGAAAACAAACTGGTGTGTGTGTGTGTGTGTGTGTGTGTAATAACCATCATCTGGTGTGTTTCTTAGCTTTTGTAACATGTAACTTTAATTTCTAATGCTGCTATTTTTGCCTCTTCTCACTAAAATGTTTCTTACTTTTGAAGTGTTCGTGGATGTTAAAAGTTATTGCTTTTTACTATAATGGTAGAGAAAGCAGTTTTCATCTTTGAGCCTAGGAAGTTTCACATAGTATCAAATGTCTCATTAGGTTACATATTCAAGACAATTCCAGGAAAAGATGATAAAAAGATAAAGTGAAAAAACAGGAAATGAACTCCTTATTGGTTATATAGATTTATCTTCTGAGTGAAATTATGTTTGTACTTAGAAGAAAGGGGATGAATGAGAGCAAGCAGAAGGTAAACCAAGGCAGTGTTAAAATCAGTCTTTCTGTACAGGTGTCCACAAGGTTGTGCGCAGTTTTAAATTACACACTCTTTTAAATTGCACACAAACTTCGTGGCCACGCTGTGTCTTTTTAAAGTTATTGATGTTAAATATTGAGCCGTTAACATTTAGATTGATTCAGAAGTAACCCTGAGAGCTGTGCGGGACACGTCTCTCTCTGCAGAGAGCCTCCCGCCGCCCTGCTTTAACAGCATCACATTCCCTGTCATCCATTTCCGAATTAAATTATTCATATAATTAAACTATTTCCTGTTTGTCTCACTACTGTTTTCTATTTGTTCTTTTTCTTTCAATTTCTGAAACAAGCTTGCTTTTCTCGTTTCTAAATGGAGTTTGCCATCTCTAGCGGTCTCCATGTCATGGAGAGGGAGCTTTTTATGTCCTCAGGTTTGTTTTCTGCATGACATTCCTAGTCATGATCGGATTACAATTTCAAGCTTAATTATGCAGAACTAAAATATCTTAGTGATAATAAACAAGCGCCCATTTGACAAGGAAGGCACATGGATCCCAAAGGGACGGAGGGTGGTCAAACTCAGTGCTGGGTCTCCTGATGGGCAAGCTGAGGGGTTCATCGGAAGTCAAGGTAGTAAAAGGCTCTAAACTTCGTGTCACGGAAGCTGGTTATACTGAGTTAAATGTTAGTAATTTAGTTTACTTTTACGTGATGTTTTAAAATGCTGGTGCTGCTTAGGTGTACATTGCAAGGAACCATCTGTTTAGTAAGAATAATTTTGAATAGATGCTTCCTGGTTACATGGCTGTAAATTCATGGTAACCCATTGAAATATTTGTTTGTCAAATTTATCAGCCTGTCTCAAGCACCTACTTTGTGCCAGACACTCTGATCCTGTGGCCCTCAAAATACAAACCTGCAAAAGTCACCGGGCTTGGCTTGCAGGGAAGTGTAACAAGGCCTGGGAGCACAGCAGCCTCCTCGGGAAGCTCACAGTCCAGCGGAGAGCCTACATGCAAACAGCCAGATAAAGGTGAATTGTGCTAAGTATAAAAATAAACCCAATCCCATAGGCAAAGTAGTGTGTTATTAAGCCGACCTTTTATGGCACTGGAGGATAATTTTAATTATTCAATACATGTGACAGGTAGAGCCAGAAAATATATTTGAAGAAACATCAAGGTTGTCTCCTTTCACTCAAGTGTCAGGTGAATCAAAGATTTAGATACTAAAACATGAAATTATAAGACTTCAGAGGAAAAGAAAAATATTTACAAATGTGACATTATAAAATAGCATTCTGTAGGGGAAACAGTAAAAATGAAGTTAAAGTACAAACGGCAGGCTGGGAACCGTCACAGCCCTTACACAGATAAGGACTCACTGTTTAATCCCTGAGCGCTCCTGAAGGTCCAGTAGAGAGACCAAAACACACTTCAGACATGGGTGGATGGTCTGAACACACAGTCCGTAACAATGAAATCAATGCAAGAAAGTCTTCAACTCAGGAAAGCTTGCTGAACGTTTCTTATAATGGACTGATGTAAATTGAAACCACAGTGTGGTGAGATAGTTCACCTATCAGATTGGCATAGATGGAGATGTTTGATAACACAGTACGTTTGCCAGAAGGTTGGGAAATAGGTCCCCACCCCAGGCTTCTAGGGGTATAGACTGAACCAGCATTTCTGCAGGCCCCATTTGGCTGCATCTATCACAATGACAAATGTCTGTGTTCTTTGACCCACAATTTAACTTCTAGGAACAACCTGTGCACCCGTGAAGTGATTTCTTTACAAGGATATTCACTGCAATACTGTTCAGAATAGAAACCTGTACACGGCACCTGTGGTTCAGTGGGTAGGGTGCCGGCCCCATATACCGAGGGTGACGGGTTCAAACCTGGCCCCGGCCAAACTGCAACCAAAAACAGCCGGGCGTTGTGGCAGGTGCCTGTAGTCCCAGCTACTCGGGAGGCTGAGGCAAGAGAATCACCTAAGCCCAGGAGTTGGGGGTTGCTGTGAGC
>NW_003852556.1:3257314-3260571 GCF_000181295.1 Otolemur garnettii | reverse complement strand
CCCACTCCCAGGGCTGCCGATGCCGCTGTGGGTGCTAACCCGGGTGAGAAGGGCCCACATCACCCACTCCCAGGGCTGCCGATGCCGCTGTGGGTGCATAGAGAAGGGAACACTTTCACACTGTGGATGGGACTGCAAACTAGTACAGCCTCTTTGAAAAGAAGAATGGAGAACCCTCAAGGAGCTAAATGTCAGCTTTCCATTAGATCTTCCCATCTCGTTACTGGGTCTCTACCCAGAAGAAAAAAAAATTATTTACCATTAGGTCATTTATCCTTGAATGTTTATAGTAGCTCGATTCAGAATCACAAAGATGTGGAAACAACATCAGCAAGTGCCCATCAACCCGAGAACGGACTATAGGCTGTGTATAATATGGAGTGCTGCTCAGTCATGACAACGATGGAGACTTGACATCTTTTGTGTTTACTGGATGGAGCTGAAGAACACCCTTCTAATACAGCATCTTGGGAATGGAAAAGCAGAAGGCTCATATACTCAATACTAACTTGAAACCAGTAGGTGGACATCTGCAAGCCCACATGAGCGGAAACACAGATAAATTCAAGAAGGGGAGGGGAAGGGAAGGGGGCCCAGAAGGCCTCCACAGAACGGCTACAGTCTCTGCGTGCCTGGCACACTTCCTGGGCAAAGGACTCCAATATAACTACAACTTTTCCTAACAAATGCAAACAATATAATGTAGTTGCATGTACCCTTATATTAATCCAAAATTAAAAAAAAAAAACCTGCAAACCACATGTTCCTGAGCAGAGACTACGCCTGGGACAGGGGCAGTGACCAGGCTCACCTGTCGGTGCCACTCCAGGTACTGGTGGGGGATGGGTAGAGAAGCTCGCATGGTGGCTACTGGTCGGGGATGGGTAGAGAAGCTCGCATGGTGGCTTCCGCCGCTTTTTGCGAGTCCTGTGGCTTCCCTGTCGGCAGTGAGGGCAGTCCTGCTCCCCAGAAGGTGTGCTAGAGGAAGGTGTGCTGAAAACGTCATCGGGGGGTCTCAGCCGCGGTGGGAGCCTGCCCGGCCCCTCCTGTTGCCCATTCGTTTCTCAGGCCTCAGGGTCCATTTTTTATAGAAGCTCTTTCTCCCCACGAAGGTCCCTGTAAGCGCCAAGCTTTTCACTGCCCTGTCTCAGGTCCCTGCCATCCTCTAGGAATTCCCCTGGGCTTACACAGAGGTTCCCGAATATTCTCTCCCTCTGCTCCTTGGCAACAAGTGAACGCTTGAGTAAACAAGTCAACATAGGCGCTGGCTTGGGCGGCACGTATACTGAGACAACACAGGATCAATGCCGGCCTCCTGCTGACGACCGGCCGGTAGTTTTCCACGTGAAGGTTCACGACCATTTTCACCTCTGCTAATAATCAAGCCACTTCCTCTGTGCACTCGGATGGGTGGGCGTCCGTCTGGAAGGACGCGTGTGACGTAGAGAGGTACGCTGTATCAAGTGCTCAAAAGGACAACGCCGGCCCTCAAAGAAAGAGGAGCGAGTTTCCACCAGCTTGAAAAGAGTGAAAAGAGAACAGGACTGCAAATAAACACAGTGAACAAAGCTGGGGCGCCCCGGAGTGTTGCGAAGACTCCCAGGGCGGTACATGGAACCACGTGCACCAGCCTCCGGGAGGCCCCCACGTGCGTCCTCATCACTCCCCAGGCTCCTCGGTCCCCTAAAGTAAGCACGGTCCGAACTTTCACTTCCTCGCGGGTTTTTATTGCCACACTTAGAGGTGATGTGTTTTAAAAGCTACTCCTCCCCCATCCCGTTATTTTTCTTGCAGTTCATCAGTTGAAGAATGTGCGCCCTTGTCACGTGGTGTTCCCTGCAGACCGTATCTGCTGATTGCTGACTACGCGCAGAGTCGCCGGTGTCGCGGTGTCTCTATGCAGCTGGCTTTCGCAGGACTATGAGCGGCTTCAGGCTCTGTTCTCAGAAGACGCACGGTATCTGATTTTTCTCTTTCTTGATGATAACAGTCATCGTTGTTCAAAGCCTGGATGCGTAGGTTAGCCAGGAACTAGAAAATACTTAAATTCTAATTCAATAATTTTGTTTTTATTTATTTATCTGAAATAATCTTATAAAGAAACCCTCATCTAATCATGCAAACTTAACGTAGTATAAGCAGAAATAGTGCTGGGTGCTTCTTTTCATTTGCTAATATCTTGGGATGATGAACTTCTTACCTTCTTCAGAAATAGCAATTTAAAAATTTATCATTACGAATGCAAGGACTTAGACTATGTGTTGGTTCATGCCTGCTTGGACCTGGTGCAGAGCTCGCTTTCACTCTGGACTCCTCTCAGAACTGACGGTTTTGAGAGTCACTAGATGGTCTGGGTCAGAACGGGTTTCCAGGTGAGGTGCTGCTGCTTCTAAGACCCCAACAAAGCCACCAACAGCTGTGCCACCATCTTGGGGGCAGGAAACATGAGGTACAATCCTATGCTTTGGAGTGGCCATTTAGTGACATGCCTTAGATAGTTGGACAGGAAAATTTCATGGATATTTGATTTCTCTGAGTCCCTTTAAGTGTTATCTGACACACATTTCTAAGGTACCACTTGGGACACATTTTGC
Source organism: Otolemur garnettii (assembly GCF_000181295.1). NCBI lineage: Eukaryota > Metazoa > Chordata > Mammalia > Primates > Galagidae > Otolemur > Otolemur garnettii. Next base: position 3,257,977 of record NW_003852556.1, on the reverse strand, counting down.
CAAGTCCAGGGATCATGGTACATGGATACGGTGGGCCAGTGTGGGTCTGCACGTACAACCTGTGGATTACATTGTAACAAAAACATCAATGTTGATGGAGCTGTTTGACAGCACAGTGGACACACCACTATGATTCCATCCTCAAAGCAAAATGCTTTTGATCCTCCTAATGGGGAATTCAAAGAAATCATTTGCCGGGTCAATAGCTGCACACCTTACCTGTGCAGAAGCTTTTAAGCTTGATCAGGTCCGATTTACTTGTTTTTGTTGTTGCTGTAATTGCCAGTGGGGTCTTCTGCATAACTAAGGACCCAACCAACAAAGCAAGTAGACAACCTTCAGAATGGGAGAGGACATTTGCATATTAGGACTCTGACAAAGGGCTAATAACCAGAATCTACAGAGAACTCCAGCAAATCAACAAGAAAAGAGCAAACAATACAATTAGTCACTGGGCAAGAGACATGAACAGAACCTTATCCTGAGCAGACAAGAATGGACAACAAACACATGAAAAAAATGCCTGTCGTCCCAGATCATCAGAGAAGTGCAAATCAAAACCACCTGGAGATATCCCCAAGTCCCAGGGCTGCTGATGCCGGTGTGGGTGCTAACCCGGGTGAGAAGGGCCCACATCCCCAAGTCCCAGGGCTGCTGATGCCG
>NW_003852556.1:3243307-3256874 GCF_000181295.1 Otolemur garnettii | reverse complement strand
AGAAGGGCCCACATCCCCAAGTCCCAGGGCTGCTGATGCCGGTGTGGGTGCTAACCCGGGTGAGAAGGGCCCACATCCCCAAGTCCCAGGGCTGCCGATGCCGCTGTGGGTGCTAACCCGGGTGAGAAGGGCCCACATCGCCCACTCCCAGGGCTGCCGATGCCGCTGTGGGTGCTAACCCGGGTGAGAAGGGCCCACATCACCCACTCCCAGGGCTGCCGATGCCGCTGTGGGTGCATAGAGAAGGGAACACTTTCACACTGTGGATGGGACTGCAAACTAGTACAGCCTCTTTGAAAAGAAGAATGGAGAACCCTCAAGGAGCTAAATGTCAGCTTTCCATTAGATCTTCCCATCTCGTTACTGGGTCTCTACCCAGAAGAAAAAAAAATTATTTACCATTAGGTCATTTATCCTTGAATGTTTATAGTAGCTCGATTCAGAATCACAAAGATGTGGAAACAACATCAGCAAGTGCCCATCAACCCGAGAACGGACTATAGGCTGTGTATAATATGGAGTGCTGCTCAGTCATGACAACGATGGAGACTTGACATCTTTTGTGTTTACTGGATGGAGCTGAAGAACACCCTTCTAATACAGCATCTTGGGAATGGAAAAGCAGAAGGCTCATATACTCAATACTAACTTGAAACCAGTAGGTGGACATCTGCAAGCCCACATGAGCGGAAACACAGATAAATTCAAGAAGGGGAGGGGAAGGGAAGGGGGCCCAGAAGGCCTCCACAGAACGGCTACAGTCTCTGCGTGCCTGGCACACTTCCTGGGCAAAGGACTCCAATATAACTACAACTTTTCCTAACAAATGCAAACAATATAATGTAGTTGCATGTACCCTTATATTAATCCAAAATTAAAAAAAAAAAAAACCTGCAAACCACATGTTCCTGAGCAGAGACTACGCCTGGGACAGGGGCAGTGACCAGGCTCACCTGTCGGTGCCACTCCAGGAAGGCTTTCTAGTCCCTCATGAAGTCAGTGTTTTCTTCCTCCTTTGAGATTCAGAACTTAACTTTTCACAGATGGTGATTCTGTGGCTGGTCACATACTGTCTTAACTTATTGCATGCACACTTTTTACTCACACTTGAGTGTCCTCAAAGACCGTGCAGGTGAATGCTCCGGCCCTGTCCCTGCTCATGTCACACTCGGTGCTCAGACAGCTGTGGCTGCTGGTGGCAGGACAACCAAGTGCTGAGCAGAGCTGGGGCAGAGGGACAGGGCTCCTGCCTTCTTCCAACTCCACAGTCCTAAGGCTATGTTTACATATTCCTTCAAATGCAAAGACCAAATGATGTTATTTGCTGCCTTCTTCAGACCGCAAAATTATCCTGGAAGAGTAGGTCAAAACCAGAAATGAGCCAGGTGCCTTGGGCTCACTGGCACGTCAGAATGTTAGGAGTTGTCTACAGCAGAAAGAGTCCTCTCCACCGGGAACAGTCCTCAGGGTCATAACAAACAGGTGCTTCACAATGAGGCAGCAGAGGCCACCACTGATGACAACTGAAGGGCAAGGCAGGTGTCCCAGCCCTGCCCAGGACGGTCCCCGGGGGGGGGTAGAAGCCCCACTGAAGACCTCCCTCCCTGCCTGAGCAGCCTCACTGCACTCAGCCACAAAAAGGATGCCGGCTCCAGAGGTGCATCCGAGTGGCTTGTCTGACTGCAGTGGTGCTGGGGCTGGGACCTGGGTGGACTGCCCCACAGGTCTGGGCTCCTGCTGTGATGCTGAGACACAGATGAGCCGAGTGTCTGTGATAAGACCCTGGACACTTAATGCTCACCTGTGTGATCAGGATGCAGTGACCTCAGAGCTGGAGGAAGGGTCATGTGCCACCCACAGAGCAGTCAGAATGTCCCTCGAGGGAGAGGAGGACAGGTGTGGGAGTGGAGGGTGGACCCCATCGGCGTGTAAGAGAGTTCAGTCACTCTGGAAGATGCTATATGCTCCAAACACTTTCTGCCTAACCCATGACCAAGATTTATGGAGCTCTTACACTGTGCCTCACTCTCATTCCCCTGAAAGACAAATTAATCTGTTTTACTGCATAGGTGATCAGAGGACATTAAGACTAAGCAGAGTTTTAAAAATCACCTTCAGGGTTCCAGCGGCCATCCTAAAGAAACACAAGTTGACAGCCGAGATCAGAGGGGACAGACGGCTGTGGGCGCTGCACTGCTGTTTGATGGGAGGCCCGTCAGCACAGGCAGCAGATGGCCCAGCTCCAACCACTCTAAATCAAGAAAGATTTACTGGCCACAAACAGAAAGGTCTGGCCACGAGCTCAGTGCATTTCTGTAGGGCCAGAGCAAGGCTGGCTGGCACCTGCACTGTCTCCATTCCTCACTGGCACCCCACCCTCACAGAGACAGACGGGGATGGTCAAAAGAGTCTGAGGGGTGAGGAGGCAGGACAGGGTGAGTGGGGACCCGGCATGTGACCAGGGGTTAAAATGTACAATCTCAGTAATGTTTCACTTTTTAGTTGATATATGAAACACAAAAATTCTAAATATGTCACTTCATGGATTTTTGACTTTTACATATTAATACCTGTGTACTTGAGCTCAATCCAGAGCCCCAGGAGGATCCTCGATAGCGTCTCACAGTTAGCACAGGTTTATTACCGGGGTCTTTCCTGCCTGTGTCTTTGTATAAATGGAATCGTACAGTCCTCTCTCTTTTGCTCAATGTAGGGTTGTGAGATTAACTCACGCTGTTGCCTGTGGCAGGGGTTTGTTCTTTTTTGTTTCTGTGTAATGCTGCATCACATGGACGTATCCTGATTGACAATCTGTCCCACCCTGTATGGATATTTAGCTTGTTTCCAGCCTTGGTACTGTTATAAGAGCTGTCAGGAGCATTCTTGTACATGGCCTTTGGTAAAAACAAGTGCCCACTTATGTGGGACATTTACCCATAGCCACAGAAGAACTTCCATAATGACAAAGGTATGAATAACAAAGTGTATCAAAGTATCATTTACAACTTTAAAAAGGGAACAAATGTAGATCAGCAGGGGAAAGATAGCTCATGGAATACACAGTCTTGGGAAGCAGTGTTTCTATGTAGAAAAACTTTGAATAAATAAAACTTTGAAAACTCTGAATAAATAAAACAATAAATGATAAGAAAACATAAGCAATAATTATGCCTTGACGAAGAAGGAATTTCTGGGCAGCACCTGTGGCTCAAGTAGTAGGGTGCCAGCCCCATATACTAGATGTGGCTGGTTCAAACCCAGCCCCAGCCAAAAAAAAAGGAATTTCTTTTTTTTTTGAGACAGAGTCTTACTCTGTTGCCCTAGATAGAGTGCCATGGTCTCACAGTTCACAGCAACATCCAACTCTTGGGCTTAAGCAATTCTCTCCCCTCAGTCTACCAAGTAGCCAGGACTACAGGCGCCCGCCATAATGTCCAGCTATTTTTTGGTTCCAGTTGTCATTGTTGCTTAGCAGGCCCAGGCCGAGTTCCAGCCTGCTACCCTTGGTATATGTGGCCGATACTGACTGAGCTTGGGCACCACCCAAAGAAGGAATTTCTAAGCATGAAAATTTACTAAACAATCCACAGTGGAAAATAGAGAGAAATTTTGAGTACATAGCAATTTTAAACTTTTGCAGGTCAAGAAACAATGAAATTAGAAATTACCACATAATTTGGAAAAATATTCATAACAAATACATCACAAAGGATTGATGACCTTACTATAATAAAAGTTCATGTAAACAGGTGACAAAAACATCCACCTAAGAAGAGTTGGCAGAACTGTAGAAGTGGATTTACGCTGTGTCTAATAAACAAGGAAACACTTCAACCTTACTACCAGTGAGGGAAGAGCAGATTAACTCACAGGCACATCAATTTTCAAGCATCACAAGGTACACACTTAACACCATTCGCACCGAGAGCTGGAGAGAATGGAAGCAGAGGGGTCTTCTTAGGTGCTACTGGGACAACGTCTCAGAGAAACATTCAGTAATATACATGTGGCACTTGAAAACATTCAGAAACGTTGAACCAATATCTCTATATTCAGGAATCTGTCCCTTAGGAATAATGCAGAATATAAATGGAAATGAAAGTAGGATATTCATTAAAACATTATCATTGCAAAGAAATGAGAAAAAAGTGATATCTAACATTAGGAAGACAGAAAAAATGACTTTTTGAGCTTATGATGCAATATGGCCCAGGCATTAAATGATGACAGTCTTTAAATGATGCGGTGTTGCCACCACCCCTGTGGGTGCTGCCTGAGCCCCAGGATGGCCCCAGGACAAAGGGCACTGAGCTGGTCCTCCCCACGGCAGGGCAGCGGCAGAGTCAGACCCATGCAGATGTTGGCTTCCTGGACATAGAGTCTGAGCTGCGAACTGAGAGACTGGGAAAGAGCCCCTGGGGTGTCTTCAGAACCTTGGATAATTCCAGCCAGGCCATAGATTGGTGAGGGCACCAGGAGAGAGTGGGGAGTTGTCCACCTGCTCTTGAAATAAGGAAATGTCTCGATTCCCAGCAAGTAAGGATTGCTGTGGGTTCATCTAGTTGAGTGAAGGAGATAGAGGTGGGGGTACCCGGGCTGGGGGTGGGAGGAGAAAGCTGGAGAAAGACATGGCAGACACCAACTGATCCAGGAGAGTTCCCACACACAGACCCAGGCACAGTGAGGGACCAAGCATGGCTGGGGGCGGGGGGAGAATTCAAATGAAACGTGAAGAGCGGTGACTGATCCCATTTAACTTCGTGTTATTCTGAGCTGTGGAAACATTACAGGTTCCAAAAGAAAAGGAACAGTGTTACCTTCCTCCCTGTGACAATGAAAGGGGTGGAACTGCAGGAGGCCAAGACCTGCAAGTTTCTTTCCCACTGCCCCCGGCTTAAACCAGGTTATATTTATGACTTAATTATGTAAGTTGAAATTTCTGAGAAGCTAAATCAGCACCAAACATTAAGCAGAATTAGTAGCACTTTTATGGGTCTGAAGCACAGTGTCTGTCCTAACACTGATATTGTACTTTTATTGCATGAACCCTATTATTAACTAAATGATCAGGGACGTTATCTGCCACCGATCAGTGCAGGGACCACTATTCCTAGTGTGGTGTTTGTGGGTGATGGCTCTGTGGCTTTATGTGGCAGTCACAGCCAACTCAAAGCAAATGCTACAAGGTGGCTCTCAAAATGAGATTTTTTTCTTTTGAGACAGCCCTGGGCTGGAGTGCCACTGCATCATCACAGCTCACTGAAATCTCAAACTCCTGGGCTCCAGAGATGCTCCTGCCTGAGCCTCCTGAGTAACTGGGACTACAGGCACAAGCCACTGTACCTGGCTAATTTTTCTAATTTTGGTAGAGAGGAGTGTCGATCTTGCTTAAGCTGGTCTCCAGTTCCTCGCCTCAGGTGATCCTCCCACCTTGGCCTCCCAGAGTGCTAGGATTATAGGCTGATCCACCACATTCCACCTGAAAACTGGGTTCCTTGCCACATCATTCCAAGTTATCACAGGTTACTTCAATCTGTAAATGAGAGAAGAAAGTTTGTTCTGCTCTTTGTTTACCCATATTACAAAGTATAATTCATACTGCAAATGAACTTCCATTCATATATGTCTTACTAAGAAATAAGTCCTTTGTGGGTTTGATAGCTTTAAAATTTTTAAATAACTTTGTTCAAATATATTTTATTTGGTATTGCTAGGTATTGGTGTGACATAGGGTTCATATCAAGTGTCACTGAAGGAATGTGTATATAATTGTTGTATGTTCTTTCTAAGTATAAAACAAAGGAATAAATCTTTAAAATGTTTTCTGGATAGAATGTATTATAAAAAGTTGAGTCGAGTTTTCCCTTTCTGGCAACCTTGCAGATTTGATATTGTGAAAAATCTCTGCTATAAAATAAAATAAAAATCCATATGCTTTTAAGCTCATAATGAGTTTGCAAGAAAGTCAGAGAGACCTTGGGGACAAAACAAAAGGGGCGGGACCCCCATGGCCCTGTGTGAAGTACCAGGCCCTAGAGGCACCTGTGCTTGGGTTCCCACAGCCACCAAAAGGCAGGAGACGGTCCCAGAGCTCTCGGACAGGCGAGAGTCTGTCAGTTTAAAGACGTCTCTACTCCTTTATGCTCATGGTTTAAGCCAAAGGGAGGTAAAAATGTATCAGATACTTTTTAGTATCTACTGAGACAATCTTAGGCTTTTCTACTTTAATTTATTAGTATGGTAAACTACATGAATTGATTTTTAAATAGTAAATGAAATTTAAGTTTATGGAATAAATTTAACTTGGTCACACTTCTACTTCAGGTTCTTCTTAAAAAATAACCATGAGATAAGGATGTAATTATCAGCTGTACCTGATAACCCCACAGGGGTTTTGTGTCTGTGTGTGTCTGAATCATCACCTCTCCGTGTGCCGACTGTCAAACTCTGTGCCTCGACATGAAGTTACTTTCTCTCACTCTGAAGGGCAAATATTCCTTCCTGTTCCTCCTTTCACTAAACAGGGCTCTGGGAACATCCAGCTGCAGGAGAAGGCCCGGCAGGATAGATAAGTGATGCCTGTGATAGAGCACATTTTAAATGTCAGTGATACTGGGCTCATGAAATTTTGTTAGTACTCTTGCTTTACAAAATAATTTTTATTATGTATTAAAATGGAAGGTGGGCAGAGTTAACACTGGAGATTCCACTCCCCATCAGAAGAGTGTGTGTGTATGTACAGAGAATATATACATATGCACGAGTAATTATTAAAGATATTTTTAAAAAACAAATAATATCAAAATAAAAATTTTTAAAACAGCTATAAATAACCTAAATTTCCATTGGCAGAAGAAACATTGTTCTATATTTATTACAATTCCAATGAATGAACTACAGCCACACGGACCGGAATGGAGGACCCTCAGGACGGAGGCAGAGAGTAGCCAGTGGTGGCCAGGGCCCAGCGTGGGGCGTGAGCTTTCTTAAGGTTTCTTTTCGGAATGGTGAAAATGTTCCAGATCTAGATTGTGGTGATGATTTAATAACTCTATAAATTTGCTCAATTGCACACTTTTATATGTCCAGTCTAGCCTACTGCTCAGGTCCTTCACCAGGAGGCTTCAGCATGGATTCTTCTAGAAATGTGGAGGAGAGTTGGACCCCACATCTTATGGCCCTGTGACTCTGGACACCTCTTTCCCTGGCCACATTTCCTGTACCCAACTTGCATTGCTCATCTCCCTTGGCTGGGTCCCAAGATCCAAGGTTGGGCCCCAGGGGCCTCGTGTCTGTGTCCTGTGGATGGGGTGACGCAGAAGACAAAAGGATAATTGCAAACACCTCCTGCCTGTGTTTAGTGTCAAGGCCAGAGAGGCAAAGGGCTTTAATATGTGAATGTATGTGAGCTTTTCCATAACCATGCAAAAAATACTGGATTAGGAAAAAAAAAATGTTGAAGCATAGAATCCAAAAATGCAGAAGACCAAGAACCCATCCTTTGTGGCAGGCTGTCTGAGAGAGCTCAGGAGAGCAATTCACAGAATGCCCTCGGGGGCCAAGGCCATCTGGACTGTCCCTGGTCTGCAGGACTGCTGTCCAGGGCACCCAGCAGTGCTCTAGCCCAGCAGTCTCTGCAAATCCCTGACCTGAAGCCCCATGAAAGGAGCTGTAAACACAGACAAGTTGCATCGCTCCCAGTTGCTATGGGAACATATTCTAACGAGCCACCAGCTTGGGAGACCTAGAAAGTGAGGATTTTGATCCATGTTTTGAAATTGCAAACGCTGAAGAGATGTGACAAGGTGACATTTACATTGGGGAAATGCCCAGTGGTGGGGTTCTGAGCCTTGCAAGCATGAGATGGGGGAGAATGGTGGGGCCCAGACGTGGGATGTCAGCACGAACCCTCGAAGACCCAAGGCCTGTGGCTCCTCCTCTAATCACATCTCACTTGAGCTGGGTTGGGCCCCACCAGGTAACTTGCAGGAGGGTCCAGGTGGGAGACCTGAGGTCACAAGCATTCTCCATCCAGACAGCGCGATGGTCCCAGCACTCTCTATCCAGACAGCATTAGACAGTGGCCGATGGCTGAGCTGTTTCTGCTCCCTCAATTTAACAGCTGTGTGATTATGGGCAGAGCACTTACCTTAAGTATTTCGTCATCTGAAAACATGTGCGTGTAGTCTGCTAACGCTCATTTCTGTTCTAAAAGTTCCCTCCTTCTACAGTCTAACCCCAAAGCCGAGCCATCCAAGCGACAGCTCCTGGCTACTCCCACTTTACAGCGGCCACCCTGTGCCCCCACCCCCGGGATTCTCCTCACTGCTTCCTCTGTGCTCGGCTTTAATTCTGCAGCACTGTCACTGCCTCCTTGCAAGTGCCTCCGCTCGCTGCCCCGCCCTGACCTGTGGTTCAAGACATTTCTCGAGGTTCAGCCCCTGCTCTGGTCGAGCTGAGCCTCACTGGCTATCCCGCGTAGAATACGCAGATACAGCATCCCCTATGCTGGGGGTGGCTAAGCAGCCCTCCTACACTTCTCTGATCCCATGACTACTCTCACCCCTCTCCTCAAGCCCTCATGCCCACTATCTTCTCAGCTGCTGTGTTAGCTTTCTAGGTCTGCTGTGACAATGGACCCAAACTGGGTAGCTTAAAATAACAGAAGTTATCTTCTTACTGTTCTGGAGGCTGGGAATCTGAAATCGGGGCGTCTGGTGATGTCCACTGGGTTGAAGGGCTCTAGGGCAGGACCTGCTTGCCTACGTGGCTCCTGGGTGCGGTTGTCCAACCTGCCTCCATCTTCATGTGACACTTCCTGTGGGTCGTGGGGGACAGACCCCACCCTGATGACCTCCTTTTAGCCCCATAACACCTGCCAATGCCTGTACCCAGTGAGGTCCCATTCACAGGGATGGGGTGAGGAACTGAATACACCCTTCTGGGGGACACATTCAACCCACTGCAGAGAATGTTCTGTCCTGGATAACCACAAACTCTGTGTCACATTCTGGGGAGGAAGTGAAGTGCTTCGCTCACCTGCAAGGGAGGACAGTGCCTGGTGCGTGTTTCCCCTCCCTCCCTCTCTCTGGCAGCCCCCACCCAGGCGCACCTCTCTTCCTGGAGACTCTGTCCCGAGCACCCTCCTGCCACCCATCTCCTTGAGGTCTTGATCACATCGCGGTCAGCTCAGCTCATCTCCTTTGCCCTGTTCTCCGATTTTCGTAACAGCAGCTGCTTTCTAACTCACGTGGCGACCTGTGCGTTCCCGGCTTCTGCTGTGTGCTGCCAGGACCCCAGCGCCAAATGCCTGTTGAATATTGTCTCTGCCTGTAACGACTCCTCCCAAACATTGTTTCCTTTTTAAAGAATCCATCAAATATTTTGGAGGCCACCTTGAAAAAATTACTCGTCTCTATTTTTGCTCAGAATGATGTAATGAGCCACACATCAGGTATAGAAAATAAATCCTTCAGCAAGAAACATAAAACAAATGTTGAGATTTCAAGCCAGAATATATTATTTTTGTTAAAAGTAAACAAATTGCTGTATTTTAGTAATTAAAATTATAGGAAAATGTGGGACTATTGAAAAAATTTTAGAAGTATGTTATACTTTTTTAATGACCAGAAACAATAATGAAGGTTGAGGATTTTTTTTTAAATTTCTATTAGTGAAATCAATATAGCATGCTTATCTCTCTGTACTGTGGAATAGGCATCAAATATTCATACATCTCAAGACGCTTTCTTGAAACATTTGTTTATCTTTCAAGCTGAGTATCACTGAGACAATAATCTTGTTATTAAAAACATTGTTAGGAAAATTTCTGCAGCTTGTTACATTATACACAGTGTCAGTAAATACTTGCTGGTCAAATTTCAAATAGGAAATAAACTTGGAAAAAGAAGAACATTTAGCATCTGTAAGATTATATCGCATTAAAGTGGTGCCAGGATAAGTGGTTCCTGCAGGGAAATTTCGTCTCTTGGGGACTATTTGAGGTAAATGTATTCAATGGGGGTAAATGAAGGATGTGGTTTCAAAGTAATTAGGAGTGACAGTTTTTTTTTTAAACAACATTCCATGTGCAAGTAAATTTAATAACAAGGTTTATATAAATACATGAAAACATTCTAATTTGAAGTGATTTAACATTAGTCATAGTGATGCTAGGATGTGTGTGAATGTACTGTTCAGCCTGGAAACTTTATGAATGCATGGGCTTTGAAGCGCAGCTTGGAAAGACGTTGCTCTGTCGGACAAAGTGCCGCCCAAATATGTGAATTTGACCCCCTTATAGCTGTGGTGGTTGGGGACCTCCCACCCCTGACTCCTGAGTCCAGAGGGGACCATCTTCCTGAGCCGCAGGGAAGAGGATCCAAGGGCAAACCTGTCTTAAGGGGCTGATTTCAGCACAAAGGATGGAGCCACATCAGCAACACAGACAGACCCGGGTGAGATTGGCTTTATTGGTTCACATTCAGGAGCAGTGGTCTCTATTTATCCAAATAAGTTTTTCCCAGTGGAGAAATTTAAAATTACAACATAGGTGCTAAGTTTTATATAACAGCATTTTCATAGAAATGTTGATCACCAGTATCACCAGACCTTAAAATCCAAGCTAGAAATTTCTTGTTGAATATTCTGAGATGTGGAAAGACTCAGCTATTGTTTACCTTGAAAAGCTCCTTAAATTCAGACGTTTTATACCATTTGATAAATAACCCTGTAGTATCCAGTGTAGCAGCCCGTATAGCCTATGGCTAGGAGGAGTGAGAGTTATAATAAATACCTGTATAGCTCAATAATGGAACCCCTTGGTGAACAGGGCAGGGAGATGGATTTAGCTCTCCTAACAAGCATGAGAGAGCTTGCAAGATGAGAGCAGTGGTGAATTGGCAATCTCTATACCTGTGGTGTTGAGAGGCACAAGCTCAGCCATATATTAGGCTGGAGGAGAAGGCAGTCAAGAGGCATGCGCATTCTATCACAGACACGCTGACTCTGACTCTGTCTCCTCTCCTGCCTGCAGAACACCAGTACAGCGTGTCTCTGCTGAAGATTACCAAGCTCTGCTAAAGACTAAGCTCTGTCTTTCTAAGAAGACTGCTTTACTCTCTCTAAGACACTCTCTCTCTCCCCAGCTAAAGTATGTAGCCCTCAGGCACCTAAGAGACCTGAGCAAGGTAGCTTAGCGGTCCACGTCCGGAACCTACGGAAGCCAGGCCCAAGCCAGTTACAGGCTCTGACAAGTGGTGTCAGAAGTGGGATGTGACAATCCAGAAAAAGAAATTGAAAGGCATCATTTTGTTTTACCTATCTGAGGCCAGCTTCTCCAATTATATTCTCCCTCCTATCTTTCTTATCTGGATCATTCTACGGGAAACACATCATTAACCAATGACAGCTTCACCTACACAGTTAATGAATTATTGATTTAGGTGTGCACATATCCAGAATCTGTCTCTGTACCTAAGTGAGTAAATGAATGCTTGGTGTAAATAAAGCTGGCCATGGTCTTTTCATCTGCCATGGTGGTGACCAGTGAGGAAGGATTTACTTAGAGCCAAACATACAGTGCAATGGTGATGATTAGAAAATCCCCTTCACACAATATTCAACACATGGTCTGGGAAGGCAGGAATGTAGGGTTTGGGGCAATTTGTGAGGTTTCATCCTTCTAGCCCTGTGACCGTTAGCAAGTTAATTAGTCTCTCAGATGTTAGTTCCTTCATCTGTAAAATAAACATACTAATAACGTATACTCACACTTGCTATGCCGAGTCCCTAGTTAGCTCAATGCTTACCGAATGCTAAGTGCTAATAAGTCATAGTACTTACGATTTTATAGACTGACTAAATTCCATTTCTCACACATATATGCTAGTATTTTTAGAATTTTGAGATTTTAAATACACATTTAATAGAAGTTCAGATAATGTATACAGCATATATTATATATACATATATGTATTTATTCACATACACTGTATATGTCAATGGCTAAATTGAGATTTTAATAATTGGGTCCATATAGATCAAGTGAGATAGGTCATAATAGCAGTGAAATTTTATAAATCTGTTTTGTTTGGGCATAAGGCAACATTACAGTTTTATATTGATTTAAACACATTTAGATGTTTGTCAGTGTTACTAAATTTTTTCAAGGAAAAAAATACACACACATGGAAACACTATTATGTAGGTAGAGATCGATTCAGTTACTCAAATTTTTCCAAGAAAAAAAATACACACACACGTACACACAAGATGTAGGTAGAGATCGATTCAGCGTCCTTACCTTTGAAAGCCCACACATGATCAAGGTTAGGTTCATTTTTAGATTGAAACTTGAAAAAATGACAGTCACATTGTGGTCATGAGCACATCGTGGGGTTGATGTGACAGTAATGCATTTTCAAGATTGAAGCTCAATGGCTAAATTGATATTTGAATAATTGAGTTCATATGGATCGAGGAGCTTGGTCATAGTAGTGCAGTTTTACAGTTTTACAGTTTTACAGTTTTGTTTGGGTGTGAGGCGATATACAGTTTTATACTGATTTAAACACAGGTGTTTGTTACTAAAGTTTTTCAAAGAAAATCCACCCCCCTGCCTTCATGCACTGCAGCCTGAGTTTCATGGGGGAAGATGAAGCATGACCATGCCCCAAGTCAAAAATAAATAAATAAGCAAGCATACTTGCTGAGAAACGTTTTCATTATTGACAGAACTCAGTTGCTGTCACACTAGCAAAGCGCTCATAAATTACCTAAAACTGTGTGCTCTGCACTTTCCTCAGGAGATCTCCGTGGAAAGTGGCCTAAATGGCGTGTAACTCTGCACTGCTCACACTATCCCTCCTGATGTACGTGGTGTTTCTTGTTATCCGATGGTCCGGGGGGCGAGACAGGTGGTGGCCCTAATGGTCAATTAAATTTCAAATGAGCTTCGAAGACCAGGATTAGTATTTCCCTTTACTTCCAAATGTTTGATAATGATTTACTCGACACTCTAGGAAAATTCTAAATTCACTTCATTTCCAGTCAGTATTGGGAATGATGAAATACTGTTTTCCAACTTTTTTTTTTACAACTGAATATTTTAAAATAGTAGATCTGACAATTATTAGAATAATGACAGAATTAGAAGTAACAGTGGCCATGCCACCACGTCAGAAATGCAGTATCTTGGCTGCACTATCGGTGTTTGGGTTCGGTTTGATTGTTTCAGGCACATAGTTTGCACACCTCAGAGGAAGCGGCTCCATGCAGGCGTTCTGTGCCATGGGCATAAATCACGCAATCAATGTAAGCAAATGGTTTTCAAAGGAGTAATATTGGGAAAGTTTTTAAAAAATTCTAGTTGGGATTTCCCATTGCCCTATTATGTTACTCAATTTACACTGATGGAAAAAGTACCTAGATTCCCTGCACTGCAGACCAACCCAGGCAGGAAGATTTCCCGGCTCTGCTTCCACAGCCGCACAGCACAACCCCTGCCTGAGCCCCGTGGTCCCAGCATGGATTGTCTGTAAGAATGGAAAATTCTTCAAAAACTCTG
>NW_003852556.1:3236462-3242669 GCF_000181295.1 Otolemur garnettii | reverse complement strand
ATATATATATAAGAAAAACAAGAGCAAATTATTTGCCCTGTCATCAACATAGGTGCCAGAGCACCTGTTCTGCGGAGCCCTTGACTGAAGCTTTTCCTCGTGAGAATAACTTGTCCAGATGAACACCAATGAATCCTTTGACATCTGGTGTTTAACTCGACCATTTGATGGGAAGTTTTTGAAACCGCAATGCGGATCTCTCGGCTCCTGAGCCAACATGCCCACACTTGGCTGAGCACTTGTTTTGACATAAGGTGTACCAGAAAGAACATCGATTCCATGTGCTTTTCAGAGACTCGGTCCTAGCGGGGTTTTTCTCCTTGCTCTCCAGCCTTGCTATTTTGATCTAACATGTCTTAGCACTTTGTAGAACTCCTAGAATGACCCACCTGGGCTCCCCCCAACTCTCGCTGTCATCAGAAAGCCTTTTTCTTCATCTTTGCTCTTCCTCTGTGACCCTCATGACCTGCCTAGGACTGTTTGGGGACAGAGCCTTTCTTTATGATGACATCATGCAGCTCCACCTTGCACTCAGGTAGGGTTGGCAGAGGTTGAAATTTCCTAGGAGTTTAAAGCCTTTCCCGGCAGACACCAGCTGTTCAGTTTTTTCCATGTGTCCCCTGCATTTTTCTAGATTTCTGATGGGAAAAGGATTTCATCCAGTGGCAGCTGCCTGGTCCCAGGGTCCCCCCACTACCAATTCCACCGGGAACAGACTCCTCTGGGTGAAAGGAGCAGCCCTCTCACGGAGAGGGGAGAGACCTGCCGATGAGCCTGTAGCTGTGGTTAAAATTTAAAAAAAGAAAAAAATGAACAGCTTGAATGAATAGTCAGGAAGTACCCAAATTTGTTTTTTTGAAAAATACTCCACATCAGCATCCAGTGGAAGGAGGAAGTGCCATTGATGGTCAGGGTGAGGAAGCATAGATGCCTTTCAGTGAAATTAATTAACAAATTAGCGGCTGGTGTGACGTGCTTTCAATCGGGCCTCTCATCCCAGGACAAAGCCTGCGTGCTGCCGCCATCTGTGCCTTCACACTCAATGGTGTTATTCACATAATCGCCTGATTCGTTTCTGTCTTCGTTCTTATTTTATTTATTTATTTTTTTTAGTCTCCCATGAGACAATGTGCGCCTCTTCTCGCAGCCTGGTTTCCTTGTTTATTGATGCAGTGGAAACAAGCCACTGCCAGGCCATTGACAAACTATTTATAAGTCAGCCGCTTTGGTTATTTAAGCCAAAACCCACCCTTTCTCCCCACTGACATCAAAATGGCATCATAGTCCTATGGGCAAAACATCAAACCAGAATTTGCTGCTGATTGTTTTAGATGTTACATTTTTAACAGGATCCCACATATACATAATATTAAAAATCACATCTCTGATGCTATGGTAAGATCAAAATACTGGCATGGTTGGATCAGATGATGGCATTTCTTACAAAACTCTCCTGTAATACTTCAGATTGTAAATAACGCCCTTAACCATCCATGGCCAAAACCACGGAGGAATACTAACAGCCAGGAAAACCCATGATGGATCCTACCCTGGATCCTACCCACATACCAATGGGACAGCTCTACGTTTATTGCAGAAGCCTCTGATTCTGATGAGACCATTCGCTGAAAGTAAAAATTATGGTATAATCATCCAGAAAAGTAAGTTGCTGATCTGTACTTTCACCAGCCCTCAGGAAGCAGTGGGTGCATGGGTAACATCTTTGGATGCTCCTAAGTGATTAACTGGTTAACCCCCAGGGATTTAGTTTTCTGTCTGCTTGTAGATTAATCAGCATCTGTAAGGGTAGGATTTTGCAAACTCGCCTACTCTTATTGCAAGACTTCAGACCTTTTACCAGCATTTTTCCACCCACTTTCCAAGCCAATGGCAAAACTATTCTACAAATGATGGGCCTTGCACTCTGGTCCACTTTGAAACTGTCAAAGGGTAAAAAAAAAAAAAAAAAGATTTGTATTTATCATTTTCCTTCCCCATATTATAGAGAAATCTCTGACATTAAAAGACATTACATGATACAATTTTAGTTTTATAAATGATGAACTTATTCAGAGTTAAGTGGTGTCCATCAGAGACTGACCATCCAATTGGAAAAGAATAACGATCAACGTTAGGGAAACAGAGTTTACGCTGTAACTTTGCAAGGGTAGCCTTTAGAACTCGCCATGTCCTCTGCCTTCTAGTTGGAGCACACCACTGTCCGTGTCTGCCACACACTCTGCCCTGCCTCGGTGCACACATATGCTGTCCTGGCCAAGGAGTCCTTGGGTTCCACAGGATAATCATGAGGGCCACCTTTGCCACATGTCCAGGGCCCTCTGGCTGATAGCGCTGCCTGAGAGTTAAGGCTATTCGATAGCAGGTGTCCCTGAGCAGAACCAGGACTGGGGCAGGTGGGGACAGGTAAGAGCAAGTGCTTGGCAAGACTCGCCAGGAACGGGTGCTGAGGAAAGAAAAGGAAAGAGTGGCCTGTGGGTAACAGCAGCCGGGGCACCTCTCCGACATCCTCTGCACAGCCCCGGGTTCCGTGGCGCACATCCCCCCTGCAGCCCTCCTCCAGACGAGCCCTTGGGTCTCTGCTCCCATCCTGCCTCCCAGGAGAGGGGTGCATGTGGGGTCCCTGCTAGTCAGAACCTTTGTCTAATGGAGTCTTCAAGATGATCTCATAAGAAAGTAAAATTTTTAATTCATCTTCACAGAAGTGGAAACTGAAGCTCAGGGGTTTTACGACTTACCTGCATAACAGAACCAGGAAAACCAAATCTGATTATCTGAGCTGAATTCCAAACAGTTCTCCTTACGGTCTTTCTGAAGTTTCCTCTGAGGCTTCCTTGAGCCTGGGCTTCACTGGAGACGGGCCCACCCAAGCACACCCTGTGAGCCTTTGAACGTGACTCAAGTCTAAACACTCCTCATGCAGGCTTGCGCCGTCCAAGAGCCCATCAACCTCTGTTTCTCATCAGCTCTCAGCAATTAGCTACTCTAATTCTTGCATATTCGTAGACATTCATAATAAAATTAGGAATTACACTTCTCACCTCTACCATAGGATAAAAAAGCGACCTGTGAAATTCTGACATTTTCACAGACAAGTGTATTCATCTTTCTAGACATTAGTAATGGTAAGTGGAAGGACCGGAGTCCCAAGAAGTGAGAATCTGGACAACACAAGCACGGCCGCCCTTCCTGCTGTGACACCCTGAGCACGGGCCGCCCTTCCCGCTGTGACAACCTGAGCACGGCCGCCGTTCTCGTTGTGACAACCTGAGCATAGGCTGCCCTGCCCTGTGGGGTGACAACCTGAGCATAGGCTGCCCTGCCCTGTGGGGTGACAACCTGAGCATAGGCTGCCCTGCCCTGTGGGGTGACAACCTGAGCATAGGCTGCCCTGCCCTGTGGGGTGACAACCTGAGCACGGCCGCCCTTCCCGCTGTGACAACCTGAGCATAGGCTGCCCTGCCCTGTGGGGTGACAACCTGAGCACGGGCCGCCCTTCTCACTGTGACAACCCGAGCACGCCCGCCCTTCCCACGTGCCCAGCAGGGCTGTGCTGCGTAACTCCTCAGCCTGCACCTGT
Organism: Otolemur garnettii; assembly: GCF_000181295.1. Lineage (NCBI taxonomy): Eukaryota > Metazoa > Chordata > Mammalia > Primates > Galagidae > Otolemur > Otolemur garnettii. Next base: position 3,239,071 of record NW_003852556.1, on the reverse strand, counting down.
CCCAGAAACTCAGGCCCTTACACCATGTGGAAAATACTTGCTATTACATGCTTGCAGAATTAATGCATTTATTCCAAATATAATTTAGCATCACAGTGAAAGTGGAAAGACTAAATTTGCCATTTTTGAGTCTTAGGTCATAAACTTTGAGGAAATTAGGATTACAACGAGATTAATAGTTTGTATAACTCAAACTGTATACATTGCGTGCAGTTTAGAAGGGGGTAGGTGCAGTATACAACTGAGCACTAGACCGTATGTAGTACTCAAAACCTGTCTGTCAGTCGCTATAGGCCACACTCCCATCCCACCCGCATCTGCGTGCCCAGTGGGGAGGCTCAGGCCTGTGCAGAAGCTGTTCTATTATAATTATAGCCTTTCTGGAAAATTCTGCCACCTGAACTTACAGAACCTGGTTTTGCTTTGTGGTGCTGTGTTCATAGGATTCTGTGAAGTCAATGCCAGAAAGAACACAGTGTCCCCTGAAAACAGTGCTGAGCTGCTGCTGTAGCATTCGGATGGAGCCATTCAAGAATCACAAAGCGCCTGTGGTTCAAGGAGTAGGGTGCCGACCCTGTATGCCAGGGGTGGTGGGTTCAACCCAGCCCTGGCCAAAACGAATCACAAAGCCGAGGGCTGACAAGCACATTGAAACCCACTTCTCTCACCTGCCTCGTTGTGTAGACAGAGGCTGAAGCTCAGGGGCACGGCCTGATGCACTCACGGCTGTGGGGAGGCCGGCAGGGCGGCTTGGAGCTGGGGATACACTCTGCCCTTTTCTAGCTGCGGCCGTTGCATCCTGGGCCTCAGTTTCCTCATCTGCACAGTGATGATGCTGTCTCCCCTACGACATTGAACAGACCCCTGCACGTGAAACTCCTGGCTTATAGTGTGAACACGTAGAATGCTATGTCCTCCTTTCTAAAAGCACCTTGGGGGGTGGGGCAGATGTGACAGCTAGGCCTAAGTCACCCTGCTGTACCGGTCAGCTGTGTCACCATCCTGGCATCATCTGTCCTTGGGAGGGACACCCTGGGCACAGTTGCACCACCTTAGAAAAGTAAGTACACATAGCCAGTGCAGACAGTCAGGCTCCGGGATTATTCCTGCAGGCTGACCGCCTAGATTCACCCCGACGCTCAGTTCCCCTTCCTGCCCCAGGGGGAGCCTGTACAGGTCTTCCCACTCACTGATGACCTGTCCACAGACAGGACGCTCAGGTCTCCCCCACCTTATACCTACAGCAGCAGTGGAGATTTCTCCCACCTTGAAGAGGAGCAAGAATCTTTTGGTTTGTCTGTGAATTAAAGGCTATGAACTAATATCCAGACAGAATTCACAGAATAAGATCCTCTTCCTGGATATTTTAAAAAAGGGAAAAGTTTTTATCTGGGGCTTAAACTTTCCAAATGCTAAGGATTTTCTAAAATGCCTTTCCCCCCTTGGTATAAAGAAATTCATGTCCTCACCGTGTCATTAATTGTCTTCATATCAAAGTTGAATACATAGGATTCTTTCTCCTCCATTCCTGTGATGCTTCACTAAGAATAATGTGTTCCACCTCCACAGGTTAGTACAAATGCTGTAAAATCTCCATTATTTTTGATGGCTGAATAATATTCCATGGTATACGTATACCACAGCTTTACCATGGATTATTATTCCATGGGGGTATTGGGGGCAGGGGACACTAGACAGAGAAGGAGGGAGGGGGTGTGGGCAAGGAAAAAAAAGAAAGAAAGAAATTAGTGACTAATTCTTATATAAATTGTATTTAATTTGGACCAAAGTACCTTACTTAAACATTAACTTTCAATTCGACATGTTAATATGTTGTTTATCATAGTGCATCCTCGTTTATAAGTGAAATATATTTGGAATTTCCCCTTTATAATAGTATATTATCTCCAACATTAATATTCGGTGAATCCAGATTAAGTAGAATGATTTTGAAGTATTTCTTTTTCTATTGTCTATAAGATTTGGCATGATCTTTATTTTGAAATTATCTGTTACTTTCATTTATAAATATTAGTTGTCTTTTTTTTTGAGACTTTGGAAAAAACAAAATAATAAGAAGAAGTTAACTGATCAAAATATTCTATAATAGACGCACTTCTATCTGACAATGTGAATGTTACTTTCTTTGCATTATTGCTATTACTATTGCTTAATATTTTGTTGCAGCGATCGTCTGATTTCTTTTCTGAATGTATTTATCATTCGTTCTTTATGAGGTTTTTGTTCTCAGTCCTTATGTTAAATATTGTTATTGTCATTAAATTTAGCCTTTTTAATTCTGTGAAGGCAAAAGTGGAAACCTAATATACACATGTATAAGTAAGAAAAATTAATAAAAAATTATTAAGCTCCCCAATACAGAGAATTATAAAAAAGAAAATTGAAATCATTCACCGCTGACCAGCTAAAGTTAGCTGCTAATTTTTTTCCCATTTGAGATCCTCCTGTAACTGAGAGTCTAACCCCCTCTGCTGTTACTGGGACCAGCTTCTCCTCTGGCTCCCAGAGGTTCTTCTCTCAGTGGTTATGGTGTGACGTGTCCATTGTTGGCAAGCTGATTATTAACATATAAGACATTATGGAAATAA